>NC_135315.1:96462577-96779930 GCF_048772815.1 Callospermophilus lateralis | reverse complement strand
ATTATCTCTAAAGAGAAACTCTCACATGAGTCTACTTTCAAAGTAATTTCAGAAGAGTTGCTAACATGGGCATAAATCAGTCATGACAAGTCATTTTTGAAAAGCACGGCACAGCTAATGTTCCTCAGAAGAAGGAGTTGAGAACTTTAGTTGGTTTTCAGGTCAGCATTTCTAGGCTAGTACAAACCCTCCTAATCCTGATCTCTCCTTAGTCCTATGATTTCTTTAAGTGTCCCCTTTGCTCCTGTTCATGGAGTCATGTGTACAGAAATTATACCTGGTTCTATTGAACTCTACTTACTTCTTTCTCACCTCTGTGCTCCTTTTGCCAAGTCACTCCTCAACACTTACTGTAACCCTTTCAATTTTTTGTCCATTTTCATTTAAAAAACTCTTTCAAAAATTGAACCATTTCGCATGCAGATACAGTCTTCTTGATCTGCTATTAATCCCCCACAACTGACATTGTAAGTTATTGAAATGTACACTTCCAGACCGTTTTCAGATTTTTGATTTCTGTATATCTATCTGTCTGTCTATTTACAAACATAACATGGTATTCTGAGAGTATCGTTCTGCTTTTGGAGCTCTACATTGTGTTTTTCAGAAGCAGGCCTATTACACAGAGATGAATCCATGTTACCTAGATTGAGTTCAAACCGGAATGTGCACTCAGATTCCCATTATATTGTTCTACCTACTAATGGACAGTTCAGTTATATCCAAACCTCACCACCTCCCCCATTAAGTAAAACCCTTGTGAAGAGACATGTAGATGCCTTTATGAACATATTGATAATTTTTCATGGCAGTGTTTTCCAAAAACCAGTTAGTAAAATCAATTTATTCCTTTGCAGCCTGAAATTACCTTCATTCCAGTTTACTGGTATAAGAACCGCAGTATATCAGCAACAATTCTCCAATAGTAGTTCAGGCAGAAGTCATTCTAGATAACAATCAGTGCCGGGTCCTCCATGTATTTTACACAGCCCATGACAGGGGACATCCGTCCACTCGTTTAGAACAACTGATGTTTTACGCTGGCCATTGAGGTTTACTTAAAGGAGTGGTTAGAAAACAGGTGAGACAGACTGATTAGATTCAGTATGTATGTTGGCGTTGTTTTTCTAGGCCTGAATTTTTCACATTTCAATTAATTGTAGGTTAAGTAGCAGGCAGATTCTTCACTGGGCTTCAAATGTGATAAAGTTGCTTCTTATTTTTAAGAAGGCCGTTGCAATCCTGCATTTATTTTACACCTCAGTGCTTGTTTTACACACAAGCACACACGCGCACACACCAAACACACCAACAAACACACAAACACATAATTAGAGCACATTTAACACTCAAATAAAGCTTTACCTACTAATTCATAACTAGGGTATTTTTTTAATAAGTATTGTGTCTTGGTCTCTACTGGGGAAACATTGTTCAATGTGAGTTCTCTGGTTTGTTGCAGGGCAGTGAATGTTCACTTGTTGGCAATGATATAGAAATGGGGAGTAAGAGTTTAAAAGTTTTTACAGTAGGTAGGCAGAGTCAGAGTATGGAATCTAAGAATAAGAAATTGGGGAATTTCCTCTTTGTTTCTTCATTTCAATCTCCTAATAATTCATGTATATTTTCCAAAAGTCTCCCAGAAAACAAGGACTAGGTCAATCCACATATCAGTGAACCATAGCAGAATGCGATTCTGAATTTCATATAAACAGTCATAAAATCCAAAAGACAGGTGCTGGGGTTTTGGCTCAGCACTAGAGTGCTGGCTTCACACTTTCAAAGGTCCTGAGTTGGATCCCCAACACCATGTGTGAAAGGAATGAATGAACCAATGCATGAGTGTATGATGAATGAATTAAAGGTATCAGGAGGAGGAGGAAGAGGAGGAGGAGGAGGAGAAATAGAAGAAGATGATGAGTAATATGACAGAAGGGAAAAAGGGGAGGAGAGTGAGTTTAAAGTGTGGTTTCCAATTCCCAAACGTTCAATTACAGCAGACGGGATAGAGAGAGAAGATGGGAGGGCAGGAGAGGGGGGATAGTAGAGGCCAGAAAAGGTAGCAGAATACAACAGTTACTAATATGGCATTTTGTAAAAACGTGGATGTGTAAACAATGTGATTGTGCAATCTGAATATGGGGTCAAAATGGGAGTTCATAACTCACTTGAGTCTAATGTAGGAAATATGGTATCTCAAGAGCTATGTAAGGTTTTAAGCAACCAATATAAAAAAGAGGTCTTCATTTTTCTTTGTAGTTGAGATCTCCTGTTTCCGTGACATGTTTAGTTGTGTTCTCTCCTTTAGTCCTCCCATGCTCTAGTTATTCTGATATGGAAAAACTAGCTGAAATGCCCAACCAGTCTCTAAATCAGTGACACTTTTTCATTAAGCCTAAAGTCACTTTACATTTGCTACAGTCATACTAAATACACTTCTTTGTTGGGAGTTTAAAAGATATTTCCATCAGCTAGATTACAAGTACCTAGAACTCCCATTCTTGTTTATGTAAGAGTGGCTTCATCAGATTAAATGCTGTTCTCTGGAATGACATAAAATAGGAATAATTTACTCGTAAGATTCCTACGTAAACCATCTTTATTTACAAAATAGTATCTTAAGGATTATTGTTTCATTGAGCTTCAATTGGAGCCAAAGTATAGTCAATTACTGAAGTAAAAGCAGTTACTTAAAAACTAAAAATGAGAGATAAGTCAAATTACATTTGAAGAGAGAGCAACAGCATGAGGTTTCTTGTTTGGTTCTGGATGTTGAGTAACAGGCTCATTTGCAGGTGGAAGGAACCCTTCAGGGAACTCACTTGTACTTTCAGAATGGGGTTGTAGAGGGCTGAATTCCAGCTCTTGGGGGAAGATTGTGAGGAAAACCCCCTCCCTGCATAGACACTTCGCATTGGAAATGGAGTGGGTGGCGGGTCAGGTGGAACATAATCTCCAGGTTCCCAGACAAGTTTCCTGGGAGAGGTGGAGGAAAAAAAAGGTCCTCTTCTCATGAACTGACTCCTTGGGTCAACTGGAAGCAAGGCACCTCTGACTGGAGGGAAAGGTGCCAACACAGAGCCAGAGCCAGTTGCTTGGTTTTCAGCATGGAGAGGTGAATCAGGCACATCAGAGTCCAAAGGAGGCATATTAGGAATTCTGTGTTCTGCTGGTCCCGATGCTCTACCACAATTTGAGTAAAACCTATCTTGCCTTTGTAGAGGAAGACGTGCATCAGAAGAATATGGTTGGCCTGGCGGAGGGATCATCAGCCTGCTGGCCTGTTCCCCTGGAGGAGAGAGGGGCCCAGTCTGAGAAGGTGCTCTCTGAAAATCAGTGAACTTATGACAGCTGGATTCTTTCCTTTACTGCTAGTCGCATGGTCTAGAGGATTCTCCAGGGCCCCTTGACCCTCCTCCTCCTCCCACTGGAGTGAAAGGTGAGAGTGTGAGTGGACCACTCTTTTCCAAATGAGGAGGTCTCCTTTCAGATGAAGGGTGACCTATTGGTGAGGGCCCATTTGGAGAAGGCTTTCTGCCCATTGCTGAGTTGGAAACATCCAGTGCATCATAGGGATCTTTTTCTACAAGTTCAAATCTAAGCTCCTTCTCAGTTAATTTTTGTCTGTTGCGTGCATTTTGTTTCCTGAAATAACTGAGGTTTCTTTCAGCAATCCGAGCTGCCAACTCACTAGCATGTGCTTCTTTCTCAGAGGAAATAATCTTCCCCAGACAGGAATGAATGGTACTCTGCAATTGTTCTTCAAGATATTGGGCTCTCTTTCTGTAGGTCTCCAGCTCTTTTATTGTATGGCTCATCTTTTCTTCGACTTTGGAAAGTTTCTCCTCTTGCTCCACACGGTAGTTTTCCTCCACTCTTAATTTCCTGTGCAGTTTCATCATATTTTCTTGATAGCGTTCCATCATGACTTTAAAGTTCTTCTGTAGGGTCTCATTCTCACTTTGCAGCTGTGCATTTTCTGACTGCAAGGATGCCTGTTCAGTCTGCAGACTTTTAAGGTGTTCTGTAAGGTCTTCCGTGGTTTTCTCCACTTCAGATGAGAAAGTACATTTTTGAATTCTTCCTCCTTCCAAGATTTCTAAGGAGGCCTTTAGCTTATCACCATAAACCAGGTTCCTCAAAGCTCCTTTGGACTCATCCTCCAAGTGAGCACCAATTTCGGGTTCACTCGTCTTTCCCAGTTCCAGGTGACCACCATCCCTTTGGGCTCCCAGGCTTGGAGAAGACCTATCCATCATCTTCAGCAAGCATTCACTCAGAGACTCCATGTGATTTTCTGTGTCCCTTAGAACTTGTTCTCCAGCTACTTTAGAGTCCTCTAATATGATTTTTGCTTTATATTGGACACCTCCTTGTTCCCTCTGTGCTTCAGCTTCTCCTTGTATTGTTGGTCTCTGCGTTTGCGGAAGTAGGGATCCTTCATTCAAAACCTCTTTGATTGCCAGCTTCAGTTCTTCCTCATTCACTTGAAAGAGTCTCCAGTTTGTTTTAGCTTCAGCTATTTGTGATCTGAGGGATTCAGATTCACCTTGGAGGGACTGTATCCTTCTTGATAGATGCGCCATCGTTTCATCCTGTTGACCATGTTGAGCCTTCTGTGCTTTGAGCTCTTCTTCTAGAAAGAGCACTTCAACGCCATGGCTGGATTCGGACCTATGCAGCTTTTCGTCGGTTGCCTCCAGCTGTCGTGCTTCCCTTGAACCCTTCTCAAACCTGCAATCCTTTAAAGATGATTCTAAGCCTTCATGTTCTTTTTCAACAAGGCTCACTTTTTCAAGAAGTCCACATTTTGCCTCAAGCAGTCCAGCAAGATTTAGAGCCAGCCTTTTTTCTCTTCCCACGTAAAGCCTGCTACGAACCGACTGAAAACCTCTCCAGAAAAGTGAGAGAACAGCGGAAAATCCAAGAGCTGTACACATCACCAACTCCCAAGGAAAGCCATAAGGAAGATGGCCTGGCTTCATGTCTCCGGACAATGCTGCCACAACCCTGGGTGCTTCTTCCAGAACCACCCACTAGTATGGCTGAGAGGCAGCCCTTGGCTCCTCCATCACGCCAACACAGCTTTGGCTCTTGCCACCACAACCACAGCCTGCCCAGGCAGGCCAACACAGGCTGTGGACACTCAGGTGTTTGGTCAGGAACTCCAACCTGCACCAGGCAACGGAGCAGACCACTGTGATCCCCTTCAGGGGCTGGGCGTATGGTGGGTGGTGGGCGTATGGCGGTGGGAGCCATGATCAAAGGCTCCCAGGAGCCTTGTTGTGCTCAACTGCCCATCAGGGGAGTCTTGTCCGCTTCCCTACCCGGTGCATCCTCAAGTGCCACAGGTTTAGGTCCCTCCCACTCCAGCCAGAGAGAATTCCTCTCCATGCCACCCACCCCTTGATTTGGTTTAGGCCAGGCCAAGGCGGGGTTAGTAGGAAGATTCCATCCAGTCATAATAACATTCAGTTTGATCTCACTCAAATTCTAAAGCTGACTAAACTGTTCAAACAGCTTTTATGGCCTATATTGGTCTTTGTGTCCCTTGCCTTTTGTTTGAGTGACTCAGTCCTTTCCCTGCCCTTGTGCTCTCCCTATTTCCTACCTTCCTTCCTCCCTTCCTGGTTTTTCTCCTTTTCTTCTTCCTTCTTTTCTACCTCCCTCCATCCCTCCAACTTTGCCTTCCTCCCTTCCAACTTTCTCTCTCCCTTCCCTTCCTTCTCTTTTCTTGCAAGTGTTTGGGGTGAAAGTCCATGGCAGGCCAGCCCCAAGCTAGGCAAGGTCACTGCCACTGAGCTACAACATCCCCAGACCTGCTGCCACTTCCTATGCAAGTAATTTGAATTATCTCTAAAGAGAAACTCTCACATGAGTCTACTTTCAAAGTAATTTCAGAAGAGTTGCTAACATGGGCATAAATCAGTCATGACAAGTCATTTTTGAAAAGCACGGCACAGCTAATGTTCCTCAGAAGAAGGAGTTGAGAACTTTAGTTGGTTTTCAGGTCAGCATTTCTAGGCTAGTACAAACCCTCCTAATCCTGATCTCTCCTTAGTCCTATGATTTCTTTAAGTGTCCCCTTTGCTCCTGTTCATGGAGTCATGTGTACAGAAATTATACCTGGTTCTATTGAACTCTACTTACTTCTTTCTCACCTCTGTGCTCCTTTTGCCAAGTCACTCCTCAACACTTACTGTAACCCTTTCAATTTTTTGTCCATTTTCATTTAAAAAACTCTTTCAAAAATTGAACCATTTCGCATGCAGATACAGTCTTCTTGATCTGCTATTAATCCCCCACAACTGACATTGTAAGTTATTGAAATGTACACTTCCAGACCGTTTTCAGATTTTTGATTTCTGTATATCTATCTGTCTATCTATTTACAAACATAACATGGTATTCTGAGAGTATCGTTCTGCTTTTGGAGCTCTACATTGTGTTTTTCAGAAGCAGGCCTATTACACAGAGATGAATCCATGTTACCTAGATTGAGTTCAAACCGGAATGTGCACTCAGATTCCCATTATATTGTTCTACCTACTAATGGACAGTTCAGTTATATCCAGACCTCACCACCTCCCCCATTAAGTAAAACCCTTGTGAAGAGACATGTAGATGCCTTTATGAACATATTGATAATTTTTCATGGCAGTGTTTTCCAAAAACCAGTTAGTAAAATCAATTTATTCCTTTGCAGCCTGAAATTACCTTCATTCCAGTTTACTGGTATAAGAACCGCAGTATATCAGCAACAATTCTCCAATAGTAGTTCAGGCAGAAGTCATTCTAGATAACAATCAGTGCCGGATCCTCCATGTATTTTACACAGCCCATGACAGGGGACGTCCGTCCACTCGTTTAGAACAACTGATGTTTTACGCTGGCCATTTAGGTTTATTTAAAGAGTGGTTAGAAAACAGGTGAGACAGACTGATTAGATTCAGTATGTATGTTGGCGTTGTTTTTCTAGGCCTGAATTTTTCACATTTCAATTAATTGTAGGTTAAGTAGCAGGCAGATTCTTCACTGGGCTTCAAATGTGATAAAGTTGCTTCTTATTTTTAAGAAGGCCGTTGCAATCCTGCATTTATTTTACACCTCAGTGCTTGTTTTACACACAAGCACACACGCTCACACACCACACACACCAACAAACACACAAACACATAATTAGAGCACATTTAACACTCAAATAAAGCTTTACCTACTAATTCATAACTAGGGTATTTTTTTAATAAGTATTGTGTCTTGGTCTCTACTGGGGAAACATTGTTCAATGTGAGTTCTCTGGTTTGTTGCAGGGCAGTGAATGTTCACTTGTTGGCAATGATATAGAAATGGGGAGTAAGAGTTTAAAAGTTTTTACAGTAGGTAGGCAGAGTCAGAGTATGGAATCTAAGAATAAGAAATTGGGGAATTTCCTCTTTGTTTCTTCATTTCAATCTCCTAATAATTCATGTATATTTTCCAAAAGTCTCCCAGAAAACAAGGACTAGGTCAATCCACATATCAGTGAACCATAGCAGAATGCGATTCTGAATTTCATATAAACAGTCATAAAATCCAAAAGACAGGTGCTGGGGTTTTGGCTCAGCACTAGAGTGCTGGCTTCACACTTTCAAAGGTCCTGAGTTGGATCCCCAACACCATGTGTGAAAGGAATGAATGAACCAATGCATGAGTGTATGATGAATGAATTAAAGGTATCAGGAGGAGGAGGAAGAGGAGGAGGAGGAGGAGAAATAGAAGAAGATGATGAGTAATATGACAGAAGGGAAAAAGGGGAGGAGAGTGAGTTTAAAGTGTGGTTTCCAATTCCCAAACGTTCAATTACAGCAGACGGGATAGAGAGAGAAGATGGGAGGGCAGGAGAGGGGGGATAGTAGAGGCCAGAAAAGGTAGCAGAATACAACAGTTACTAATATGGCATTTTGTAAAAACGTGGATGTGTAAACAATGTGATTGTGCAATCTGAATATGGGGTCAAAATGGGAGTTCATAACTCACTTGAGTCTAATGTAGGAAATATGGTATCTCAAGAGCTATGTAAGGTTTTAAGCAACCAATATAAAAAAGAGGTCTTCATTTTTCTTTGTAGTTGAGATCTCCTGTTTCCGTGACATGTTTAGTTGTGTTCTCTCCTTTAGTCCTCCCATGCTCTAGTTATTCTGATATGGAAAAACTAGCTGAAATGCCCAACCAGTCTCTAAATCAGTGACACTTTTTCATTAAGCCTAAAGTCACTTTACATTTGCTACAGTCATACTAAATACACTTCTTTGTTGGGAGTTTAAAAGATATTTCCATCAGCTAGATTACAAGTACCTAGAACTCCCATTCTTGTTTATGTAAGAGTGGCTTCATCAGATTAAATGCTGTTCTCTGGAATGACATAAAATAGGAATAATTTACTCGTAAGATTCCTACGTAAACCATCTTTATTTACAAAATAGTATCTTAAGGATTATTGTTTCATTGAGCTTCAATTGGAGCCAAAGTATAGTCAATTACTGAAGTAAAAGCAGTTACTTAAAAACTAAAAATGAGAGATAAGTCAAATTACATTTGAAGAGAGAGCAACAGCATGAGGTTTCTTGTTTGGTTCTGGATGTTGAGTAACAGGCTCATTTGCAGGTGGAAGGAACCCTTCAGGGAACTCACTTGTACTTATAGAATGGGGGTGTAGAGGGCTGAATTCCAGCTCTTGGGGGAAGATTGTGAGGAAAACCCCCTCCCTGCATAGACACTTCGCATTGGAAATGGAGTGGGTGGCGGGTCAGGTGGAACATAATCTCCAGGTTCCCAGACAAGTTTCCTGGGAGAGGTGGAGGAAAAAAAAGGTCCTCTTCTCATGAACTGACTCCTTGGGTCAACTGGAAGCAAGGCACCTCTGACTGGAGGGAAAGGTGCCAACACAGAGCCAGAGCCAGTTGCTTGGTTTTCAGCATGGAGAGGTGAATCAGGCACATCAGAGTCCAAAGGAGGCATATTAGGAATTCTGTGTTCTGCTGGTCCCGATGCTCTACCACAATTTGAGTAAAACCTATCTTGCCTTTGTAGAGGAAGACGTGCATCAGAAGAATATGGTTGGCCTGGCGGAGGGATCATCAGCCTGCTGGCCTGTTCCCCTGGAGGAGAGAGGGGCCCAGTCTGAGAAGGTGCTCTCTGAAAATCAGTGAACTTATGACAGCTGGATTCTCTTCCTTTACTGCTAGTCGCATGGTCCAGAGGATTCTCCAGGGCCCCTTGACCCTCCTCCTCCTCCCACTGGAGTGAAAGGTGAGAGTGTGAGTGGACCACTCTTTTCCAAATGAGGAGGTCTCCTTTCAGATGAAGGGTGACCTATTGGTGAGGGCCCATTTGGAGAAGGCTTTCTGCCCATTGCTGAGTTGGAAACATCCAGTGCATCATAGGGATCTTTTTCTACAAGTTCAAATCTAAGCTCCTTCTCAGTTAATTTTTGTCTGTTGTGTGCATTTTGTTTCCTGAAATAACTGAGGTTTCTTTCAGCAATCCGAGCTGCCAACTCACTAGCATGTGCTTCTTTCTCAGAGGAAATAATCTTCCCCAGACAGGAATGAATGGTACTCTGCAATTGTTCTTCAAGATATTGGGCTCTCTTTCTGTAGGTCTCCAGCTCTTTTATTGTATGGCTCATCTTTTCTTCGACTTTGGAAAGTTTCTCCTCTTGCTCCACACGGTAGTTTTCCTCCACTCTTAATTTCCTGTGCAGTTTCATCATATTTTCTTGATAGCGTTCCATCATGACTTTAAAGTTCTTCTGTAGGGTCTCATTCTCACTTTGCAGCTGTGCATTTTCTGACTGCAAGGATGGGATGCCTGTTCAGTCTGCAGACTTTTAAGGTGTTCTGTAAGGTCTTCCGTGGTTTTCTCCACTTCAGATGAGAAAGTACATTTTTGAATTCTTCCTCCTTCCAAGATTTCTAAGGAGGCCTTTAGCTTATCACCATAAACCAGGTTCCTCAAAGCTCCTTTGGACTCATCCTCCAAGTGAGCACCAATTTCGGGTTCACTCGTCTTTCCCAGTTCCAGGTGACCACCATCCCTTTGGGCTCCCAGGCTTGGAGAAGACCTATCCATCATCTTCAGCAAGCATTCACTCAGAGACTCCATGTGATTTTCTGTGTCCCTTAGAACTTGTTCTCCAGCTACTTTAGAGTCCTCTAATATGATTTTTGCTTTATATTGGACACCTCCTTGTTCCCTCTGTGCTTCAGCTTCTCCTTGTATTGTTGGTCTCTGCGTTTGCGGAAGTAGGGATCCTTCATTCAAAACCTCTTTGATTGCCAGCTTCAGTTCTTCCTCATTCACTTGAAAGAGTCTCCAGTTTGTTTTAGCTTCAGCTATTTGTGATCTGAGGGATTCAGATTCACCTTGGAGGGACTGTATCCTTCTTGATAGATGCGCCATCGTTTCATCCTGTTGACCATGTTGAGCCTTCTGTGCTTTGAGCTCTTCTTCTAGAAAGAGCACTTCAACGCCATGGCTGGATTCGGACCTATGCAGCTTTTCGTCGGTTGCCTCCAGCTGTCGTGCTTCCCTTGAACCCTTCTCAAACCTGCAATCCTTTAAAGATGATTCTAAGCCTTCATGTTCTTTTTCAACAAGGCTCACTTTTTCAAGAAGTCCACATTTTGCCTCAATAAGTCCAGCAAGATTTAGAGCCACCCTTTTTTCTCTTCCCACGTAAAGCCTGCTACGAACCGACTGAAAACCTCTCCAGAAAAGTGAGAGAACAGCGGAAAATCCAAGAGCTGTACACATCACCAACTCCCAAGGAAAGCCATAAGGAAGATGGCCTGGCTTCATGTCTCCGGACAATGCTGCCACAACCCTGGGTGCTTCTTCCAGAACCACCCACTAGTATGGCTGAGAAGCAGCCCTTGGCTCCTCCATCACGCCAACACAGCTTTGGCTCTTGCCACCACAACCACAGCCTGCCCAGGCAGGCCAACACAGGCTGTGGACACTCAGGTGTTTGGTCAGGAACTCCAATCTGCACCAGGCAACGGAGCAGACCACTGAGATCCCCTTCAGGGGCTGGGCGTATGGTGGGTGGTAGGCGTATGGCGGTGGGAGCCATGATCAAAGGCTCCCAGGAGCCTTGTTGTGCTCAACTGCCCATCAGGGGAGTCTTGTCCGCTTCCCTACCCGGTGCATCCTCAAGTGCCACAGGTTTAGGTCCATCACACTCCAGCCAGAGAGAATTCCACTCCATGCCACCCACCCCTTGATTTGGTTTAGGCCAGGCCAAGGCGGGTTTAGTAGGAAGATTCCATCCAGTCATAATAACATTCAGTTTGATGTCACTCAAATTCTAAAGCTGACTAAACTGTTCAAACAGCTTTTATGGCCTATATTGGTCTTTGTGTCCCTTGCCTTTTGTTTGAGTGACTCAGTCCTTTCCCTGCCCTTTTGCTCTCCCTATTTCCTACCTTCCTTCCTCCCTTCCTGGTTTTTCTCCTTTTCTTCTTCCTTCTTTTCTACCTCCCTCCATCCCTCCAACTTTGCCTTCCTCCCTTCCAACTTTCTCTCTCCCTTCCCTTCCTTCTCTTTTCTTGCAAGTGTTTGGGGTGAAAGTCCATGGCAGGCCAGCCCCAAGCTAGGCAAGGTCACTGCCACTGAGCTACAACATCCCCAGACCTGCTGCCACTTCCTATGCAAGTAATTTGAATTATCTCTAAAGAGAAACTCTCACATGAGTCTACTTTCAAAGTAATTTCAGAAGAGTTGCTAACATGGGCATAAATCAGTCATGACAAGTCATTTTTGAAAAGCACGGCACAGCTAATGTTCCTCAGAAGAAGGAGTTGAGAACTTTAGTTGGTTTTCAGGTCAGCATTTCTAGGCTAGTACAAACCCTCCTAATCCTGATCTCTCCTTAGTCCTATGATTTCTTTAAGTGTCCCCTTTGCTCCTGTTCATGGAGTCATGTGTACAGAAATTATACCTGGTTCTATTGAACTCTACTTACTTCTTTCTCACCTCTGTGCTCCTTTTGCCAAGTCACTCCTCAACACTTACTGTAACCCTTTCAATTTTTTGTCCATTTTCATTTAAAAAAAATCTTTCAAAAATTGAACCATTTCGCATGCAGATACAGTCTTCTTGATCTGCTGTTAATCCCCCACTACTGACATTGTAAGTTATTGAAATGTACACTTCCAGACCGTTTTCAGATTTTTGATTTCTGTATATCTATCTGTCTGTCTATTTACAAACATAACATGGTATTCTGAGAGTATCGTTCTGCTTTTGGAGCTCTACATTGTGTTTTTCAGAAGCAGGCCTATTACACAGAGATGAATCCATGTTACCTAGATTGAGTTCAAACCGGAATGTGCACTCAGATTCCCATTATATTGTTCTACCTACTAATGGACAGTTCAGTTATATCCAGACTTCACCACCTCCCCCATTAAGTAAAACCCTTGTGAAGAGACATGTAGATGCCTTTATGAACATATTGATAATTTTTCATGGCAGTGTTTTCCAAAAACCAGTTAGTAAAATCAATTTATTCCTTTGCAGCCTGAAATTACCTTCATTCCAGTTTACTGGTATAAGAACCGCAGTATATCAGCAACAATTCTCCAATAGTAGTTCAGGCAGAAGTCATTCTAGATAACAATCAGTGCCAGATCCTCCATGTATTTTACACAGCCCATGACAGGGGACGTCCGTCCACTCGTTT
The DNA here is from genome assembly GCF_048772815.1 of Callospermophilus lateralis. Lineage (NCBI taxonomy): Eukaryota > Metazoa > Chordata > Mammalia > Rodentia > Sciuridae > Callospermophilus > Callospermophilus lateralis. The sequence continues at coordinate 96,767,206 of NC_135315.1, read as the reverse complement.
AGAACAACTGATGTTTTACGCTGGCCATTTAGGTTTATTTAAAGGAGTGGTTAGAAAACAGGGGAGACAGACTGATTAGATTCAGTATGTATGTTGGCTTTGTTTTTCTAGGCCTGAATTTTTCACAGTTCAATTAATTGTAGGTTAAGTAGCAGGCAGATTCTTCACTGGGCTTCAAATGTGATAAAGTTGCTTCTTATTTTTAAGAAGGCCATTGCAATCCTGCATTTATTTTACACCTCAGTGCTTGTTTTACACACAAGCACACACGCCCACACACCACACACAACAACAAACACACAAACACATAATTAGAGCACATTTAACACTCAAATAAAGCTTTACCTACTAATTCATAACTAGGGTATTTTTTTAATAAGTATTGTGTCTTGGTCTCTACTGGGGAAACATTGTTCAATGTGAGTTCTCTGGTTTGTTGCAGGGCAGTGAATGTTCACTTGTTGGCAATGATATAGAAATGGGGAGTAAGAGTTTAAAAGTTTTTACAGTAGGTAGGCAGAGTCAGAGTATGGAATCTAAGAATAAGAAATTGGGGAATTTCCTCTTTGTTTCTTCATTTCAATCTCCTAATAATTCATGTATATTTTCCAAAAGTCTCCCAGAAAACAAGGACTAGGTCAATCCACATATCAGTGAACCATAGCAGAATGCGATTCTGAATTTCATATAAACAGTCATAAAATCCAAAAGACAGGTGCTGGGGTTTTGGCTCAGCACTAGAGTGCTGGCTTCACACTTTCAAAGGTCCTGAGTTGGATCCCCAACACCATGTGTGAAAGGAATGAATGAACCAATGCATGAGTGTATGATGAATGAATTAAAGGTATCAGGAGGAGGAGGAAGAGGAGGAGGAGGAGGAGAAATAGAAGAAGATGATGAGTAGTATGACAGAAGGGAAAAAGGGGAGGAGAGTGAGTTAAAGTGTGGTTTCCAATTCCCAAACGTTCAATTACAGCAGACGGGATAGAGAGAGAAGATGGGAGGGCAGGAGAGGGGGGATAGTAGAGGCCAGAAAAGGTAGCAGAATACAACAGTTACTAATATGGTATTTTGTAAAAACGTGGATGTGTAAACAATGTGATTGTGCAATCTGAATATGGGGTCAAAATGGGAGTTCATAACTCACTTGAGTCTAATGTAGGAAATATGGTATCTCAAGAGCTATGTAAGGTTTTAAGCAACCAATATAAAAAAGAGGTCTTCATTTTTCTTTGTAGTTGAGATCTCCTGTTTCCGTGACATGTTTAGTTGTGTTCTCTCCTTTAGTCCTCCCATGCTCTAGTTATTCTGATATGGAAAAACTAGCTGAAATGCCCAACCAGTCTCTAAATCAGTGACACTTTTTCATTAAGCCTAAAGTCACTTTACATTTGCTACAGTCATACTAAATACACTTCTTTGTTGGGAGTTTAAAAGATATTTCCATCAGCTAGATTACAAGTACCTAGAACTCCCATTCTTGTTTATGTAAGAGTGGCTTCATCAGATTAAATGCTGTTCTCTGGAATGACATAAAATAGGAATAATTTACTCGTAAGATTCCTACGTAAACCATCTTTATTTACAAAATAGTATCTTAAGGATTATTGTTTCATTGAGCTTCAATTGGAGCCAAAGTATAGTCAATTACTGAAGTAAAAGCAGTTACTTAAAAACTAAAAATGAGAGATAAGTCAAATTACATTTGAAGAGAGAGCAACAGCATGAGGTTTCTTGTTTGGTTCTGGATGTTGAGTAACAGGCTCATTTGCAGGTGGAAGGAACCCTTCAGGGAACTCACTTGTACTTTCAGAATGGGGGTGTAGAGGGCTGAATTCCAGCTCTTGGGGGAAGATTGTGAGGAAAACCCCCTCCCTGCATAGACACTTCGCATTGGAAATGGAGTGGGTGGCGGGTCAGGTGGAACATAATCTCCCAGGTTCCCAGACAAGTTTCCTGGGAGAGGTGGAGGAAAAAAAAGGTCCTCTTCTCATGAACTGACTCCTTGGGTCAACTGGAAGCAAGGCACCTCTGACTGGAGGGAAAGGTGCCAACACAGAGCCAGAGCCAGTTGCTTGGTTTTCAGCATGGAGAGGTGAATCAGGCACATCAGAGTCCAAAGGAGGCATATTAGGAATTCTGTGTTCTGCTGGTCCCGATGCTCTACCACAATTTGAGTAAAACCTATCTTGCCTTTGTAGAGGAAGACGTGCATCAGAAGAATATGGTTGGCCTGGCGGAGGGATCATCAGCCTGCTGGCCTGTTCCCCTGGAGGAGAGAGGGGCCCAGTCTGAGAAGGTGCTCTCTGAAAATCAGTGAACTTATGACAGCTGGATTCTCTTCCTTTACTGCTAGTCGCATGGTCTAGAGGATTCTCCAGGGCCCCTTGACCCTCCTCCTCCTCCCACTGGATTGAAAGGTGAGAGTGTGAGTGGACCACTCTTTTCCAAATGAGGAGGTCTCCTTTCAGATGAAGGGTGACCTATTGGTGAGGGCCCATTTGGAGAAGGCTTTCTGCCAATTGCTGAGTTGGAAACATCCAGTGCATCATAGGGATCTTTTTCTACAAGTTCAAATCTAAGCTCCTTCTCAGTTAATTTTTGTCTGTTGCGTGCATTTTGTTTCCTGAAATAACTGAGGTTTCTTTCAGCAATCCGAGCTGCCAACTCACTAGCATGTGCTTCTTTCTCAGAGGAAATAATCTTCCCCAGACAGGAATGAATGGTACTCTGCAATTGTTCTTCAAGATATTGGGCTCTCTTTCTGTAGGTCTCCAGCTCTTTTATTGTATGGCTCATCTTTTCTTCGACTTTGGAAAGTTTCTCCTCTTGCTCCACACGGTAGTTTTCCTCCACTCTTAATTTCCTGTGCAGTTTCATCATATTTTCTTGATAGCGTTCCATCATGACTTTAAAGTTCTTCTGTAGGGTCTCATTCTCACTTTGCAGCTGTGCATTTTCTGACTGCAAGGATGGGATGCCTGTTCAGTCTGCAGACTTTTAAGGTGTTCTGTAAGGTCTTCCGTGGTTTTCTCCACTTCAGATGAGAAAGTACATTTTTGAATTCTTCCTCCTTCCAAGATTTCTAAGGAGGCCTTTAGCTTATCACCATAAACCAGGTTCCTCAAAGCTCCTTTGGACTCATCCTCCAAGTGAGCACCAATTTCGGGTTCACTCGTCTTTCCCAGTTCCAGGTGACCACCATCCCTTTGGGCTCCCAGGCTTGGAGAAGACCTATCCATCATCTTCAGCAAGCATTCACTCAGAGACTCCATGTGATTTTCTGTGTCCCTTAGAACTTGTTCTCCAGCTACTTTAGAGTCCTCTAATATGATTTTTGCTTTATATTGGACACCTCCTTGTTCCCTCTGTGCTTCAGCTTCTCCTTGTATTGTTGGTCTCTGTGTTTGCGGAAGTAGGGATCCTTCATTCAAAACCTCTTTGATTGCCAGCTTCAGTTCTTCCTCATTCACTTGAAAGAGTCTCCAGTTTGTTTTAGCTTCAGCTATTTGTGATCTGAGGGATTCAGATTCACCTTGGAGGGACTGTATCCTTCTTGATAGATGCGCCATCGTTTCATCCTGTTGACCATGTTGAGCCTTCTGTGCTTTGAGCTCTTCTTTTAGAAAGAGCACTTCTACGCCATGGCTGGATTCGGACCTATGCAGCTTTTCGTCGGTTGCCTCCAGCTGTCGTGCTTCCCTTGAACCCTTCTCAAACCTGCAATCCTTTAAAGATGATTCTAAGCCTTCATGTTCTTTTTCAACAAGGCTCACTTTTTCAAGAAGTCCACATTTTGCCTCAATAAGTCCAGCAAGATTTAGAGCCAGCCTTTTTTCTCTTCCCACGTAAAGCCTGCTACGAACCGACTGAAAACCTCTCCAGAAAAGTGAGAGAACAGCGGAAAATCCAAGAGCTGTACACATCACCAACTCCCAAGGAAAGCCATAAGGAAGATGGCCTGCCTTCATGTCTCCGGACAATGCTGCCACAACCCTGGGTGCTTCTTCCAGAACCACCCACTAGTATGGCTGAGAGGCAGCCCTTGGCTCCTCCATCACGCCAACACAGCTTTGGCTCTTGCCACCACAACCACAGCCTGCCCAGGCAGGCCAACACAGGCTGTGGACACTCAGGTGTTTGGTCAGGAACTCCAACCTGCACCAGGCAACGGAGCAGACCACTGTGATCCCCTTCAGGGGCTGGGCGTATGGTGGGTGGTAGGCGTATGGCGGTGGGAGCCATGATCAAAGGCTCCCAGGAGCCTTGTTGTGCTCAACTGCCCATCAGGGGAGTCTTGTCCGCTTCCCTACCCGGTGCATCCTCAAGTGCCACAGGTTTAGGTCCCTCCCACTCCAGCCAGAGAGAATTCCTCTCCATGCCACCAACCCCTTGATTTGGTTTAGGCCAGGCCAAGGCGGGGTTAGTAGGAAGATTCCATCCAGTCATAATAACATTCAGTTTGATGTCACTCAAATTCTAAAGCTGACTAAACTGTTCAAACAGCTTTTATGGCCTATATTGGTCTTTGTGTCCCTTGCCTTTTGTTTGAGTGACTCAGTCCTTTCCCTGCCCTTGTGCTCTCCCTATTTCCTACCTTCCTTCCTCCCTTCCTGGTTTTTCTCCTTTTCTTCTTCCTTCTTTTCTACCTCCCTCCATCCCTCCAACTTTGCCTTCCTCCCTTCCAACTTTCTCTCTCCCTTCCCTTCCTTCTCTTTTCTTGCAAGTGTTTGGGGTGAAAGTCCATGGCAGGCCAGCCCCAAGCTAGGCAAGGTCACTGCCACTGAGCTACAACATCCCCAGACCTGCTGCCACTTCCTATGCAAGTAATTTGAATTATCTCTAAAGAGAAACTCTCACATGAGTCTACTTTCAAAGTAATTTCAGAAGAGTTGCTAACATGGGCATAAATCAGTCATGACAAGTCATTTTTGAAAAGCACGGCACAGCTAATGTTCCTCAGAAGAAGGAGTTGAGAACTTTAGTTGGTTTTCAGGTCAGCATTTCTAGGCTAGTACAAACACCCCTAATCCTGATCTCTCCTTAGTCCTATGATTTCTTTAAGTGTCCCCTTTGCTCCTGTTCATGGAGTCATGTGTACAGAAATAATACCTGGTTCTATTGAACTCTACTTACTTCTTTCTCACCTCTGTGCTCCTTTTGCCAAGTCACTCCTCAACACTTACTGTAACCCTTTCAATTTTTTGTCCATTTTCTTTTAAAAAAACTCTTTCAAAAATTGAACCATTTCGCATGCAGATACAGTCTTCTTGATCTGCTATTAATCCCCCACTACTGACATTGTAAGTTATTGAAATGTACACTTCCAGACCATTTTCAGATTTTTGATTTCTGTATATCTATCTGTCTATCTATTTACAAACATAACATGGTATTCTGAGAGTATCGTTCTGCTTTTGGAGCTCTACATTGTGTTTTTCAGAAGCAGGCCTATTACACAGAGATGAATCCATGTTACCTAGATTGAGTTCAAACCGGAATGTGCACTCAGATTCCCATTATATTGTTCTACATACTAATGGACAGTTCAGTTATATCCAGACCTCACCACCTCCCCCATTAAGTAAAACCCTTGTGAAGAGACATGTAGATGCCTTTATGAACATATTGATAATTTTTCATGGCAGTGTTTTCCAAAAACCAGTTAGTAAAATCAATTTATTCCTTTGCAGCCTGAAATTACCTTCATTCCAGTTTACTGGTATAAGAACCGCAGTATATCAGCAACAATTCTCCAATAGTAGTTCAGGCAGAAGTCATTCTAGATAACAATCAGTGCCAGATCCTCCATGTATTTTACACAGCCCATGACAGGGGACGTCCGTCCACTCGTTTAGAACAACTGATGTTTTACGCTGGCCATTTAGGTTTATTTAAAGGAGTGGTTAGAAAACAGGGGAGACAGACTGATTAGATTCAGTATGTATGTTGGCTTTGTTTTTCTAGGCCTGAATTTTTCACAGTTCAATTAATTGTAGGTTAAGTAGCAGGCAGATTCTTCACTGGGCTTCAAATGTGAAAAAGTTGCTTCTTATTTTTAAGAAGGCCGTTGCAATCCTGCATTTATTTTACACCTCAGTGCTTGTTTTACACACAAGCACACACGCCCACACACCACACGCACCAACAAACACAGAAACACATAATTAGAGCACATTTAACACTCAAATAAAGCTTTACCTACTAATTCATAACTAGGGTATTTTTTTAATAAGTATTGCGTCTTGGTCTCTACTGGGGAAACATTGTTCAATGTGAGTTCTCTGGTTTGTTGCAGGGCAGTGAATGTTCACTTGTTGGCAATGATATAGAAATGGGGAGTAAGAGTTTAAAAGTTTTTACAGTAGGTAGGCAGAGTCAGAGTATGGAATCTAAGAATAAGAAATTGGGGAATTTCCTCTTTGTTTCTTCATTTCAATCTCCTAATAATTCATGTATATTTTCCAAAAGTCTCCCAGAAAACAAGGACTAGGTCAATCCACATATCAGTGAACCATAGCAGAATGCGATTCTGAATTTCATATAAACAGTCATAAAATCCAAAAGACAGGTGCTGGGGTTTTGGCTCAGCACTAGAGTGCTGGCTTCACACTTTCAAAGGTCCTGAGTTGGATCCCCAACACCATGTGTGAAAGGAATGAATGAACCAATGCATGAGTGTATGATGAATGAATTAAAGGTATCAGGAGGAGGAGGAAGAGGAGGAGGAGGAGGAGAAATAGAAGAAGATGATGAGTAATTTGACAGAAGGGAAAAAGGGGAGGAGAGTGAGTTTAAAGTGTGGTTTCCAATTCCCAAACGTTCAATTACAGCAGACGGGATAGAGAGAGAAGATGGGAGGGCAGGAGAGGGGGGATAGTAGAGGCCAGAAAAGGTAGCAGAATACAACAGTTACTAATATGGCATTTTGTAAAAACGTGGATGTGTAAACAATGAAAATGTTTTTCTAGGCCTGAATTTTTCACAATTCAATTAATTGTAGGTTAAGCATCAGGCAGATTCTTCACTGGGCTTCAAATGTGATAAAGTTGCTTCTTATTTTTAAGAAGACCGTTGCAATCCTGCGTTTATTTTACAACTCAGTGCTTGTTTTACACACAAGCACACACGCCCACACACCACACACACCAACAAACACACAAACAGATAATTAGAGTACATTTAACACTCAAATAAAGCTTTACCTATAATTCATAACTAGGGTATTTTTTTAATAAGTATTGTGTCTTGGTCTCTACTGGGGAAACATTGTTCAATGTGAGTTCTCTGGTTTGTTGCAGGGCAGTGAATGTTCACTTGTTGGCAATGATATAGAAATGGGGAGTAAGAGTTTAAAAGTTTTTACAGTACGTAGGCAGAGTCAGAGTATGGAATCTAAGAATAAGAAATTGGGGAATTTCCTCTTTGTTTCTTCATTTCAATCTCCTAATAATTCATGTATATTTTCCAAAAGTCTCCCAGAAAACAAGGACTAGGTCAATCCACATATCAGTGAACCATAGCAGAATGCGATTCTGAATTTCATATAAACAGTCATAAAATCCAAAAGACAGGTGCTGGGGTTTTGGCTCAGCACTAGAGTGCTGGCTTCACACTTTCAAAGGTCCTGAGTAGGATCCCCAACACCATGTGTGAAAGGAATGAATGAACCAATGCATGAGTGTATGATGAATGAATTAAAGGTATCAGGAGGAGGAGGAAGAGGAGGAGGAGGAGGAGAAATAGAAGAAGATGATGAGTAATATGACAGAAGGGAAAAAGGGGAGGAGAGTGAGTTTAAAGTGTGGTTTCCAATTCCCAAACGTTCAATTACAGCAGACGGGATAGAGAGAGAAGATGGGAGGGCAGCAGAAGGGGATAGTAGAGGCCAGAAAAGGTAGCAGAATACAACAGTTACTAATATGGCATTTTGTAAAAACGTGGATGTGTAAACAATGTGATTGTGCAATCTGAATATGGGGTCAAAATGGGAGTTCATAACTCACTTGAGTCTAATGTAGGAAATATGGTATCTCAAGAGCTATGTAAGGTTTTAAGCAACCAATATAAAAAAGAGGTCTTCATTTTTCTTTGTAGTTGAGATCTCCTGTTTCCGTGACATCTTTAGTTGTGTTCTCTCCTTTAGTCCTCCCATGCTCTAGTTATTCTGATATGGAAAAACTAGCTGAAATGCCCAACCAGTCTCTAAATCAGTGACACTTTTTCATTAAGCCTAAAGTCACTTTACATTTACTACAGTCATACTAAATACACTTCTTTGTTGGGAGTTTAAAAGATATTTCCATCAGCTAGATTACAAGTACCTAGAACTCCCATTCTTGTTTATGTAAGAGTGGCTTCATCAGATTAAATGCTGTTCTCTGGAATGACATAAAATAGGAATAATTTACTCGTAAGATTCCTACGTAAACCATCTTTATTTACAAAATAGTATCTTAAGGATTATTGTTTCATTGAGCTTCAATTGGAGCCAAAGTATAGTCAATTACTGAAGTAAAAGCAGTTACTTAAAATCTAAAAATGAGAGATAAGTCAAATTACATTTGAAGAGAGAGCAACAGCATGAGGTTTCTTGTTTGGTTCTGGATGTTGAGTAACAGGCTCATTTGCAGGTGGAAGGAACCCTTCAGGGAACTCACTTGTACTTTCAGAATGGGGGTGTAGAGGGCTGAATTCCAGCTCTTGGGGGAAGATTGTGAGGAAAACCCCCTCCCTGCATAGACACTTCGCATTGGAAATGGAGTGGGTGGCGGGTCAGGTGGAACATAATCTCCAGGTTCCCAGACAAGTTTCCTGGGAGAGGTGGAGGAAAAAAAGGGTCCTCTTCTCATGAACTGACTCCTTGGGTCAACTGGAAGCAAGGCACCTCTGACTGGAGGGAAAGGTGCCAACACAGAGCCAGAGCCAGTTGCTTGGTTTTCAGCATGGAGAGGTGAATCAGGCACATCAGAGTCCAAAGGAGGCATATTAGGAATTCTGTGTTCTGCTGGTCCCGATGCTCTACCACAATTTGAGTAAAACCTATCTTGCCTTTGTAGAGGAAGACGTGCATCAGAAGAATATGGTTGGCCTGGCGGAGGGATCATCAGCCTGCTGGCCTGTTCCCCTGGAGGAGAGAGGGGCCCAGTCTGAGAAGGTGCTCTCTGAAAATCAGTGAACTTATGACAGCTGGATTCTCTTCCTTTACTGCTAGTCGCATGGTCCAGAGGATTCTCCAGGGCCCCTTGACCCTCCTCCTCCTCCCACTGGAGTGAAAGGTGAGAGTGTGAGTGGACCACTCTTTTCCAAATGAGGAGGTCTCCTTTCAGATGAAGGGTGACCTATTGGTGAGGGCCCATTTGGAGAAGGCTTTCTGCCCATTGCTGAGTTGGAAACATCCAGTGCATCATAGGGATCTTTTTCTACAAGTTCAAATCTAAGCTCCTTCTCAGTTAATTTTTGTCTGCTGCGTGCATTTTGTTTCCTGAAATAACTGAGGTTTCTTTCAGCAATCCGAGCTGCCAACTCACTAGCATGTGCTTCTTTCTCAGAGGAAATAATCTTCCCCAGACAGGAATGAATGGTACTCTGCAATTGTTCTTCAAGATATTGGGCTCTCTTTCTGTAGGTCTCCAGCTCTTTTATTGTATGGCTCATCTTTTCTTCGACTTTGGAAAGTTTCTCCTCTTGCTCCACACGGTAGTTTTCCTCCACTCTTAATTTCCTGTGCAGTTTCATCATATTTTCTTGATAGCGTTCCATCATGACTTTAAAGTTCTTCTGTAGGGTCTCATTCTCACTTTGCAGCTGTGCATTTTCTGACTGCAAGGATGGGATGCCTGTTCAGTCTGCAGACTTTTAAGGTGTTCTGTAAGATCTTCCGTGGCTTTCTCCACTTCAGATGAGAAAGTACATTTTTGAATTCTTCCTCCTTCCAAGATTTCTAAGGAGGCCTTTAGCTTATCACCATAAACCAGGTTCCTCAAAGCTCCTTTGGACTCATCCTCCAAGTGAGCACCAATTTCAGGTTCACTCGTCTTTCCCAGTTCCAGGTGACCACCATCCCTTTGGGCTCCCAGGTTTGGAGAAGACCTATCCATCATCTTCAGCAAGCATTCACTCAGAGACTCCATGTGATTTTCTGTGTCCCTTAGAACTTGTTCTCCAGCTACTTTAGAGTCCTCTAATATGATTTTTGCTTTATATTGGACACCTCCTTGTTCCCTCTGTGCTTCAGCTTCTCCTTGTATTGTTGGTCTCTGCGTTTGCGGAAGTAGGGATCCTTCATTCAAAACCTCTTTGATTGCCAGCTTCAGTTCTTCCTCATTCACTTGAAAGAGTCTCCAGTTTGTTTTAGCTTCAGCTATTTGTGATCTGAGGGATTCAGATTCACCTTGGAGGGACTGTATCCTTCTTGATAGATGCGCCATCGTTTCATCCTGTTGACCATGTTGAGCCTTCTGTGCTTTGAGCTCTTCTTCTAGAAAGAGCACTTCAACGCCATGGCTGGATTCGGACCTATGCAGCTTTTCGTCGGTTGCCTCCAGCTGTCGTGCTTCCCTTGAACCCTTCTCAAACCTGCAATCTTTTAAAGATGATTCTAAGCCTTCATGTTCTTTTTCAACAAGGCTCACTTTTTCAAGAAGTCCACATTTTGCCTCAATAAGTCCAGCAAGATTTAGAGCCAGCCTTTTTTCTCTTCCCACGTAAAGCCTGCTACGAACCGACTGAAAACCTCTCCAGAAAAGCGAGAGAACAGCGGAAAATCCAAGAGCTGTACACATCACCAACTCCCAAGGAAAGCCATAAGGAAGATGGCCTGGCTTCATGTCTTCGGACAATGCTGCCACAACCCTGGGTGCTTCTTCCAGAACCACCCACTAGTATGGCTGAGAGGCAGTCCTTGGCTCCTCCATCACGCCAACACAGCTTTGGCTCTTGCCACCACAACCACAGCCTGCCCAGGCAGGCCAACACAGGCTGTGGACACTCAGGTGTTTGGTCAGGAACTCCAACCTGCACCAGGCAACGGAGCAGACCACTGTGATCCCCTTCAGGGGCTGGGCGTATGGTGGGTGGTGGGCGTATGGCGGTGGGAGCCATGATCAAAGGCTCCCAGGAGCCTTGTTGTGCTCAACTGCCCATCAGGGGAGTCTTGTCCGCTTCCCTACCCGGTGCATCCTCAAGTGCCACAGGTTTAGGTCCCTCCCACTCCAGCCAGAGAGAATTCCTCTCCATGCCACCCACCCCTTGATTTGGTTTAGGCCAGGCCAAGGCGGGGTTAGTAGGAAGATTCCATCCAGTCATAATAACATTCAGTTTGATGTCACTCAAATTCTAAAGCTGACTAAACTGTTCAAACAGCTTTTATGGCCTATATTGGTCTTTGTGTCCCTTGCCTTTTGTTTGAGTGACTCAGTCCTTTCCCTGCCCTTGTGCTCTCCCTATTTCCTACCTTCCTTCCTCCCTTCCTGGTTTTTCTCCTTTTCTTCTTCCTTCTTTTCTACCTCCCTCCATCCCTCCAACTTTGCCTTCCTCCCTTCCAACTTTCTCTCTCCCTTCCCTTCCTTCTCTTTTCTTGCAAGTGTTTGGGGTGAAAGTCCATGGCAGGCCAGCCCCAAGCTAGGCAAGGTCACTGCCACTGAGCTACCACATCCCCAGACCTGCTGCCACTTCCTATGCAAGTAATTTGAATTATCTCTAAAGAGAAACTCTCACATGAGTCTACTTTCAAAGTAATTTCAGAAGAGTTGCTAACATGGGCATAAATCAGTCATGACAAGTCATTTTTGAAAAGCACGGCACAGCTAATGTTCCTCAGAAGAAGGAGTTGAGAACTTTAGTTGGTTTTCAGGTCAGCATTTCTAGACTAGTACAAACCCTCCTAATCCTGATCTCTCCTTAGTCCTATGATTTCTTTAAGTGTCCCCTTTGCTCCTGTTCATGGAGTCATGTGTACAGAAATTATACCTGGTTCTATTGAACTCTACTTAATTCTTTCTCACCTCTGTGCTCCTTTTGCCAAGTCACTCGTCAACACTTACTGTAACCCTTTCAATTTTTTGTTCATTTTCATTTAAAAAACTCTTTCAAAAATTGAACCATTTCGCATGCAGATACAGTCTTCTTGATCTGCTATTAATCCCCCACTACTGACATTGTAAGTTATTGAAATGTACACTTCCAGACCGTTTTCAGATTTTTGATTTCTGTATATCTATCTGTCTGTCTATTTACAAACATAACATGGTATTCTGAGAGTATCGTTCTGCTTTTGGAGCTCTACATTGTGTTTTTCAGAAGCAGGCCTATTACACAGAGATGAATCCATGTTACCTAGATTGAGTTCAAACCAGAATGTGCACTCAGATTCCCATTATATTGTTCTACCTACTAATGGACAGTTCAGTTATATCCAGACCTCACCACCTCCCCCATTAAGTAAAACCCTTGTGAAGAGACATGTAGATGCCTTTATGAACATATTGATAATTTTTCATGGCAGTGTTTTCCAAAAACCAGTTAGTAAAATCAATTTATTCCTTTGCAGCCTGAAATTACCTTCATTCCAGTTTACTGGTATAAGAACCGCAGTATATCAGCAACAATTCTCCAATAGTAGTTCAGGCAGAAGTCATTCTAGATAACAATCAGTGCCGGATCCTCCATGTATTTTACACAGCCCATGACAGGGGACATCCGTCCACTCGTTTAGAACAACTGATGTTTTACGCTGGCCATTTAGGTTTATTTAAAGGAGTGGTTAGAAAACAGGTGAGACAGACTGATTAGATTCAGTATGTATGTTGGCTTTGTTTTTCTAGGCCTGAATTTTTCACATTTCAATTAATTGTAGGTTAAGTAGCAGGCAGATTCTTCACTGGGCTTCAAATGTGATAAAGTTGCTTCTTATTTTTAAGAAGGCCGTTGCAATCCTGCATTTATTTTACACCTCAGTGCTTGTTTTACACACAAGCACACACGCCCACACACCACACACACCAACAAACACACAAACACATAATTAGAGCACATTTAACACTCAAATAAAGCTTTACCTATAATTCATAACTAGGGTATTTTTTTAATAAGTATTGTGTCTTGGTCTCTACTGGGGAAACATTGTTCAATGTGAGTTCTCTGGTTTGTTGTAGGGCAGTGAATGTTCACTTGTTGGCAATGATATAGAAATGGGGAGTAAGAGTTTAAAAGTTTTTACAGTAGGTAGGCAGAGTCAGTGTATGGAATCTAATAATAAGAAATTGGGGAATTTCCTCTTTGTTTCTTCATTTCAATCTCCTAATAATTCATGTATATTTTCCAAAACTCTCCCAGAAAACAAGGACTAGGTCAATCCACATATCAGTGAACCATAGCAGAATGCGATTCTGAATTTCATATAAACAGTCATAAAATCCAAAGACAGGTGCTGGGGTTTTGGCTCAGCACTAGAGTGCTGGCTTCACACTTTCAAGGGTCCTGAGTTGGATCCCCAACACCATGTGTGAAAGGAATGAATGAACCAATGCATGAGTGTATGATGAATGAATTAAAGATATCAGGAGGAGGAGGAAGAGGAGGAGGAGGAGGAGAAATAGAAGAAGATGATGAGTAATATGACAGAAGGGAAAAACGGGAGGAGAGTGAGTTTAAAGTGTGGTTTCCAATTCCCAAACGTTCAATTACAGCAGACGGGATAGAGAGAGAAGATGGGAGGGCAGGAGAGGGGGGATAGTAGAGGCCAGAAAAGGTAGCAGAATACAACAGTTACTAATATGGCATTTTGTAAAAACGTGGATTGTAAACAATGTGATTGTGCAATCTGAATATGGGGTCAAAATGGGAGTTCATAACTCACTTGAGTCTAATGTAGGAAATATGGTATCTCAAGAGCTATGTAAGGTTTTAAGCATCCAATATAAAAAAGAGGTCTTCATTTTTCTTTGTAGTTGAGATCTCCTGTTTCCGTGACATGTTTAGTTGTGTTCTCTCCTTTAGTCCTCCCATGCTCTAGTTATTCTGATATGGAAAAACTAGCTGAAATGCCCAACCAGTCTCTAAATCAGTGACACTTTTTCATTAAGCCTAAAGTCACTTTACATTTGCTACAGTCATACTAAATACACTTCTTTGTTGGGAGTTTAAAAGATATTTCCATCAGCTAGATTACAAGTACCTAGAACTCCCATTCTTGTTTATGTAAGAGTGGCTTCATCAGATTAAATGCTGTTCTCTGGAATGACATAAAATAGGAATAATTTACTCGTAAGATTCCTACGTAAACCATCTTTATTTACAAAATAGTATCTTAAGGATTATTGTTTCATTGAGCTTCAATTGGAGCCAAAGTATAGTCAATTACTGAAGTAAAGCAGTTACTTAAAAACTAAAAATGAGAGATAAGTCAAATTACATTTGAAGAGAGAGCAACAGCATGAGGTTTCTTGTTTGGTTCTGGATGTTGAGTAACAGGCTCATTTGCAGGTGGAAGGAACCCTTCAGGGAACTCACTTGTACTTTCAGAATGGGGGTGTAGAGGGCTGAATTCCAGCTCTTGGGGGAAGATTGTGAGGAAAACCCCCTCCCTGCATAGACACTTCGCATTGGAAATGGAGTGGGTCTCGGGTCAGGTGGAACATAATCTCCAGGTTCCCAGACAAGTTTCCTGGGAGAGGTGGAGGAAAAAAAAGGTCCTCTTCTCATGAACTGACTCCTTGGGTCAACTGGAAGCAAGGCACCTCTGACTGGAGGGAAAGGTGCCAACACAGAGCCAGAGCCAGTTGCTTGGTTTTCAGCATGGAGAGGTGAATCAGGCACATCAGAGTCCAAAGGAGGCATAATAGGAATTCTGTGTTCTGCTGGTCCCGATGCTCTACCACAATTTGAGTAAAACCTATCTTGCCTTTGTAGAGGAAGACGTGCATCAGAAGAATATGGTTGGCCTGGCGGAGGGATCATCAGCCTGCTGGCCTGTTCCCCTGGAGGAGAGAGGGGCCCAGTCTGAGAAGGTGCTCTCTGAAAATCAGTGAACTTATGACAGCTGGATTCTCTTCCTTTACTGCTAGTCGCATGGTCCAGAGGATTCTCCAGGGCCCCTTGACCCTCCTCCTCCTCCCACTGGAGTGAAAGGTGAGAGTGTGAGTGTACCACTCTTTTCCAAATGAGGAGGTCTCCTTTCAGATGAAGGGTGACCTATTGGTGAGGGCCCATTTGGAGAAGGCTTTCTGCCCATTGCTGAGTTGGAAACATCCAGTGCATCATAGGGATCTTTTTCTACAAGTTCAAATCTAAGCTCCTTCTCAGTTAATTTTTGTCTGTTGCGTGCATTTTGTTTCCTGAAATAACTGAGGTTTCTTTCAGCAATCCGAGCTGCCAACTCACTAGCATGTGCTTCTTTCTCAGAGGAAATAATCTTCCCCAGACAGGAATGAATGGTACTCTGCAATTGTTCTTCAAGATATTGGGCTCTCTCTGTAGGTCTCCAGCTCTTTTATTGTATGGCTCATCTTTTCTTCGACTTTGGAAAGTTTCTCCTCTTGCTCCACACGGTAGTTTTCCTCCACTCTTAATTTCCTGTGCAGTTTCATCATATTTTCTTGATAGCGTTCCATCATGACTTTAAAGTTCTTCTGTAGGGTCTCATTCTCACTTTGCAGCTGTGCATTTTCTGACTGCAAGGATGCCTGTTCAGTCTGCAGACTTTTAAGGTGTTCTGCAAGGTCTTCCGTGGTTTTCTCCACTTCAGATGAGAAAGTACATTTTTGAATTCTTCCTCCTTCCAAGATTTCTAAGGAGGCCTTTAGCTTATCACCATAAACCAGGTTCCTCAAAGCTCCTTTGGACTCATCCTCCAAGTGAGCACCAATTTCAGGTTCACTCGTCTTTCCCAGTTTCAGGTGACCACCATCCCTTTGGGCTCCCAGGCTTGGAGAAGACCTATCCATCATCTTCAGCAAGCATTCACTCAGAGACTCCATGTGATTTTCTGTGTCCCTTAGAACTTGTTCTCCAGCTACTTTAGAGTCCTCTAATATGATTTTTGCTTTATATTGGACACCTCCTTGTTCCCTCTGTGCTTCAGCTTCTCCTTGT
The DNA here is from genome assembly GCF_048772815.1 of Callospermophilus lateralis. NCBI lineage: Eukaryota > Metazoa > Chordata > Mammalia > Rodentia > Sciuridae > Callospermophilus > Callospermophilus lateralis. Next base: position 96,751,114 of record NC_135315.1, on the reverse strand, counting down.
ATTGTTGGTCTCTGCGTTTGCGGAAGTAGGGATCCTTCATTCAAAACCTCTTTGATTGCCAGCTTCAGTTCTTCCTCATTCACTTGAAAGAGTCTCCAGTTTGTTTTAGCTTCAGCTATTTGTGATCTGAGGGATTCAGATTCACCCTGGAGGGACTGTATCCTTCTTGATAGATGCGCCATCGTTTCATCCTGTTGACCATGTTGAGCCTTCTGTGCTTTGAGCTCTTCTTCTAGAAAGAGCACTTCAACGCCATGGCTGGATTCGGACCTATGCAGCTTTTCGTCGGTTGCCTCCAGCTGTCGTGCTTCCCTTGAACTGTTGTCAAACCTGCAATCCTTTAAAGATGATTCTAAGCCTTCATGTTCTTTTTCAACAAGGCTCACTTTTTCAAGAAGTCCACATTTTGCCTCAATAAGTCCAGCAAGATTTAGAGCCACCCTTTTTTCTCTTCCCACGTAAAGCCTGCTACGAACCAACTGAAAACCTCTCCAGAAAAGTGAGAGAACAGCGGAAAATCCAAGAGCTGTACACATCACCAACTCCCATGGAAAGCCATAAGGAAGATGGCCTGGATTCATGTCTTCGGACAATGCTGCCACAACCCTGGGTGCTTCTTCCAGAACCACCCACTAGTATGGCTGAGAGGCAGCCCTTGGCTCCTCCATCACGCCAACACAGCTTTGGCTCTTGCCACCACAACCACAGCCTACCCAGGCAGGCCAACACAGGCTGTGGACACTCAGGTGTTGGGTCAGGAACTCCAACCTGCACCAGGCAACGGAGCAGACCACTGTGATCCCCTTCAGGGGCTGGGCGTATGGTGGGTGGTGGGCGTATGGCGGTGGGAGCCATGATCAAAGGCTCCCAGGAGCCTTGTTGTGCTCAACTGCCCATCAGGGGAGTCTTGTCCGCTTCCCTACCCGGTGCATCCTCAAGTGCCACAGGTTTAGGTCCCTCCCACTCCAGCCAGAGAGAATTCCTCTCCATGCCACCCACCCCTTGATTTGGTTTAGGCCAGGCCAAGGCGGGGTTAGTAGGAAGATTCCATCCAGTCATAATAACATTCAGTTTGATGTCACTCAAATTCTAAAGCTGACTAAACTGTTCAAACAGCTTTTATGGCCTATATTGGTCTTTGTGTCCCTTGCCTTTTGTTTGAGTGACTCAGTCCTTTCCCTGCCCTTGTGCTCTCCCTATTTCCTACCTTCCTTCCTCCCTTCCTGGTTTTTCTCCTTTTCTTCTTCCTTCTTTTCTACCTCCCTCCATCCCTCCAACTTTGCCTTCCTCCCTTCCAACTTTCTCTCTCCCTTCCCTTCCTTCTCTTTTCTTGCAAGTGTTTGGGGTGAAAGTCCATGGCAGGCCAGCCCCAAGCTAGGCAAGGTCACTGCCACTGAGCTACAACATCCCCAGACCTGCTGCCACTTCCTATGCAAGTAATTTGAATTATCTCTAAAGAGAAACTCTCACATGAGTCTACTTTCAAAGTAATTTCAGAAGAGTTGCTAACATGGGCATAAATCAGTCATGACAAGTCATTTTTGAAAAGCACGGCACAGCTAATGTTCCTCAGAAGAAGGAGTTGAGAACTTTAGTTGGTTTTCAGGTCAGCATTTCTAGACTAGTACAAACCCTCCTAATCCTGATCTCTCCTTAGTCCTATGATTTCTTTAAGTGTCCCCTTTGCTCCTGTTCATAAAGTCATGTGTACAGAAATTATACCTGGTTCTATTGAACTCTACTTAATTCTTTCTCACCTCTGTGCTCCTTTTGCCAAGTCACTCCTCAACACTTACTGTAACCCTTTCAATTTTTTGTCCATTTTCATTTAAAAAACTCTTTCAAAAATTGAACCATTTCGCATGCAGATACAGTCTTCTTGATCTGCTATGAATCCCCCACTACTGACATTGTAAGTTATTGAAATGTACACTTCCAGACCGTTTTCAGATTTTTGATTTCTGTATATCTATCTGTCTGTCTATTTACAAACATAACATGGTATTCTGAGAGTATCGTTCTGCTTTTGGAGCTCTACATTGTGTTTTTCAGAAGCAGGCCTATTACACAGAGATGAATCCATGTTACCCAGATTGAGTTCAAACCGGAATGTGCACTCAGATTCCCATTATATTGTTCTACCTACTAATGGACAGTTCAGTTATATATAGACCTCACCACCTCCCCCATTAAGTAAAACCCTTGTGAAGAGACATGTAGATGCCTTTATGAACATATTGATAATTTTTCATGGCAGTGTTTTCCAAAAACCAGTTAGTAAAATCAATTTATTCCTTTGCAGCCTGAAATTACCTTCATTCCAGTTTACTGGTATAAGAACCGCAGTATATCAGCAACAATTCTCCAATAGTAGTTCAGGCAGAAGTCATTCTAGATAACAATCAGTGCCGGATCCTCCATGTACTTTACACAGCCCATGACAGGGGACATCCGTCCACTCGTTTAGAACAACTGATGTTTTACGCTGGCCATTTAGGTTTATTTAAAGGAGTGGTTAGAAAACAGGTGAGAAAGACTGATTAGATTCAGTATGTATGTTGGCGTTGTTTTTCTAGGCCTGAATTTTTCACATTTCAATTAATTGTAGGTTAAGTAGCAGGCAAATTCTTCACTGGGCTTCAAATGTGATAAAGTTGCTTCTTATTTTTAAGAAGGCCGTTGAAATCCTGCATTTATTTTACACCTCAGTGCTTGTTTTACACACAAGCACACACGCCCACACACCACACACACCAACAAACACACAAACACATAATTAGAGAACATTTAACACTCAAATAAAGCTTTACCTACTAATTCATAACTAGGGTATTTTTTTAATAAGTATTGTGTCTTGGTCTCTACTGGGGAAACATTGTTCAATGTGAGTTCTCTGGTTTGTTGCAGGGCAGTGAATGTTCACTTGTTGGCAATGATATAGAAATGGGGAGTAAGAGTTTAAAAGTTTTTACAGTAGGTAGGCAGAGTCAGAGTATGGAATCTAAGAATAAGAAATTGGGGAATTTCCTCTTTGTTTCTTCATTTCAATCTCCTAATAATTCATGTATATTTTCCAAAAGTCTCCCAGAAAACAAGGACTAGGTCAATCCACATATCAGTGAACCATAGCAGAATGCGATTCTGAATTTCATATAAACAGTCATAAAATCCAAAAGACAGGTGCTGGGGTTTTGGCTCAGCACTAGAGTGCTGGCTTCACACTTTCAAAGGTCCTGAGTTGGATCCCCAACACCATGTGTGAAAGGAATGAATGAACCAATGCATGAGTGTATGATGAATGAATTAAAGGTATCAGAAGGAGGAGGAAGAGGAGGAGGAGGAGCAGAAATAGAAGAAGATGATGAGTAATATGACAGAAGGGAAAAAGGGGAGGAGAGTGAGTTTAAAGTGTGGGTTCCAATTCCCAAACGTTCAATTACAGCAGACTGGATAGAGAGAGAAGATAGGAGGGCAGGAGAGAGGGGGTATAGTAGAGGCCAGAAAAGGTAGCAGAATACAACAGTTACTAATATGGCATTTTGTAAAAACATGGATGTGTAAACAATGAAAATGTTTTTCTAGGCCTGAATTTTTCACATTTCAATTATTTGTAGGTTAAGCATCAGGCAGATTCTTCACTGGGCATCAAATGTGATAAAGTTGCTTCTTATTTTTAAGAAGGCCGTTGCAATCCTGCATTTATTTTACACCTCAGTGCTTGTTTTACACACAAGCACACACGCCCACACACCACACACACCAACAAACACACAAACACATAATTAGAGCACATTTAACACTCAAATAAAGCTTTACCTACTAATTCATAACTAGGGTATTTTTTTAATAAGTATTGTGTCTTGGTCTCTACTGGGGAAACATTGTTCAATGTGAGTTCTCTGGTTTGTTGTAGGGCAGTGAATGTTCACTTGTTGGCAATGATATAGAAATGGGGAGTAAGAGTTTAAAAGTTTTTACAGTAGGTAGGCAGAGTCAGAGTATGGAATCTAAGAATAAGAAATTGGGGAATTTCCTCTTTGTTTCTTCATTTCAATCTCCTAATAATTCATGTATATTTTCCAAAAGTCTCCCAGAAAACAAGGACTAGGTCAATCCACATATCAGTGAACCATAGCAGAATGCGATTCTGAATTTTATATAAACAGTCATAAAATCCAAAGACAGGTGCTGGGGTTTTGGATCAGCACTAGAGTGCTGGCTTCACACTTTCAAAGGTCCTGAGTTGGATCCCCAACACCATATGTGAAAGGAATGAATGAAACAATGCATGAGTGTATGATGAATGAATTAAAGGTATCAGGAGGAGGAGGAAGAGGAGGAGGAGGAGGAGAAATAGAAGAAGATGATGAGTAATATGACAGAAGGGAAAAAGGGGAGGAGAGTGAGTTTAAAGTGTGGTTTCCTATTCCCAAACGTTCAATTACAGCAGACGGGATAGAGAGAGAAGATGGGAGGGCAGTAGAGGGGGGATAGTAGAGGCCAGAAAAGGTAGCAGAATACAACAGTTACTAATATGGCATTTTGTAAAAACGTGGATGTGTAAACAATGTGATTGTGCAATCTGAATATGGGGTCAAAATGGGAGTTCATAACTCACTTGAGTCTAATGTAGGAAATATGGTATCTCAAGAGCTATGTAAGGTTTTAAGCAACCAATATAAAAAAGAGGTCTTCATTTTTCTTTGTAGTTGAGATCTCCTGTTTCCGTGACATGTTTATTTGTGTTCTCTCCTTTAGTTCTCCCATGCTCTAGTTATTCTGATATGGAAAAACTAGCTGAAATGCCCAACCAGTCTCTAAATCAGTGACACTTTTTCATTAAGCCTAAAGTCACTTTACATTTGCTACAGTCATACTAAATACACTTCTTTGTTGGGAGTTTAAAAGATATTTCCATCAGCTAGATTACAAGTACCTAGAACTCCCATTCTTGTTTATGTAAGAGTGGCTTCATCAGATTAAATGCTCTTCTCTGGAATGACATAAAATATGAATAATTTACTCGTAAGATTCCTATGTAAACCATCTTTATTTACAAAATAGTATCTTAAGGATTATTGTTTCATTGAGCTTCAATTGGAGCCAAAGTATAGTCAATTACTGAAGTAAAAGCAGTTACTTAAAAACTAAAAATGAGAGATAAGTCAAATTACATTTGAAGAGAGAGCAACAGCATGAGGTTTCTTGTTTGGTTCTGGATGTTGAGTAACAGGCTCATTTGCAGGTGGAAGGAACCCTTCAGGGAACTCACTTGTACTTTCAGAATGGGGGTGTAGAGGGCTGAATTCCAGCTCTTGGGGGAAGATTGTGAGGAAAACCCCCTCCCTGCATAGACACTTCGCATTGGAAATGGAGTGGGTGGCGGGTCAGGTGGAACATAATCTCCAGGTTCCCAGACAAGTTTCCTGGGAGAGGTGGAGGAAAAAAAAGGTCCTCTTCTCATGAACTGACTCCTTGGGTCAACTGGAAGCAAGGCACCTCTGACTGGAGGGAAAGGTGCCAACACAGAGCCAGAGCCAGTTGCTTGGTTTTCAGCATGGAGAGGTGAATCAGGCACATCAGAGTCCAAAGGAGGCATATTAGGAATTCTGTGTTCTGCTGGTCCCGATGCTCTACCACAATTTGAGTAAAACCTATCTTGCCTTTGTAGAGGAAGACGTGCATCAGAAGAATATGGTTGGCCTGGCGGAGGGATCATCAGCCTGCTGGCCTGTTCCCCTGGAGGAGAGAGGGGCCCAGTCTGAGAAGGTGCTCTCTGAAAATCAGTGAACTTATGACAGCTGGATTCTCTTCCTTTACTGCTAGTCGCATGGTCCAGAGGATTCTCCAGGGCCCCTTGACCCTCCTCCTCCTCCCACTGGAGTGAAAGGTGAGAGTGTGAGTGGACCACTCTTTTCCAAATGAGGAGGTCTCCTTTCAGATGAAGGGTGACCTATTGGTGAGGGCCCATTTGGAGAAGGCTTTCTGCCCATTGCTGAGTTGGAAACATCCAGTGCATCATAGGGATCTTTTTCTACAAGTTCAAATCTAAGCTCCTTCTCAGTTAATTTTTGTCTGTTGCGTGCATTTTGTTTCCTGAAATAACTGAGGTTTCTTTCAGCAATCCGAGCTGCCAACTCACTAGCATGTGCTTCTTTCTCAGAGGAAATAATCTTCCCCAGACAGGAATGAATGGTACTCTGCAATTGTTCTTCAAGATATTGGGCTCTCTTTCTGTAGGTCTCCAGCTCTTTTATTGTATGGCTCATCTTTTCTTCGACTTTGGAAAGTTTCTCCTCTTGCTCCACACGGTAGTTTTCCTCCACTCTTAATTTCCTGTGCAGTTTCATCATATTTTCTTGATAGCGTTCCATCATGACTTTAAAGTTCTTCTGTAGGGTCTCATTCTCACTTTGCAGCTGTGCATTTTCTGACTGCAAGGATGCCTGTTCAGTCTGCAGACTTTTAAGGTGTTCTGCAAGGTCTTCCGTGGTTTTCTCCACTTCAGATGAGAAAGTACATTTTTGAATTCTTCCTCCTTCCAAGATTTCTAAGGAGGCCTTTAGCTTATCACCATAAACCAGGTTCCTCAAAGCTCCTTTGGACTCATCCTCCAAGTGAGCACCAATTTCAGGTTCACTCGTCTTTCCCAGTTCCAGGTGACCACCATCCCTTTGGGCTCCCAGGCTTGGAGAAGACCTATCCATCATCTTCAGCAAGCATTCACTAAGAGACTCCATGTGATTTTCTGTGTCCCTTAGAACTTGTTCTCCAGCTACTTTAGAGTCCTCTAATATGATTTTTGCTTTATATTGGACACCTCCTTGTTCCCTCTGTGCTTCAGCTTCTCCTTGTATTGTTGGTCTCTGCGTTTGCGGAAGTAGGGATCCTTCATTCAAAACCTCTTTGATTGCCAGCTTCAGTTCTTCCTCATTCACTTGAAAGAGTCTCCAGTTGTTTTAGGTTCAGCTATTTGTGATCTGAGGGATTCAGATTCACCTTGGAGGGACTGTATCCTTCTTGATAGATGCGCCATCGTTTCATCCTGTTGACCATGTTGAGCCTTCTGTGCTTTGAGCTCTTCTTCTAGAAAGAGCACTTCAATGCCATGGCTGGATTCGGACCTATGCAGCTTTTCGTCGGTTGCCTCCAGCTGTCGTGCTTCCCTTGAACTGTTGTCAAACCTGCAATCCTTTAAAGATGATTCTAAGCCTTCATGTTCTTTTTCAACAAGGCTCACTTTTTCAAGAAGTCCACATTTTGCCTCAATAAGTCCAGCAATATTTAGAGCCACCCTTTTTTCTCTTCCCACGTAAAGCCTGCTACGAACCGACTGAAAACCTCTCCAGAAATGTGAGAGAACAGCGGAAAATCCAAGAGCTGTACACATCACCAACTCCCATGGAAAGCCAAAAGGAAGATGGCCTGGCTTCATGTCTCCGGACAATGCTGCCACAACCCTGGGTGCTTCTTCCAGAACCACCCACTAGTATGGCTGAGAGGCAGCCCTTGGCTCCTCCATCACGCCTAGACAGCTTTGGCTCTTGCCACCACAACCACAGCCTGCACAGGCAGGCCAACACAGGCTGTGGACACTCAGGTGTTGGGTCAGTTACTCCAACCTGCACCAGGCAACGGAGCAGACCACTGTGATCCCCTTCAGGGGCTGGGCGTATGGTGGGTGGTGGGCGTATGGCGGTGGGAGCCATGATCAAAGGCTCCCAGGAGCCTTCTTGTTCTCAACTGCCCATCAGGGGAGTCTTGTCCGCTTCCCTACCCGGTGCATCCTCAAGTGCCACAGGTTTAGGTCCCTCCCACTCCAGCCAGAGAGAATTATTCTCCATGCCACCCACCCCTTGATTTGGTTTAGGCAATGCCAAGGCGGGGTTAGTAGGAAGATTCCATCCAGTCATAATAACATTCAGTTTGATGTCACTCAAATTCTAAAGCTGACTAAACTGTTCAAACAGCTTTTATGGCCTATATTGGTCTTTGTGTCCCTTGCCTTTTGTTTGAGTGACTCAGTCCTTTCCCTGCCCTTGTGCTCTCCCTATTTCCTACCTTCCTTCCTCCCTTCCTGGTTTTTCTCCTTTTCTTCTTCCTTCTTTTCTACCTCCCTCCATCCCTCCAACTTTGCCTTCCTCCCTTCCAACTTTCTCTCTCCCTTCCCTTCCTTCTCTTTTCTTGCAAGTGTTTGGGGTGAAAGTCCATGGCAGGCCAGCCCCAAGCTAGGCAAGGCCACTGCCACTGAGCTACAACATCCCCAGACCTGCTGCCACTTCCTATGCAAGTAATTTGAATTATCTCTAAAGAGAAACTCTCACATGAGTCTACTTTCAAAGTAATTTCAGAAGAGTTGCTAACATGGGCATAAATCAGTCATGACAAGTCATTTTTGAAAAGCACGGCACAGCTAATGTTCCTCAGAAGAAGGAGTTGAGAACTTTAGTTGGTTTTCAGGTCAGCATTTCTAGACTAGTACAAACCCTCCTAATCCTGATCTCTCCTTAGTCCTATGATTTCTTTAAGTGTCCCCTTTGCTCCTGTTCATGGAGTCATGTGTACAGAAATTATACCTGGTTCTATTGAACTCTACTTAATTCTTTCTCACCTCTGTGCTCCTTTTGCCAAGTCACTCCTCAACACTTACTGTAACCCTTTCAATTTTTTGTCCATTTTCATTTAAAAAACTCTTTCAAAAATTGAACCATTTCGCATGCAGATACAGTCTTCTTGATCTGCTATGAATCCCCCACTACTGACATTGTAAGTTATTGAAATGTACACTTCCAGACCGTTTTCAGATTTTTGATTTCTGTATATCTATCTGTCTGTCTATTTACAAACATAACATGGTATTCTGAGAGTATCGTTCTGCTTTTGGAGCTCTACATTGTGTTTTTCAGAAGCAGGCCTATTACACAGAGATGAATCCATGTTACCTAGATTGAGTTCAAACCGGAATGTGCAATCAGATTCCCATTATATTGTTCTACCTACTAATGGACAGTTCAGTTATATCCAGACCTCACCACCTCCCCCATTAAGTAAAACCCTTGTGAAGAGACATGTAGATGCCTTTATGAACATATTGATAATTTTTCATGGCACTGTTTTCCAAAAACCAGTTAGTAAAATCAATTTATTCCTTTGCAGCCTGAAATTACCTTCATTCCAGTTTACTGGTATAAGAACCGCAGTATATCAGCAACAATTCTCCAATAGTATTCAGGCAGAAGTCATTCTAGATAACAATCAGTGCCGGATCCTCCATGTACTTTACACAGCCCATGACAGGGGACATCCGTCCACTCGTTTAGAACAACTGATGTTTTACGCTGGCCATTGAGGTTTATTTAAAGGAGTGGTTAGAAAACAGGTGAGAAAGACTGATTAGATTCAGTATGTATGTTGGCGTTGTTTTTCTAGGCCTGAATTTTTCACATTTCAATTAATTGTAGGTTAAGTAGCAGGCAAATTCTTCACTGGGCTTCAAATGTGATAAAGTTGCTTCTTATTTTTAAGAAGGCCGTTGCAATCCTGCATTTATTTTATACCTCAGTGCTTGTTTTACACACAAGCACACACGCCCACACACCACACACACAAACAAACACACAAACACATAATTAGAGAACATTTAACACTCAAATAAAGCTTTACCTACTAATTCATAACTAGGGTTTTTTTTTTAATAAGTATTGTGTCTTGGTCTCTACTGGGGAAACATTGTTCAATGTGAGTTCTCTGGTTTGTTGCAGGGCAGTGAATGTTCACTTGTTGGCAATGATATAGAAATGGGGACTAAGGGTTTAAAAGTTTTTACAGTAGGTAGGCAGAGTCAGAGTATGGAATCTAAGAATAAGAAATTGGGGAATTTCCTCTTTGTTTCTTCATTTCAATCTCCTAATAATTCATGTATATTTTCCAAAAGTCTCCCAGAATACAAGGACTAGGTCAATCCACATATCAGAGAACCATAGCAGAATGCGATTCTGAATTTCATATAAACAGTCATAAAATCCAAAAGACAGGTGCTGGGGTTTTGGCTCAGCACTAGAGTGCTGGCTTCACACTTTCAAAGGTCCTGAGTTGGATCCCCAACACCATGTGTGAAAGGAATGAATGAACCAATGCATGAGTGTATGATGAATGAATTAAAGGTATCAGAAGGAGGAGGAAGAGGAGGAGGAGGAGCAGAAATAGAAGAAGATGATGAGTAATATGACAGAAGGGAAAAAGGGGAGGAGAGTGAGTTTAAAGTGTGGTTTCCAATTCCCAAACGTTCAATTACAGCAGACGGGATAGAGAGAGAAGATAGGAGGGCAGGAGAGAGGGGGTATAGTAGAGGCCAGAAAAGGTAGCAGAATACAACAGTTACTAATATGGCATTTTGTAAAAACATGGATGTGTAAACAATGAAAATGTTTTTCTAGGCCTGAATTTTTCACATTTCAATTATTTGTAGGTTAAGTAGCAGGCAGATTCTTCACTGGGCTTCAAATGTGATAAAGTTGCTTCTTATTTTTAAGAAGGCCGTTGCAATCCTGCATTTATTTTACACCTCAGTGCTTGTTTTACACACAAGCACACACGCCCACACACCACACACACCAACAAACACACAAACACATAATTAGAGCACATTTAACACTCAAATAAAGCTTTACCTATAATTCATAACTAGGGTATTTTTTTAATAAGTATTGTGTCTTGGTCTCTACTGGGGAAACATTGTTCAATGTGAGTTCTCTGGTTTGTTGTAGGGCAGTGAATGTTCACTTGTTGGCAATGATATAGAAATGGGGAGTAAGAGTTTAAAAGTTTTTACAGTAGGTAGGCAGTATCAGAGTATGGAATGTAAGAATAAGAAATTGGGGAATTTCCTCTTTGTTTCTTCATTTCAATCTCCTAATAATTCATGTATATTTTCCAAAAGTCTCCCAGAAAACAAGGACTAGGTCAATCCACATATCAGTGAACCATAGCAGAATGCGATTCTGAATTTCATATAAACAGTCATAAAATCCAAAAGACAGGTGCTGGGGTTTTGGCTCAGCACTAGAGTGCTGGCTTCACACTTTCAAAGGTCCTGAGTTGGATCCCCAACACCATGTGTGAAAGGAATGAATGAACCAATGCATGAGTGTATGATGAATGAATTAAAGTTATCAGGAGGAGGAGGAAGAGGAGGAGGAGGAGGAGAAATAGAAGAAGATGATGAGTAATATGACAGAAGGGAAAAAGGGGAGGAGAGTGAGTTTAAAGTGTGGTTTCCAATTCCCAAACGTTCAATTACAGCAGACGGGATAGAGAGAGAAGATGGGAGGGCAGGAGAGGGGGGATAGTAGAGGCCAGAAAAGGTAGCAGAATACAACAGTTACTAATATGGCATTTTGTAAAAACGTGGATGTGTAAACAATGTGATTGTGCAATCTGAATATGGGGTCAAAATGGGAGTTCATAACTCACTTGAGTCTAATGTAGGAAATATGGTATCTCAAGAGCTATGTAAGGTTTTAAGTAACCAATATAAAAAAGAGGTCTTCATTTTTCTTTGTAGTTGAGATCTCCTGTTTCCGTGACATGTTTAGTTGTGTTCTCTCCTTTAGTCCTCCCATGCTCTAGTTATTCTGATATGGAAAAACTAGCTGAAATGCCCAACCAGTCTCTAAATCAGTGACACTTTTTCATTAAGCCTAAAGTCACTTTACATTTGCTACAGTCATACTAAATACACTTCTTTGTTGGGAGTTTAAAAGATATTTCCATCAGCTAGATTACAAGTACCTAGAACTCCCATTCTTGTTTATGTAAGAGTGGCTTCATCAGATTAAATGCTGTTCTCTAGAATGACATAAAATAGGAATAATTTACTCGTAAGATTCCTATGTAAAACATCTTTATTTACAAAATAGTATCTTAAGGATTATTGTTTCATTGAGCTTCAATTGGAGCCAAAGTATAGTCAATTACTGAAGTAAAAGCAGTTACTTAAAAACTAAAAATGAGAGATAAGTCAAATTACATTTGAAGAGAGAGCAACAGCATGAGGTTTCTTGTTTGGTTCTGGATGTTGAGTAACAGGCTCATTTGCAGGTGGAAGGAACCCTTCAGGGAACTCACTTGTACTTTCAGAATGGGGGTGTAGAGGGCTGAATTCCAGCTCTTGGGGGAAGATTGTGAGGAGAACCCCCTCCCTGCATAGACACTTCGCATTGGAAATGGAGTGGGTGGCGGGTCAGGTGGAACATAATCTCCAGGTTCCCAGACAAGTTTCCTGGGAGAGGTGGAGGAAAAAAAAGGTCCTCTTCTCATGAACTGACTCCTTGGGTCAACTGGAAGCAAGGCACCTCTGACTGGAGGGAAAGGTGCCAACACAGAGCCAGAGCCAGTTGCTTGGTTTTCAGCATGGAGAGGTGAATCAGGCACATCAGAGTCCAAAGGAGGCATATTAGGAATTCTGTGTTCTGCTGGTCCCGATGCTCTACCACAATTTGAGTAAAACCTATCTTGCCTTTGTAGAGGAAGACGTGCATCAGAAGAATATGGTTGGCCTGGCGGAGGGATCATCAGCCTGCTGGCCTGTTCCTCTGGAGGAGAGAGGGGCCCAGTCTGAGAAGGTGCTCTCTGAAAATCAGTGAACTTATGACAGCTGGATTCTCTTCCTTTACTGCTAGTCGCATGGTCCAGAGGATTCTCCAGGGCCCCTTGACCCTCCTCCTCCTCCCACTGGAGTGAAAGGTGAGAGTGTGAGTGGACCACTGTTTTCCAAAGGAGGAGGTCTCCTTTCAGATGAAGGGTGACCTATTGGTGAGGGCCCATTTGGAGAAGGCTTTCTGCCCATTGCTGAGTTGGAAACATACAGTGCATCATAGGGATCTTTTTCTACAAGTTCAAATCTAAGCTCCATCTCAGTTAATTTTTGTCTGTTGCGTGCATTTTGTTTCCTGAAATAACTGAGGTTTCTTTCAGCAATCCGAGCTGCCAACTCACTAGCAAGTGCTTCTTTCTCAGAGGAAATAATCTTCCCCAGACAGGAATGAATGGTACTCTGCAATTGTTCTTCAAGATATTGGGCTCTCTTTCTGTAGGTCTCCAGCTCTTTTATTGTATGGCTCATCTTTTCTTCGACTTTGGAAAGTTTCTCCTCTTGCTCCACACGGTAGTTTTCCTCCACTCTTAATTTCCTGTGCAGTTTCATCATATTTTCTTGATAGCGTTCCATCATGACTTTAAAGTTCTTCTGTAGGGTCTCATTCTCACTTTGCAGCTTTGCATTTTCTGACTGCAAGGATGGGATGCCTGTTCAGTCTGCAGACTTTTAAGGTGTTCTGTAAGGTCTTCTGTGGTTTTCTCCACTTCAGATGAGAAAGTACATTTTTGAATTCTTCCTCCTTCCAAGATTTCTAAGGAGGCCTTTAGCTTATCACCATAAACCAGGTTCCTCAAAGCTCCTTTGGACTCATCCTCCAAGTGAGCACCAATTTCGGGTTCACTCGTCTTTCCCAGTTCCAGGTGACCACCATCCCTTTGGGCTCCCAGGCTTGGAGAAGACCTATCCATCATCTTCAGCAAGCATTCACTCAGAGACTCCATGTGATTTTCTGTGTCCCTTAGAACTTCTTCTCCAGCTACTTTAGAGTCCTCTAATATGATTTTTGCTTTATATTGGACACCTCCTTGTTCCCTCTGTGCTTCAGCTTCTCCTTGTATTGTTGGTCTCTGCGTTTGCGGAAGTAGGGATCCTTCATTCAAAACCTCTTTGATTGCCTGTTTCAGTTCTTCCTCATTCACTTGAAAGAGTCTCCAGTTTGTTTTAGCTTCAGCTATTTGTGATCTGAGGGATTCAGATTCACCTTGGAGGGACTGTATCCTTCTTGATAGATGCGCCATCGTTTCATCCTGTTGACCATGTTGAGCCTTCTGTGCTTTGAGCTCTTCTTCTAGAAAGAGCACTTCAACGCCATGGCTGGATTCGGACCTATGCAGCTTTTCGTCGGTTGCCTCCAGCTGTCGTGCTTCCCTTGAACCCTTCTCAAACCTGCAATCCTTTAAAGATGATTCTAAGCCTTCATGTTCTTTTTCAACAAGGCTCACTTTTTCAAGAAGTCCACATTTTGCCTCAATAAGTCCAGCAAGATTTAGAGCCAGCCTTTTTTCTCTTCCCACGTAAAGCCTGCTACGAACCGACTGAAAACCTCTCCAGAAAAGCGAGAGAACAGCGGAAAATCCAAGAGCTGTACACATCACCAACTCCCAAGGAAAGCCATAAGGAAGATGGCCTGGCTTCATGTCTTCGGACAATGCTGCCACAACCCTGGGTGCTTCTTCCAGAACCACCCACTAGTATGGCTGAGAGGCAGCCCTTGGCTCCTCCATCACGCCAACACAGCTTTGGCTCTTACCACCACAACCACAGCCTGCCCAGGCAGGCCAACACAGGCTGTGGACACTCAGGTGTTTGGTCAGGAACTCCAACCTGCACCAGGCAACGGAGCAGACCACTGTGATCCCCTTCAGGGGCTGGGCGTATGGTGGGTGGTGGGCGTATGGCGGTGGGAGCCATGATCAAAGGCTCCCAGGAGCCTTGTTGTGCTCAACTGCCCATCAGGGGAGTCTTGTCCGCTTCCCTACCCGGTGCATCCTCAAGTGCCACAGGTTTAGGTCCCTCCCACTCCAGCCAGAGAGAATTCCTCTCCATGCCACCCACCCCTTGATTTGGTTTAGGCCAGGCCAAGGCGGGGTTAGTAGGAAGATTCCATCCAGTCATAATAACATTCAGATTGATGTCACTCAAATTCTAAAGCTGACTAAACTGTTCAAACAGCTTTTATGGCCTATATTGGTCTTTGTGTCCCTTGCCTTTTGTTTGAGTGACTCAGTCCTTTCCCTGCCCTTGTGCTCTCCCTATTTCCTACCTTCCTTCCTCCCTTCCTGGTTTTTCTCCTTTTCTTCTTCCTTCTTTTCTACCTCCCTCCATCCCTCCAACTTTGCCTTCCTCCCTTCCAACTTTCTCTCTCCCTTCCCTTCCTTCTCTTTTCTTGCAAGTGTTTGGGGTGAAAGTCCATGGCAGGCCAGCCCCAAGCTAGGCAAGGTCACTGCCACTGAGCTACAACATCCCCAGACCTGCTGCCACTTCCTATGCAAGTAATTTGAATTATCTCTAAAGAGAAACTCTCACATGAGTCTACTTTCAAAGTAATTTCAGAAGAGTTGCTAACATGGGCATAAATCAGTCATGACAAGTCATTTTTGAAAAGCACGGCACAGCTAATGTTCCTGAGAAGAAGGAGTTGAGAACTTTAGTTGGTTTTCAGGTCAGCATTTCTAGACTAGTACAAACCCTCCTAATCCTGATCTCTCCTTAGTCCTATGATTTCTTTAAGTGTCCCCTTTGCTCCTGTTCATGGAGTCATGTGTACAGAAATTATACCTGGTTCTATTGAACTCTACTTAATTCTTTCTCACCTCTGTGCTCCTTTTGCCAAGTCACTCCTCAACACTTTCTGTAACCCTTTCAATTTTTTGTCCATTTTCATTTAAAAAACTCTTTCAAAAATTGAACCATTTCGCATGCAGATATAGTCTTCTTGATCTGCTATTAATCCCCCACTACTGACATTGTAAGTTATTGAAATGTACACTTCCAGACCGTTTTCAGATTTTTGATTTCTGTATATCTATCTGTCTGTCTATTTACAAACATAACATGGTATTCTGAGAGTATCGTTCTGCTTTTGGAGCTCTACATTGTGTTTTTCAGAAGCAGGCCTATTACACAGAGATGAATCCATGTTAACTAGATTGAGTTCAAACCGGAATGTGCACTCAGATTCCCATTATATTGTTCTACCTACTAATGGACAGTTCAGTTATATCCAGACCTCACCACCTCCCCCATTAAGTAAAACCCTTGTGAAGAGACATGTAGATGCCTTTATGAAAATATTGATAATTTTTCATGGCAGTGTTTTCCAAAAACCAGTTAGTAAAATCAATTTATTCCTTTGCAGCCTGAAATTACCTTCATTCCAGTTTACTGGTATAAGAACCGCAGTATATCAGCAACAATTCTCCAATAGTAGTTCAGGCAGAAGTCATTCTAGATAACAATCAGTGCCGGGTCCTCCATGTATTTTACACAGCCCATGACAGGGGACATCCGTCCACTCGTTTAGAACAACTGATGTTTTACGCTGGCCATTGAGGTTTTTTTAAAGGAGTGGTTAGAAAACAGGTGAGACAGACTGATTAGATTCAGTATGTATGTTGGCTTTGTTTTTCTAGGTCTGAATTTTTCACATTTCAATTAATTGTAGGTTAAGTAGCAGGCAGATTCTTCACTGGGCTTCTAATGTGAAAAAGTTGCTTCTTATTTTTAAGAATGCCGTTGCAATCCTGCATTTATTTTACACCTCAGTGCTTGTTTTACACACAAGCACACACGCCCACACACCACACACACCAACAAACACACAAACACATAATTAGAGCACATTTAACACTCAAATAAAGCTTTACCTACTGATTCATAACTAGGGTATTTTTTTAATAAGTATTGTGTCTTGGTCTCTACTGGGGAAACATTGTTCAATGTGAGTTCTCTGGTTTGTTGTAGGGCAGTGAATGTTCACTTGTTGGCAATGATATAGAAATGGGGAGTAAGAGTTTAAAAGTTTTTACAGTAGGTAGGCAGTATCAGAGTATGGAATGTAAGAATAAGAAATTGGGGAATTTCCTCTTTGTTTCTTCATTTCAATCTCCTAATAATTCATGTATATTTTCCAAAAGTCTCCCAGAAAACAAGGACTAGGTCAATCCACATATCAGTGAACCATAGCAGAATGCGATTCTGAATTTCATATAAACAGTCATAAAATCCAAAAGACAGGTGCTGGGGTTTTGGCTCAGCACTAGAGTGCTGGCTTCACACTTTCAAAGGTCCTGAGTTGGATCCCCAACACCATGTGTGAAAGGAAAGAATGAACCAATGCATGAGTGTATGATGAATGAATTAAAGTTATCAGGAGGAGGAGGAAGAGGAGGAGGAGGAGGAGAAATAGAAGAAGATGATGAGTAATATGACAGAAGGGAAAAAAAGGAGGAGAGTGAGTTTAAAGTGTGGTTTCCAATTCCCAAACGTTAAATTACAGCAGACGGGATAGAGAGAGAAGATGGGAGGGCAGGAGAGGGGGGATAGTAGAGGCCAGAAAAGGTAGCAGAATACAACAGTTACTAATATGGCATTTTGTAAAAACGTGGATGTGTAAACAATGTGATTGTGCAATCTGAATATGGGGTCAAAATGGGAGTTCATAACTCACTTGAGTCTAATGTAGGAAATATGGTATCTCAAGAGCTATGTAAGGTTTTAAGTAACCAATATAAAAAAGAGGTCTTCATTTTTCTTTGTAGTTGAGATCTCCTGTTTCCGTGACATGTTTAGTTGTGTTCTCTCCTTTAGTCCTCCCATGCTCTAGTTATTCTGATATGGAAAAACTAGCTGAAATGCCCAACCAGTCTCTAAATCAGTGACACTTTTTCATTAAGCCTAAAGTCACTTTACATTTGCTACAGTCATACTAAATACACTTCTTTGTTGGGAGTTTAAAAGATATTTCCATCAGCTAGATTACAAGTACCTAGAACTCCCATTCTTGTTTATGTAAGAGTGGCTTCATCAGATTAAATGCTGTTCTCTGGAATGACATAAAATAGGAATAATTTACTTGTAAGATTCCTATGTAAACCATCTTTATTTACAAAATAGTATCTTAAGGATTATTGTTTCATTGAGCTTCAATTGGAGCCAAAGTATAGTCAATTACTGAAGTAAAAGCAGTTACTTAAAAACTAAAAATGAGAGATAAGTCAAATTACATTTGAAGAGAGAGCAACAGCATGAGGTTTCTTGTTTGGTTCTGGATGTTGAGTAACAGGCTCATTTGCAGGTGGAAGGAACCCTTCAGGGAACTCACTTGTACTTTCAGAATGGGGGTGTAGAGGGCTGAATTCCAGCTCTTGGGGGAAGATTGTGAGGAGAACCCCCTCCCTGCATAGACACTTCGCATTGGAAATGGAGTGGGTGGCGGGTCAGGTGGAACATAATCTCCAGGTTCCCAGACAAGTTTCCTGGGAGAGGTGGAGGAAAAAAAAGGTCCTCTTCTCATGAACTGACTCCTTGGGTCAACTGGAAGCAAGGCACCTCTGACTGGAGGGAAAGGTGCCAACACAGAGCCAGAGCCAGTTGCTTGGTTTTCAGCATGGAGAGGTGAATCAGGCACATCAGAGTCCAAAGGAGGCATATTAGGAATTCTGTGTTCTGCTGGTCCCGATGCTCTACCACAATTTGAGTAAAACCTATCTTGCCTTTGTAGAGGAAGACGTGCATCAGAAGAATATTGTTGGCCTGGCGGAGGGATCATCAGCCTGCTGGCCTGTTCCCCTGGAGGAGAGAGGGGCCCAGTCTGAGAAGGTGCTCTCTGAAAATCAGTGAACTTATGACAGCTGGATTCTCTTCCTTTACTGCTAGTCGCATGGTCCAGAGGATTCTCCAGGGCCCCTTGACCCTCCTCCTCCTCCCACTGGAGTGAAAGGTGAGAGTGTGAGTGGACCACTCTTTTCCAAAGGAGGAGGTCTCCTTTCAGATGAAGGGTGACCTATTGGTGAGGGCCCATTTGGAGAAGGCTTTCTGCCCATTGCTGAGTTGGAAACATCCAGTGCATCATAGGGATCTTTTTCTACAAGTTCAAATCTAAGCTCCTTCTCAGTTAATTTTTGTCTGTTGCGTGCATTTTGTTTCCTGAAATAACTGAGGTTTCTTTCAGCAATCCGAGCTGCCAACTCACTAGCAAGTGCTTCTTTCTCAGAGGAAATAATCTTCCCCAGACAGGAATGAATGGTACTCTGCAATTGTTCTTCAAGATATTGGGCTCTCTTTCTCTAGGTCTCCAGCTCTTTTATTGTATGGCTCATCTTTTCTTCGACTTTGGAAAGTTTCTCCTCTTGCTCCACACGGTAGTTTTCCTCCACTCTTAATTTCCTGTGCAGTTTCATCATATTTTCTTGATAGCGTTCCATCATGACTTTAAAGTTCTTCTGTAGGGTCTCATTCTCACTTTGCAGCTGTGCATTTTCTGACTGCAAGGATGGGATGCCTGTTCAGTCTGCAGACTTTTAAGGTGTTCTGTAAGGTCTTCTGTGGTTTTCTCCACTTCAGATGAGAAAGTACATTTTTGAATTCTTCCTCCTTCCAAGATTTCTAAGGAGGCCTTTAGCTTATCACCATAAACCAGGTTCCTCAAAGCTCCTTTGGACTCATCCTCCAAGTGAGCACCAATTTCGGGTTCACTCGTCTTTCCCAGTTCCAGGTGACCACCATCCCTTTGGGCTCCCAGGCTTGGAGAAGACCTATCCATCATCTTCAGCAAGCATTCACTCAGAGACTCCATGTGATTTTCTGTGTCCCTTAGAACTTGTTCTCCAGCTACTTTAGAGTCCTCTAATATGATTTTTGCTTTATATTGGACACCTCCTTGTTCCCTCTGTGCTTCAGCTTCTCCTTGTATTGTTGGTCTCTGCGTTTGCGGAAGTAGGGATCCTTCATTCAAAACCTCTTTGATTGCCTGTTTCAGTTCTTCCTCATTCACTTGAAAGAGTCTCCAGTTTGTTTTAGCTTCAGATATTTGTGATCTGAGGGATTCAGATTCACCTTGGAGGGACTGTATCCTTCTTGATAGATGCGCCATCGTTTCATCCTGTTGACCATGTTGAGCCTTCTGTGCTTTGAGCTCTTCTTCTAGAAAGAGCACTTCAACACCATGGCTGGATTCGGACCTATGCAGCTTTTCGTCGGTTGCCTCCAGCTGTCGTGCTTCCCTTGAACCCTTCTCAAACCTGCAATCCTTTAAAGATGATTCTAAGCCTTCATGTTCTTTTTCAACAAGGCTCACTTTTTCAAGAAGTCCACATTTTGCCTCAATAAGTCCAGCAAGATTTAGAGCCAGCCTTTTTTCTCTTCCCACGTAAAGCCTGCTACGAACCGACTGAAAACCTCTCCAGAAAAGTGAGAGAACAGCGGAAAATCCAAGAGCTGTACACATCACCAACTCCCAAGAAAAGCCATAAGGAAGATGGCCTGGCTTCATGTCTTCGGACAATGCTGCCACAACCCTGGGTGCTTCTTCCAGAACCACCCACTAGTATGGCTGAGAGGCAGCCCTTGGCTCCTCCATCACGCCAACACAGCTTTGGCTCTTGCCACCACAACCACAGCCTGCCCAGGCAGGCCAACACAGGCTGTGGACACTCAGGTGTTGGGTCAGGAACTCCAACCTGCACCAGGCAACGGAGCAGACCACTGTGAGCCCCTTCAGGGGCTGGGCGTATGGTGGGTGGTGGGCGTATGGCGGTGGGAGCCATGATCAAAGGCTCCCAGGAG
Source organism: Callospermophilus lateralis (assembly GCF_048772815.1). Taxonomy (NCBI): domain Eukaryota; kingdom Metazoa; phylum Chordata; class Mammalia; order Rodentia; family Sciuridae; genus Callospermophilus; species Callospermophilus lateralis. The sequence goes on along the minus strand of NC_135315.1, from coordinate 96,730,671 downwards.
CCTTGTTGTGCTCAACTGCCCATCAGGGGAGTCTTGTCCGCTTCCCTACCCGGTGCATCCTCAAGTGCCACAGGTTTAGGTCCCTCCCACTCCAGCCAGAGAGAATTCCTCTCCTTGCCACCCACCCCTTGATTTGGTTTAGGCCAGGCCAAGGCGGGGTTAGTAGGAAGATTCCATCCAGTCATAATAACATTCAGTGATGTCACTCAAATTCTAAAGCTGACTAAACTGTTCAAACAGCTTTTATGGCCTATATTGGTCTTTGTGTCCCTTGCCTTTTGTTTGAGTGACTCAGTCCTTTCCCTGCCCTTGTATTCTCCCTATTTCCTACCTTCCTTCCTCCCTTCCTGGTTTTTCTCCTTTTCTTCTTCCTTCTTTTCTACCTCCCTCCATCCCTCCAACTTTGCCTTCCTCCCTTCCAACTTTCTCTCTCCCTTCCCTTCCTTCTCTTTTCTTGCAAGTGTTTGGGGTGAAAGTCCATGGCAGGCCAGCCCCAAGTTAGGCAAGGTCACTGCCACTGAGCTACAACATCCCCAGACCTGCTGCCACTTCCTATGCAAGTAATTTGAATTATCTCTAAAGAGAAACTCTCACATGAGTCTACTTTCAAAGTAATTTCAGAAGAGTTGCTAACATGGGCATAAATCAGTCATGACAAGTCATTTTTGAAAAGCACGGCACAGCTAATGTTCCTCAGAAGAAGGAGTTGAGAACTTTAGTTGGTTTTCAGGTCAGCATTTCTAGACTAGTACAAACCCTCCTAATCCTGATCTCTCCTTAGTCCTATGATTTCTTTAAGTGTCCCCTTTGCTCCTGTTCATGGAGTCATGTGTACAGAAATTATACCTGGTTCTATTGAACTCTACTTAATTCTTTCTCACCTCTGTGCTCCTTTTGCCAAGTCACTCCTCAACACTTACTGTAACCCTTTCAATTTTTTGTCCATTTTCATTTAAAAAACTCTTTCAAAAATTGAACCATTTCGCATGCAGATACAGTCTTCTTGATCTGCTATGAATCCCCCACTACTGACATTGTAAGTTATTGAAATGTACACTTCCAGACCATTTTCAGATTTTTGATTTCTGTATATCTATCTGTCTGTCTATTTACAAACATAACATGGTATTCTGAGAGTATCGTTCTGCTTTTGGAGCTCTACATTGTGTTTTTCAGAAGCAGGCCTATTACACAGTGATAAATCCATGTTACCTAGATTGAGTTCAAACCGGAATGTGCACTCAGATTCCCATTATATTGTTCTACTTACTAATGGACAGTTCAGTTATATCCAGACCTCACCACCTCCCCCATTAAGTAAAACCCTTGTGAAGAGACATGTAGATGCCTTTATGAACATATTGATAATTTTTCATGGCAGTGTTTTCCAAAAACCAGTTAGTAAAATCAATTTATTCCTTTGCAGCCTGAAATTACCTTCATTCCAGTTTACTGGTATAAGAACCGCAGTATATCAGCAACAATTCTCCAATATTAGTTCAGGCAGAAGTCATTCTAGATAACAATCAGTGCCGGGTCCTCCATGTATTTTACACAGCCCATGACAGGGGACATCCGTCCACTCGTTTAGAACAACTGATGTTTTACGCTGGCCATTTAGGTTTATTTAAAGGAGTGGTTAGAAAACAGGTGAGACAGACTGTTTAGATTCAGTATGTATGTTGGCGTTGTTTTTCTAGGCCTGAATTTTTCACATTTCAATTAATTGTAGGTTAAGTCGCAGGCAGATTCTTCACTGGGCTTCAAATGTGATAAAGTTGCTTCTTATTTTTAAGAAGGCCGTTGCAATCCTGCATTTATTTTACACCTCAGTGCTTGTTTTACACACAAGCACACACGCCCACACACCACACACACCAACAAACACACAAACACATAATTAGAGTACATTTAACACTCAAATAAAGCTTTACCTATAATTCATAACTAGGGTATTTTTTTAATAAGTATTGTGTCTTGGTCTCTACTGGGGAAACATTGTTCAATGTGAGTTCTCTGGTTTGTTGTAGGGCAGTGAATGTTCACTTGTTGGCAATGATATAGAAATGGGGAGTAAGAGTTTAAAAGTTTTTACAGTAGGTAGGCAGAGTCAGAGTATGGAATCTAAGAATAAGAAATTGGGGAATTTCCTCTTTGTTTCTTCATTTCAATCTCCTAATAATTCATGTATATTTTCCAAAAGTCTCCCAGAAAACAAGGACTAGGTCAATCCACATATCAGTGAACCATAGCAGAATGCGATTCTGAATTTCATATAGACAGTCATGAAATCCAAAGACAGGTGCTGGGGTTTTGGCTCAGCACTAGAGTGCTGGCTTCACACTTTCAAGGGTCCTGAGTTGGATCCCCAACACCATGTGTGAAAGGAATGAATGAACCAATGCATGAGTGTATGATGAATCAATTAAAGGTATCAGGAGGAGGAGGAAGAGGAGGAGGAGGAGGAGAAATAGAAGAAGATGATGAGTAATATGACAGAAGGGAAAAAGGGGAGGAGAGTGAGTTTAAAGTGTGGTTTCCAATTCCCAAACGTTCAATTACAGCAGACGGGATAGAGAGAGAAGATGGGAGGGCAGGAGAGGGGGGATAGTAGAGGCCAGAAAAGGTAGCAGAATACAACAGTTACTAATATGGCATTTTGTAAAAACGTGGATGTGTAAACAATGTGATTGTGCAATCTGAATATGGGGTCAAAATGGGAGTTCATAACTCACTTGAGTCTAATGTAGGAAATATGGTATCTCAAGAGCTATGTAAGGTTTTAAGCAACCAATATAAAAAAGAGGTCTTCATTTTTCTTTGTAGTTGAGATCTCCTGTTTCCGTGACATGTTTAGTTGTGTTCTCTCCTTTAGTCCTCCCATGCTCTAGTTATTCTGATATGGAAAAACTAGCTGAAATGCCCAACCAGTCTCTAAATCAGTGACACTTTTTCATTAAGCCTAAAGTCACTTTACATTTGCTACAGTCATACTAAATACACTTCTTTGTTGGGAGTTTAAAAGATATTTCCATCAGCTAGATTACAAGTACCTAGAACTCCCATTCTTGTTTATGTAAGAGTGGCTTCATCAGATTAAATGCTGTTCTCTGGAATGACATAAAATAGGAATAATTTACTCGTAAGATTCCTACGTAAACCATCTTTATTTACAAAATAGTATCTTAAGGATTATTGTTTCATTGAGCTTCAATTGGAGCCAAAGTATAGTCAATTACTGAAGTAAAAGCAGTTACTTAAAAACTAAAAATGAGAGATAAGTCAAATTACATTTGAAGAGAGAGCAACAGCATGAGGTTTCTTGTTTGGTTCTGGATGTTGAGTAACAGGCTCATTTGCAGGTGGAAGGAACCCTTCAGGGAACTCACTTGTACTTTCAGAATGGGGGTGTAGAGGGCTGAATTCCAGCTCTTGGGGGAAGATTGTGAGGAAAACCCCCTCCCTGCATAGACACTTCGCATTGGAAATGGAGTGGGTGGCGGGTCAGGTGGAACATAATCTCCAGGTTCCCAGACAAGTTTCCTGGGAGAGGTGGAGGAAAAAAAAGGTCCTCTTCTCATGAACTGACTCCTTGGGTCAACTGGAAGCAAGGCACCTCTGACTGGAGGGAAAGGTGCCAACACAGAGCCAGAGCCAGTTGCTTGGTTTTCAGCATGGAGAGGTGAATCAGGCACATCAGAGTCCAAAGGAGGCATATTAGGAATTCTGTGTTCTGCTGGTCCCGATGCTCTACCACAATTTGAGTAAAACCTATCTTGCCTTTGTAAAGGATGACGTGCATCAGAAGAATATGGTTGGCCTGGCGGAGGGATCATCAGCCTGCTGGCCTGTTCCCCTGGAGGAGAGAGGGGCCCAGTCTGAGAAGGTGCTCTCTGAAAATCAGTGAACTTATGACAGCTGGATTCTCTTCCTTTACTGCTAGTCGCATGGTCCAGAGGATTCTCCAGGGCCCCTTGACCCTCCTCCTCCTCCCACTGGAGTGAAAGGTGAGAGTGTGAGTGGACCACTCTTTTCCAAATGAGGAGGTCTCCTTTCAGATGAAGGGTGACCTATTGGTGAGGGCCCATTTGGAGAAGGCTTTCTGCCCATTGCTGAGTTGGAAACATCCAGTGCATCATAGGGATCTTTTTCTACAAGTTCAAATCTAAGCTCCTTCTCAGTTAATTTTTGTCTGTTGCGTGCATTTTGTTTCCTGAAATAACTGAGGTTTCTTTCAGCAATCCGAGCTGCCAACTCACTAGCATGTGCTTCTTTCTCAGAGGAAATAATCTTCCCCAGACAGGAATGAATGGTACTCTGCAATTGTTCTTCAAGATATTGGGCTCTCTTTCTGTAGGTCTCCAGCTCTTTCATTGTATGGCTCATCTTTTCTTCGACTTTGGAAAGTTTCTCCTCTTGCTCCACACGGTAGTTTTCCTCCACTCTTAATTTCCTGTGCAGTTTCATCATATTTTCTTGATAGCGTTCCATCATGACTTTAAAGTTCTTCTGTAGGGTCTCATTCTCACTTTGCAGCTGTGCATTTTCTGACTGCAAGGATGCCTGTTCAGTCTGCAGACTTTTAAGGTGTTCTGTAAGGTCTTCCGTGGTTTTCTCCACTTCAGATGAGAAAGTACATTTTTGAATTCTTCCTCCTTCCAAGATTTCTAAGGAGGCCTTTAGCTTATCACCATAAACCAGGTTCCTCAAAGCTCCTTTGGACTCATCCTCCAAGTGAGCACCAATTTCGTGTTCCCTCGTCTTTCCCAGTTCCAGGTGACCACCATCCCTTTGGGCTCCCAGGCTTGGAGAAGACCTATCCATCATCTTCAGCAAGCATTCACTCAGAGACTCCATGTGATTTTCTGTGTCCCTTAAAACTTGTTCTCCAGCTACTTTAGAGTCCTCTAATATGATTTTTGCTTTATATTGGACACCTCCTTGTTCCCTCTGTGCTTCAGCTTCTCCTTGTATTGTTGGTCTCTGCGTTTGCGGAAGTAGGGATCCTTCATTCAAAACCTCTTTGATTGCCAGTTTCAGTTCTTCCTCATTCACTTGAAAGAGTCTCCAGTTTGTTTTAGCTTCAGCTATTTGTGATCTGAGGGATTCAGATTCACCTTGGAGGGACTGTATCCTTCTTGATAGATGCGCCATCGTTTCATCCTGTTGACCATGTTGAGCCTTCTGTGCTTTGAGCTCTTCTTCTAGAAAGAGCACTTCAACGCCATGGCTGGATTCGGACCTATGCAGCTTTTCGTCGGTTGCCTCCAGCTGTCGTGCTTCCCTTGAACCCTTCTCAAACCTGCAATCCTTTAAAGATGATTCTAAGCCTTCATGTTCTTTTTCAACAAGGCTCACTTTTTCAAGAAGTCCACATTTTGCCTCAATAAGTCCAGCAAGATTTAGAGCCAGCCTTTTTTCTCTTCCCACGTAAAGCCTGCTACGAACCGACTGAAAACCTCTCCAGAAAAGCGAGAGAACAGCGGAAAATCCAAGAGCTGTACACATCACCAACTCCCAAGGAAAGCCATAAGGAAGATGGCCTGGCTTCATGTCTTCGGACAATGCTGCCACAACCCTGGGTGCTTCTTCCAGAACCACCCACTTGTATGGCTGAGAGGCAGCCCTTGGCTCCTCCATCACGCCAACACAGCTTTGGCTCTTGCCACCACAACCACAGCCTGCCCAGGCAGGCCAACACAGGCTGTGGACACTCAGGTGTTTGGTCAGGAACTCCAACCTGCACCAGGCAACGGAGCAGACCACTGTGATCCCCTTCAGGGGCTGGGCGTATGGTGGGTGGTGGGCGTATGGCGGTGGGAGCCATGATCAAAGGCTCCCAGGAGCCTTGTTGTGCTCAACTGCCCATCAGGGGAGTCTTGTCCGCTTCCCTACCCGGTGCATCCTCAAGTGCCACAGGTTTAGGTCCCTCCCACTCCAGCCAGAGAGAATTCCTCTCCATGCCACCCACCCCTTGATTTGGTTTAGGCCAGGCCAAGGCGGGGTTAGTAGGAAGATTCCATCCAGTCATAATAACATTCAGTTTGATGTCAATCAAATTCTAAAGCTGACTAAACTGTTCAAACAGCTTTTATGGCCTATATTGGTCTTTGTGTCCCTTGCCTTTTGTTTGAGTGACTCAGTCCTTTCCCTGCCCTTGTGCTCTCCCTATTTCCTACCTTCCTTCCTCCCTTCCTGGTTTTTCTCCTTTTCTTCTTCCTTCTTTTCTACCTCCCTCCATCCCTCCAACTTTGCCTTCCTCCCTTCCAACTTTCTCTCTCCCTTCCCTTCCTTCTCTTTTCTTGCAAGTGTTTGGGGTGAAAGTCCATGGCAGGCCAGCCCCAAGCTAGGCAAGGTCACTGCCACTGAGCTACAACATCCCCAGACCTGCTGCCACTTCCTATGCAAGTAATTTGAATTATCTCTAAAGAGAAACTCTCACATGAGTCTACTTTCAAAGTAATTTCAGAAGAGTTGCTAACATGGGCATAAATCAGTCATGACAAGTCATTTTTGAAAAGCACGGCACAGCTAATGTTCCTGAGAAGAAGGAGTTGAGAACTTTAGTTGGTTTTCAGGTCAGCATTTCTAGACTAGTACAAACCCTCCTAATCCTGATCTCTCCTTAGTCCTATGATTTCTTTAAGTGTCCCCTTTGCTCCTGTTCATGGAGTCATGTGTACAGAAATTATACCTGGTTCTATTGAACTCTACTTAATTCTTTCTCACCTCTGTGCTCCTTTTGCCAAGTCACTCCTCAACACTTTCTGTAACCCTTTCAATTTTTTGTCCATTTTCATTTAAAAAACTCTTTCAAAAATTGAACCATTTCGCATGCAGATACAGTCTTCTTGATCTGCTATTAATCCCCCACTACTGACATTGTAAGTTATTGAAATGTACACTTCCAGACCGTTTTCAGATTTTTGATTTCTGTATATCTATCTGTCTGTCTATTTACAAACATAACATGGTATTCTGAGAGTATCGTTCTGCTTTTGGAGCTCTACATTGTGTTTTTCAGAAGCAGGCCTATTACACAGAGATGAATCCATGTTACCTAGATTGAGTTCAAACCGGAATGTGCACTCAGATTCCCATTATATTGTTCTACCTACTAATGGACAGTTCAGTTATATCCAGACCTCACCACCTCCCCCATTAAGTAAAACCCTTGTGAAGAGACATGTAGATGCCTTTATGAAAATATTGATAATTTTTCATGGCAGTGTTTTCCAAAAACCAGTTAGTAAAATCAATTTATTCCTTTGCAGCCTGAAATTACCTTCATTCCAGTTTACTGGTATAAGAACCGCAGTATATCAGCAACAATTCTCCAATAGTAGTTCAGGCAGAAGTCATTCTAGATAACAATCAGTGCCGGGTCCTCCATGTATTTTACACAGCCCATGACAGGGGACATCCGTCCACTCGTTTAGAACAACTGATGTTTTACGCTGGCCATTGAGGTTTATTTAAAGGAGTGGTTAGAAAACAGGTGAGACAGACTGATTAGATTCAGTATGTATGTTGGCTTTGTTTTTCTAGGTCTGAATTTTTCACATTTCAATTAATTGTAGGTTAAGTAGCAGGCAGATTCTTCACTGGGCTTCTAATGTGATAAAGTTGCTTCTTATTTTTAAGAATGCCGTTGCAATCCTGCATTTATTTTACACCTCAGTGCTTGTTTTACACACAAGCACACACGCCCACACACCACACACACCAACAAACACACAAACACATAATTAGAGCACATTTAACACTCAAATAAAGCTTTACCTACTGATTCATAACTAGGGTATTTTTTTAATAAGTATTGTGTCTTGGTCTCTACTGGGGAAACATTGTTCAATGTGAGTTCTCTGGTTTGTTGTAGGGCAGTGAATGTTCACTTGTTGGCAATGATATAGAAATGGGGAGTAAGAGTTTAAAAGTTTTTACAGTAGGTAGGCAGTATCAGAGTATGGAATGTAAGAATAAGAAATTGGGGAATTTCCTCTTTGTTTCTTCATTTCAATCTCCTAATAATTCATGTATATTTTCCAAAAGTCTCCCAGAAAACAAGGACTAGGTCAATCCACATATCAGTGAACCATAGAAGAATGCGATTCTGAATTTCATATAAACAGTCATAAAATCCAAAAGACAGGTGCTGGGGTTTTGGCTCAGCACTAGAGTGCTGGCTTCACACTTTCAAAGGTCCTGAGTTGGATCCCCAACACCATGTGTGAAAGGAAAGAATGAACCAATGCATGAGTGTATGATGAATGAATTAAAGGTATCAGGAGGAGGAGGAAGAGGAGGAGGAGGAGGAGAAATAGAAGAAGATGATGAGTAATATGACAGAAGGGAAAAAGGGGAGGAGAGTGAGTTTAAAGTGTGGTTTCCAATTCCCAAACGTTCAATTACAGCAGACGGGATAGAGAGAGAAGATGGGAGGGCAGGAGAGGGGGGATAGTAGAGGCCAGAAAAGGTAGCAGAATACAACAGTTACTAATATGGCATTTTGTAAAAACGTGGATGTGTAAACAATGTGATTGTGCAATCTGAATATGGGGTCAAAATGGGAGTTCATAACTCACTTGAGTCTAATGTAGGAAATATGGTATCTCAAGAGCTATGTAAGGTTTTAAGTAACCAATATAAAAAAGAGGTCTTCATTTTTCTTTGTAGTTGAGATCTCCTGTTTCCGTGACATGTTTAGTTGTGTTCTCTCCTTTAGTCTTCCCATGCTCTAGTTATTCTGATATGGAAAAACTAGCTGAAATGCCCAACCAGTCTCTAAATCAGTGACACTTTTTCATTAAGCCTAAAGTCACTTTACATTTGCTACAGTCATACTAAATACACTTCTTTGTTGGGAGTTTAAAAGATATTTCCATCAGCTAGATTACAAGTACCTAGAACTCCCATTCTTGTTTATGTAAGAGTGGCTTCATCAGATTAAATGCTGTTCTCTGGAATGACATAAAATAGGAATAATTTACTCGTAAGATTCCTATGTAAACCATCTTTATTTACAAAATAGTATCTTAAGGATTATTGTTTCATTGAGCTTCAATTGGAGCCAAAGTATAGTCAATTACTGAAGTAAAAGCAGTTACTTAAAAACTAAAAATGAGAGATAAGTCAAATTACATTTGAAGCGAGAGCAACAGCATGAGCTTTCTTGTTTGGTTCTGGATGTTGAGTAACAGGCTCATTTGCAGGTGGAAGGAACCCTTCAGGGAACTCACTTGTACTTTCAGAATGGGGGTGTAGAGGGCTGAATTCCAGCTCTTGGGGGAAGATTGTGAGGAGAACCCCCTCCCTGCATAGACACTTCGCATTGGAAATGGAGTGGGTGGCGGGTCAGGTGGAACATAATCTCCAGGTTCCCAGACAAGTTTCCTGGGAGAGGTGGAGGAAAAAAAAGGTCCTCTTCTCATGAACTGACTCCTTGGGTCAACTGGAAGCAAGGCACCTCTGACTGGAGGGAAAGGTGCCAACACAGAGCCAGAGCCAGTTGCTTGGTTTTCAGCATGGAGAGGTGAATCAGGCACATCAGAGTCCAAAGGAGGCATATTAGGAATTCTGTGTTCTGCTGGTCCCGATGCTCTACCACAATTTGAGTAAAACCTATCTTGCCTTTGTAGAGGAAGACGTGCATCAGAAGAATATGGTTGGCCTGGCGGAGGGATCATCAGCCTGCTGGCCTGTTCCCCTGGAGGAGAGAGGGGCCCAGTCTGAGAAGGTGTTCTCTGAAAATCAGTGAACTTATGACAGCTGGATTCTCTTCCTTTACTGCTAGTCGCATGGTCCAGAGGATTCTCCAGGGCCCCTTGACCCTCCTCCTCCTCCCACTGGAGTGAAAGGTGAGAGTGTGAGTGGACCACTCTTTTCCAAAGGAGGAGGTCTCCTTTCAGATGAAGGGTGACCTATTGGTGAGGGCCCATTTGGAGAAGGCTTTCTGCCCATTGCTGAGTTGGAAACATCCAGTGCATCATAGGGATCTTTTTCTACAAGTTCAAATCTAAGCTCCTTCTCAGTTAATTTTTGTCTGTTGCGTGCATTTTGTTTCCTGAAATAACTGAGGTTTGTTTCAGCAATCCGAGCTGCCAACTCACTAGCAAGTGCTTCTTTCTCAGAGGAAATAATCTTCCCCAGACAGGAATGAATGGTACTCTGCAATTGTTCTTCAAGATATTGGGCTCTCTTTCTCTAGGTCTCCAGCTCTTTTATTGTATGGCTCATCTTTTCTTCGACTTTGGAAAGTTTCTCCTCTTGCTCCACACGGTAGTTTTCCTCCACTCTTAATTTCCTGTGCAGTTTCATCATATTTTCTTGATAGCGTTCCATCATGACTTTAAAGTTCTTCTGTAGGGTCTCATTCTCACTTTGCAGCTGTGCATTTTCTGACTGCAAGGATGGGATGCCTGTTCAGTCTGCAGAGTTTTAAGGTGTTCTGTAAGGTCTTCTGTGGTTTTCTCCACTTCAGATGAGAAAGTACATTTTTGAATTCTTCCTCCTTCCAAGATTTCTAAGGAGGCCTTTAGCTTATCACCATAAACCAGGTTCCTCAAAGCTCCTTTGGACTCATCCTCCAAGTGAGCACCAATTTCGGGTTCACTCGTCTTTCCCAGTTCCAGGTGACCACCATCCCTTTGGGCTCCCAGGCTTGGAGAAGACCTATCCATCATCTTCAGCAAGCATTCACTCAGAGACTCCATGTGATTTTCTGTGTCCCTTAGAACTTGTTCTCCAGCTACTTTAGAGTCCTCTAATATGATTTTTGCTTTATATTGGACACCTCCTTGTTCCCTCTGTGCTTCAGCTTCTCCTTGTATTGTTGGTCTCTGTGTTTGCGGAAGTAGGGATCCTTCATTCAAAACCTCTTTGATTGCCTGTTTCAGTTCTTCCTCATTCACTTGAAAGAGTCTCCAGTTTGTTTTAGCTTCAGATATTTGTGATCTGAGGGATTCAGATTCACCTTGGAGGGACTGTATCCTTCTTGATAGATGCGCCATCGTTTCATCCTGTTGACCATGTTGAGCCTTCTGTGCTTTGAGCTCTTCTTCTAGAAAGAGCACTTCAACGCCATGGCTGGATTCGGACCTATGCAGCTTTTCGTCGGTTGCCTCCAGCTGTCGTGCTTCCCTTGAACCCTTCTCAAACCTGCAATCCTTTAAAGATGATTCTAAGCCTTCATGTTCTTTTTCAACAAGGCTCACTTTTTCAAGAAGTCCACATTTTGCCTCAATAAGTCCAGCAAGATTTAGAGCCAGCCTTTTTTCTCTTCCCACGTAAAGCCTGCTACGAACCGACTGAAAACCTCTCCAGAAAAGTGAGAGAACAGCGGAAAATCCAAGAGCTGTACACATCACCAACTCCCAAGGAAAGCCATAAGGAAGATGGCCTGGCTTCATGTCTTCGGACAATGCTGCCACAACCCTGGGTGCTTCTTCCAGAACCACCCACTAGTATGGCTGAGAGGCAGCCCTTGGCTCCTCCATCACGCCAACACAGCTTTGGCTCTTGCCACCACAACCACAGCCTGCCCAGGCAGGCCAACACAGGCTGTGGACACTCAGGTGTTTGGTCAGGAACTCCAACCTGCACCAGGCAACGGAGCAGACCACTGTGAGCCCCTTCAGGGGCTGGGCGTATGGTGGGTGGTGGGCGTATGGCGGTGGGAGCCATGATCAAAGGCTCCCAGGAGCCTTGTTGTGCTCAACTGCCCATCAGGGGAGTCTTGTCCGCTTCCCTACCCGGTGCATCCTCAAGTGCCACAGGTTTAGGTCCCTCCCACTCCAGCCAGAGAGAATTCCTCTCCTTGCCACCCACCCCTTGATTTGGTTTAGGCCAGGCCAAGGCGGGGTTAGTAGGAAGATTCCATCCAGTCATAATAACATTCAGTTTGATGTCACTCAAATTCTAAAGCTGACTAAACTGTTCAAACAGCTTTTATGGCCTATATTGGTCTTTGTGTCCCTTGCCTTTTGTTTGAGTGACTCAGTCCTTTCCCTGCCCTTGTGCTCTCCCTATTTCCTACCTTCCTTCCTCCCTTCCTGGTTTTTCTCCTTTTCTTCTTCCTTCTTTTCTACCTCCCTCCATCCCTCCAACTTTGCCTTCCTCCCTTCCAACTTTCTCTCTCCCTTCCCTTCCTTCTCTTTTCTTGCAAGTGTTTGGGGTGAAAGTCCATGGCAGGCCAGCCCCAAGCTAGGCAAGGTCACTGCCACTGAGCTACAACATCCCCAGACCTGCTGCCACTTCCTATGCAAGTAATTTGAATTATCTCTAAAGAGAAACTCTCACATGACTCTACTTTCAAAGTAATTTCAGAAGAGTTGCTAACATGGGCATAAATCAGTCATGACAAGTCATTTTTGAAAAGCACGGCACAGCTAATGTTCCTCAGAAGAAGGAGTTGAGAACTTTAGTTGGTTTTCAGGTCAGCATTTCTAGACTAGTACAAACCCTCCTAATCCTGATCTCTCCTTAGTCCTATGATTTCTTTAAGTGTCCCCTTTGCTCCTGTTCATGGAGTCATGTGTACAGAAATTATACCTGGTTTTATTGAACTCTACTTAATTCTTTCTCACCTCTGTGCTCCTTTTGCCAAGTCACTCCTCAACACTTACTGTAACCCTTTCAATTTTTTGTCCATTTTCATTTAAAAAACTCTTTCAAAAATTGAACCATTTCGCATGCAGATACAGTCTTCTTGATCTGCTATTAATCCCCCACTACTGACATTGTAAGTTATTGAAATGTACACTTCCAGACCATTTTCAGATTTTTGATTTCTGTATATCTATCTGTCTGTCTATTTACAAACATAACATGGTATTCTGAGAGTATCGTTCTGCTTTTGGAGCTCTACATTGTGTTTTTCAGAAGCAGGCCTATTACACAGAGATGAATCCATGTTACCTAGATTGAGTTCAAACCGGAATGTGCACTCAGATTCCCATTATATTGTTCTACTTACTAATGGACAGTTCAGTTATATCCAGACCTCACCACCTCCCCCATTAAGTAAAACCCTTGTGAAGAGACATGTAGATGCCTTTATGAACATATTGATAATTTTTCATGGCAGTGTTTTCCAAAAACCAGTTAGTAAAATCAATTTATTCCTTTGCAGCCTGAAATTACCTTCATTCCAGTTTACTGGTATAAGAACCGCAGTATATCAGCAACAATTCTCCAATAGTAGTTCAGGCAGAAGTCATTCTAGATAACAATCAGTGCCGGGTCCTCCATGTATTTTACACAGCCCATGACAGGGGACATCCGTCCACTCGTTTAGAACAACTGATGTTTTACGCTGGCCATTTAGGTTTATTTAAAGGAGTGGTTAGAAAACAGGTGAGACAGACTGATTAGATTCAGTATGTATGTTGGCGTTGTTTTTCTAGGCCTGAATTTTTCACATTTCAATTAATTGTAGGTTAAGTAGCAGGCAGATTCTTCACTGGGCTTCAAATGTGATAAAGTTGCTTCTTATTTTTAAGAAGGCCATTGCAATCCTGCATTTATTTTACACCTCAGTGCTTGTTTTACACACAAGCACACACGCCCACACACCACACACACCAACAAACACACAAACACATAATTAGAGTACATTTAACACTCAAATAAAGCTTTACCTATAATTCATAACTAGGGTATTTTTTTAATAAGTATTGTGTCTTGGTCTCTACTGGGGAAACATTGTTCAATGTGAGTTCTCTGGTTTGTTGTAGGGCAGTGAATGTTCACTTGTTGGCAATGATATAGAAATGGGGAGTAAGAGTTTAAAAGTTTTTACAGTAGGTAGGCAGAGTCAGAGTATGGAATCTAAGAATAAGAAATTGGGGAATTTCCTCTTTGTTTCTTCATTTCAATCTCCTAATAATTCATGTATATTTTCCAAAAGTCTCCCAGAAAACAAGGACTAGGTCAATCCACATATCGGTGAACCATAGCAGAATGCGATTCTGAATTTCATATAAACAGTCATGAAATCGAAAGACAGGTGCTGGGGTTTTGGCTCAGCACTAGAGTGCTGGCTTCACACTTTCAAGGGTCCTGAGTTGGATCCCCAACACCATGTGTGAAAGGAATGAATGAACCAATGCATGAGTGTATGATGAATCAATTAAAGGTATCAGGAGGAGGAGGAAGAGGAGGAGGAGGAGGAGAAATAGAAGAAGATGATGAGTAATATGACAGAAGGGAAAAAGGGGAGGAGAGTGAGTTTAAAGTGTGGTTTCCAATTCCCAAAAGTTCAATTACAGCAGACGGGATAGAGAGAGAAGATGGGAGGGCAGGAGAGGGGGGATTGTAGAGGCCAGAAAAGGTAGCAGAATACAACAGTTACTAATATGGCATTTTGTAAAAACGTGGATGTGTAAACAATGTGATTGTGCAATCTGAATATGGGGTCAAAATGGGAGTTCATAACTCACTTGAGTCTAATGGAGGATATATGGTATCTCAAGAGCTATGTAAGGTTTTAAGCAACCAATATAAAAAAGAGGTCTTCATTTTTCTTTGTAGTTGAGATCTCCTGTTTCCGTGACATGTTTAGTTGTGTTCTCTCCTTTAGTCCTCCCATGCTCTAGTTATTCTGATATGGAAAAACTAGCTGAAATGCCCAACCAGTCTCTAAATCAGTGACACTTTTTCATTAAGCCTAAAGTCACTTTACATTTGCTACAGTCATACTAAATACACTTCTTTGTTGGGAGTTTAAAAGATATTTCCATCAGCTAGATTACAAGTACCTAGAACACCCATTCTTGTTTATGTAAGAGTGGCTTCATCAGATTAAATGCTGTTCTCTGGAATGACATAAAATAGGAATAATTTACTCGTAAGATTCCTACGTAAACCATCTTTATTTACTTTGGAGCCAAAGTATAGTCAATTACTGAAGTAAAAGCAGTTACTTAAAAACTAAAAATGAGAGATAAGTCAAATTACATTTGAAGAGAGAGCAACAGCATGAGGTTTCTTGTTTGGTTCTGGATGTTGAGTAACAGGCTCATTTAGAGGTGGAAGGAACCCTTCAGGGAACTCACTTGTACTTTCAGAATGGGGGTGTAGAGGGCTGAATTCCAGCTCTTGGGGGAAGATTGTGAGGAAAACCCCCTCCCTGCATAGACACTTCGCATTGGAAATGGAGTGGGTGGCGGGTCAGGTGGAACATAATCTCCAGGTTCCCAGACAAGTTTCCTGGGAGAGGTGGAGGAAAAAAAAGGTCCTCTTCTCATGAACTGACTCCTTGGGTCAACTGGAAGCAAGGCACCTCTGACTGGAGGGAAAGGTGCCAACACAGAGCCAGAGCCAGTTGCTTGGTTTTCAGCATGGAGAGGTGAATCAGGCACATCAGAGTCCAAAGGAGGCATATTAGGAATTCTGTGTTCTGCTGGTCCCGATGCTCTACCACAATTTGAGTAAAACCTATCTTGCCTTTGTAGAGGAAGACGTGCATCAGAAGAATATGGTTGGCCTGGCGGAGGGATCATCAGCCTGCTGGCCTGTTCCCCTGGAGGAGAGAGGGGCCCAGTCTGAGAAGGTGCTCTCTGAAAGTCAGTGAACTTATGACAGCTGGATTCTCTTCCTTTACTGCTAGTCGCATGGTCCAGAGGATTCTCCAGGGCTCCTTGACCCTCCTCCTCCTCCCACTGGAGTGAACGGTGAGAGTGTGAGTGGACCACTCTTTTCCAAATGAGGAGGTCTCCTTTCAGATGAAGGGTGACCTATTGGTGAGGGCCCATTTGGAGAAGGCTTTCTGCCCATTGCTGAGTTGGAAACATCCAGTGCATCATAGGGATCTTTTTCTACAAGTTCAAATCTAAGCTCCTTCTCAGTTAATTTTTGTCTGTTGCGTGCATTTTGTTTCCTGAAATAACTGAGGTTTCTTTTAGCAATCCGAGCTGCCAACTCACTAGCATGTGCTTCTTTCTCAGAGGAAATAATCTTCCCCAGACAGGAATGAATGGTACTCTGCAATTGTTCTTCAAGATATTGGGCTCTCTTTCTGTAGGTCTCCAGCTCTTTTATTGTATGGCTCATCTTTTCTTCGACTTTGGAAAGTTTCTCCTCTTGCTCCACACGGTAGTTTTCCTCCACTCTTAATTTCCTGTGCAGTTTCATCATATTTTCTTGATAGCGTTCCATCATGACTTTAAAGTTCTTCTGTAGGGTCTCATTCTCACTTTGCAGCTGTGCATTTTCTGACTGCAAGGATGGGATGCCTGTTCAGTCTGCAGACTTTTAAGGTGTTCTGTAAGGTCTTCCGTGGTTTTCTCCACTTCAGATGAGAAAGTACATTTTTGAATTCTTCCTCCTTCCAAGATTTCTAAGGAGGCCTTTAGCTTATCACCATAAACCAGGTTCCTCAAAGCTCCTTTGGACTCATCCTCCAAGTGAGCACCAATTTCGGGTTCACTCGTCTTTCCCAGTTCCAGGTGACCACCATCCCTTTTAGCTCCCAGGCTTGGAGAAGACCTATCCATCATCTTCAGCAAGCATTCACTCAGAGACTCCATGTGATTTTCTGTGTCCCTTAGAACTTGTTCTCCAGCTACTTTAGAGTCCTCTAATATGATTTTTGCTTTATATTGGACACCTCCTTGTTCCCTCTGTGCTTCAGCTTCTCCTTGTATTGTTGGTCTCTGCGTTTGAGGAAGTAGGGATCCTTCATTCAAAACCTCTTTGATTGCCTGTTTCAGTTCTTCCTCATTCACTTGAAAGAGTCTCCAGTTTGTTTTAGCTTCAGCTATTTGTGATCTGAGGGATTCAGATTCACCTTGGAGGGACTGTATCCTTCTTGATAGATGCGCCATCGTTTCATCCTGTTGACCATGTTGAGCCTTCTGTGCTTTGAGCTCTTCTTCTAGAAAGAGCACTTCAACGCCATGGCTGGATTCGGACCTATGCAGCTTTTCGTCGGTTGCCTCCAGCTGTCGTGCTTCCCTTGAACCCTTCTCAAACCTGCAATCCTTTAAAGATGATTCTAAGCCTTCATGTTCTTTTTCAACAAGGCTCACTTTTTCAAGAAGTCCACATTTTGCCTCAATAAGTCCAGCAAGATTTAGAGCCAGCCTTTTTTCTCTTCCCACGTAAAGCCTGCTACGAACCGACTGAAAACCTCTCCAGAAAAGTGAGAGAACAGCGGAAAATCCAAGAGCTGTACACATCACCAACTCCCAAGGAAAGCCATAAGGAAGATGGCCTGGCTTCATGTCTCCGGACAATGCTGCCACAACCCTGGGTGCTTCTTCCAGAACCACCAACTAGTATGGCTGAGAGGCAGCCCTTGGCTCCTCCTTCACGCCAACACAGCTTTGGCTCTTGCCACCACAACCACAGCCTGCCCAGGCAGGCCAACACAGGCTGTGGACACTCAGGTGTTTGGTCAGGAACTCCAACCTGCACCAGGCAACGGAGCAGACCACTGTGATCCCCTTCAGGGGCTGGGCGTATGGTGGGTGGTAGGCGTATGGCGGAGGGAGCCATGATCAAAGGCTCCCAGGAGCCTTGTTGTGCTCAACTGCCCATCAGGGGAGTCTTGTCCGCTTCCCTACCCGGTGCATCCTCAAGTGCCACAGGTTTAGGTCCCTCCTACTCCAGCCAGAGAGAATTCCACTCCATGTCACCCACCCCTTGATTTGTTTTAGGCCAGGCCAAGGCGGGGTTAGTAGGAAGATTCCATCCAGTCATAATAACATTCAGTTTGATGTCACTCAAATTCTAAAGCTGACTAAACTGTTCAAACAGCTTTTATGGCCTATATTGGTCTTTGTGTCCCTTGCCTTTTGTTTGAGTGACTCAGTCCTTTCCCTGCCCTTGTGCTCTCCCTATTTCCTACCTTCCTTCCTCCCTTCCTGGTTTTTCTCCTTTTCTTCTTCCTTCTTTTCTACCTCCCTCCATCCCTCCAACTTTGCCTTCCTCCCTTCCAACTTTCTCTCTCCCTTCCCTTCTTTCTCTTTTCTTGCAAGTGTTTGGGGTGAAAGTCCATGGCAGGCCAGCCCCAAGCTAGGCAAGGTCACTGCCACTGAGCTACAACATCCCCAGACCTGCTGCCACTTCCTATGCAAGTAATTTGAATTATCTCTAAAGAGAAACTCTCACATGAGTCTACTTTCAAAGTAATTTCAGAAGAGTTGCTAACATGGGCATAAATCAGTCATGACAAGTCATTTTTGAAAAGCACGGCACAGCTAATGTTCCTCAGAAGAAGGAGTTGAGAACTTTAGTTGGTTTTCAGGTCAGCATTTCTAGGCTAGTACAAACCCTCCTAATCCTGATCTCTCCTTAGTCCTATGATTTCTTTAAGTGTCCCCTTTTCTCCTGTTCATGGAGTCATGTGTACAGAAATTATACCTGGTTCTATTGAACTCTACTTACTTCTTTCTCACCTCTGTGCTCCTTTTGCCAAGTCACTCCTCAACACTTACTGTAACCCTTTCAATTTTTTGTCCATTTTCATTTAAAAAAACTCTTTCAAAAATTGAACCATTTCGCATGCAGATACAGTCTTCTTGATCTGCTGTTAATCCCCCACTACTGACATTGTAAGTTATTGAAATGTACACTTCCAGACCGTTTTCAGATTTTTGATTTCTGTATATCTATCTGTCTATCTATTTACAAACATAACATGGTATTCTGAGAGTATCGTTCTGCTTTTGGAGCTCTACATTGTGTTTTTCAGAAGCAGGCCTATTACACAGAGATGAATCCATGTTACCTAGATTGAGTTCAAACCGGAATGTGCACTCAGATTCCCATTATATTGTTCTACCTACTAATGGACAGTTCAGTTATATCCAGACCTCACCACCTCCCCCATTAAGTAAAACCCTTGTGAAGAGACATGTAGATGCCTTTATGAACATATTGATAATTTTTCATGGCAGTGTTTTCCAAAAACCAGTTAGTAAAATCAATTTATTCCTTTGCAGCCTGAAATTACCTTCATTCCAGTTTACTGGTATAAGAACCGCAGTATATCAGCAACAATTCTCCAATAGTAGTTCAGGCAGAAGTCATTCTAGATAACAATCAGTGCCAGATCCTCCATGTATTTTACACAGCCCATGACAGGGGACGTCCGTCCACTCGTTTAGAACAACTGATGTTTTACGCTGGCCATTTAGGTTTATTTAAAGGAGTGGTTAGAAAACAGGGGAGACAGACTGATTAGATTCAGTATGTATGTTGGCTTTGTTTTTCTAGGCCTGAATTTTTCACAGTTCAATTAATTGTAGGTTAAGTAGCAGGCAGATTCTTCACTGGGCTTCAAATGTGATAAAGTTGCTTCTTATTTTTAAGAAGGCCTTTGCAATCCTGCATTTATTTTACACCTCAGTGCTTGTTTTACACACAAGCACACACGCCCACACACCACACACACCAACAAACACACAAACACATAATTAGAGCACATTTAACACTCAAATAAAGCTTTACCTACTAATTCATAACTAGGGTATTTTTTTAATAAGTATTGTGTCTTGGTCTCTACTGGGGAAACATTGTTCAATGTGAGTTCTCTGGTTTGTTGCAGGGCAGTGAATGTTCACTTGTTGGCAATGATATAGAAATGGGGAGTAAGAGTTTAAAAGTTTTTACAGTAGGTAGGCAGAGTCAGAGTATGGAATCTAAGAATAAGAAATTGGGGAATTTCCTCTTTGTTTCTTCATTTCAATCTCCTAATAATTCATGTATATTTTCCAAAAGTCTCCCAGAAAACAAGGACTAGGTCAATCCACATATCAGTGAACCATAGCAGAATGCGATTCTGAATTTCATATAAACAGTCATAAAATCCAAAAGACAGGTGCTGGGGTTTTGGCTCAGCACTAGAGTGCTGGCTTCACACTTTCAAAGGTCCTGAGTTGGATCCCCAACACCATGTGTGAAAGGAATGAATGAACGAATGCATGAGTGTATGATGAATGAATTAAAGGTATCAGGAGGAGGAGGAAGAAAAGGAGGAGGAGGAGAAATAGAAGAAGATGATGAGTAATTTGTCAGAAGGGAAAAAGTGGAGGAGAGTGAGTTTAAAGTGTGGTTTCCAATTCCCAAACGTTCAATTACAGCAGACGGGATAGAGAGAGAAGATGGGAGGGCAGGAGAGGGGGGATAGTAGAGGCCAGAAAAGGTAGCAGAATACAACAGTTACTAATATGGCATTTTGTAAAAACGTGGATGTGTAAACAATGAAAATGTTTTTCTAGGCCTGAATTTTTCACATTTCAATTAATTGTAGGTTAAGCATCAGGCAGATTCTTCACTGGGCTTCAAATGTGATAAAGTTGCTTCTTATTTTTAAGAAGACCGTTGCAATCCTGCATTTATTTTACATCTCAGTGCTTGTTTTACACACAAGCACACACGCCCACACACCACACACACCAACAAACACACAAACACATAATTAGAGTACATTTAACACTCAAATAAAGCTTTACCTATAATTCATAACTAGGGTATTTTTTTAATAAGTATTGTGTCTTGGTCTCTACTGGGGAAACATTGTTCAATGTGAGTTCTCTGGTTTGTTGCAGGGCAGTGAATGTTCACTTGTTGGCAATGATATAGAAATGGGGAGTAAGAGTTTAAAAGTTTTTACAGTAGGTAGGCAGAGTCAGAGTATGGAATCTAAGAATAAGAAATTGGGGAATTTCCTCTTTGTTTCTTCATTTCAATCTCCTAATAATTCATGTATATTTTCCAAAAGTCTCCCAGAAAACAAGGACTAGGTCAATCCACATATCAGTGAACCATAGCAGAATGCGATTCTGAATTTCATATAAACAGTCATAAAGTTCAAATACAGGTGCTGGGGTTTTGGCTCAGCACTAGCGTGCTGGCTTCACACTTTCAAAGGTCCTGAGTTGGATCCCCAACACCATGTGTGAAAGGAATGAATGAACCAATGCATGAGTGTATGATGAATGAATTAAAGGTATCAGGAGGAGGAGGAAGAGGAGGAGGAGGAGGAGAAATAGAAGAAGATGATGAGTAATTTGACAGAAGGGAAAAAGGGGAGGAGAGTGAGTTTAAAGTGTGGTTTCCAATTCCCAAACGTTCAATTACAGCAGACGGGATAGAGAGAGAAGATGGGAGGGCAGGAGAGGGGGGATAGTAGAGGCCAGAAAAGGTAGCAGAATACAAAAGTTACTAATATGGCATTTTGTAAAAACGTGGATGTGTAAACAATGTGATTGTGCAATCTGAATATGGGGTCAAAATGGGAGTTCATAACTCACTTGAGTCTAATGTAGGAAATATGGTATCTCAAGAGCTATGTAAGGTTTTAAGCAACCAATATAAAAAAGAGGTCTTCATTTTTCTTTGTAGTTGAGATCTCCTGTTTCCGTGACATGTTTAGATGTGTTCTCTCCTTTAGTCCTCCCATGCTCTAGTTATTCTGATATGGAAAAACTGGCTGAAATGCCCAACCAGTCTCTAAATCAGTGACACTTTTTCATTAAGCCTAAAGTCACTTTACATTTGCTACAGTCATACTAAATACACTTCTTTGTTGGGAGTTTAAAAGATATTTCCATCAGCTAGATTACAAGTACCTAGAACTCCCATTCTTGTTTATGTAAGAGTGGCTTCATCAGATTAAATGCTGTTCTCTGGAATGACATAAAATAGGAATAATTTACTCGTAAGATTCCTACGTAAACCATCTTTATTTACAAAATAGTATCTTAAGGATTATTGTTTCATTGAGCTTCAATTGGAGCCAAAGTATAGTCAATTACTGAAGTAAAAGCAGTTACTTAAAAACTAAAAATGAGAGATAAGTCAAATTACATTTGAAGAGAGAGCAACAGCATGAGGTTTCTTGTTTGGTTCTGGATGTTGAGTAACAGGCTCATTTGCAGGTGGAAGGAACCCTTCAGGGAACTCACTTGTACTTTCAGAATGGGGGTGTAGAGGGCTGAATTCCAGCTCTTGGGGGAAGATTGTGAGGAAAACCCCCTCCCTGCATAGACACTTCGCATTGGAAATGGAGTGGGTGGCGGGTCAGGTGGAACATAATCTCCAGGTTCCCAGACAAGTTTCCTGGGAGAGGTGGAGGAAAAAAAAGGTCCTCTTCTCATGAACTGACTCCTTGGGTCAACTGGAAGCAAGGCACCTCTGACTGGAGGGAAAGGTGCCAACACAGAGCCAGAGCCAGTTGCTTGGTTTTCAGCATGGAGAGGTGAATCAGGCACATCAGAGTCCAAAGGAGGCATATTAGGAATTCTGTGTTCTGCTGGTCCCGATGCTCTACCACAATTTGAGTAAAACCTATCTTGCCTTTGTAGAGGAAGACGTGCATCAGAAGAATATGGTTGGCCTGGCGGAGGGATCATCAGCCTGCTGGCCTGTTCCCCTGGAGGAGAGAGGGGCCCAGTCTGAGAAGGTGCTCTCTGAAAATCAGTGAACTTATGACAGCTGGATTCTCTTCCTTTACTGCTAGTCGCATGGTCCAGAGGATTCTCCAGGGCCCCTTGACCCTCCTCCTCCTCCCACTGGAGTGAAAGGTGAGAGTGTGAGTGGACCACTCTTTTCCAAATGAGGAGGTCTCCTTTCAGATGAAGGGTGACCTATTGGTGAGGGCCCATTTGGAGAAGGCTTTCTGCCCATTGCTGAGTTGGAAACATCCAGTGCATCATAGGGATCTTTTTCTACAAGTTCAAATCTAAGCTCCTTCTCAGTTAATTTTTGTCTGTTGCGTGCATTTTGTTTCCTGAAATAACTGAGGTTTCTTTCAGCAATCCGAGCTGCCAACTCACTAGCATGTGCTTCTTTCTCAGAGGAAATAATCTTCCCCAGACAGGAATGAATGGTACTCTGCAATTGTTCTTCAAGATATTGGGCTCTCTTTCTGTAGGTCTCCAGCTCTTTTATTGTATGGCTCATCTTTTCTTCGACTTTGGAAAGTTTCTCCTCTTGCTCCACACGGTAGTTTTCCTCCACTCTTAATTTCCTGTGCAGTTTCATCATATTTTCTTGATAGCGTTCCATCATGACTTTAAAGTTCTTCTGTAGGGTCTCATTCTCACTTTGCAGCTGTGCATTTTCTGACTGCAAGGATGCCTGTTCAGTCTGCAGACTTTTAAGGTGTTCTGTAAGGTCTTCCGTGGTTTTCTCCACTTCAGATGAGAAAGTACATTTTTGAATTCTTCCTCCTTCCAAGATTTCTAAGGAGGCCTTTAGCTTATCACCATAAACCAGGTTCCTCAAAGCTCCTTTGGACTCATCCTCCAAGTGAGCACCAATTTCGTGTTCCCTCGTCTTTCCCAGTTCCAGGTGACCACCATCCCTTTGGGCTCCCAGGCTTGGAGAAGACCTATCCATCATCTTCAGCAAGCATTCACTCAGAGACTCCATGTGATTTTCTGTGTCCCTTAGAACTTGTTCTCCAGCTACTTTAGAGTCCTCTAATATGATTTTTGCTTTATATTGGACACCTCCTTGTTCCCTCTGTGCTTCAGCTTCTCCTTGTATTGTTGGTCTCTGCGTTTGAGGAAGTAGGGATCCTTCATTCAAAACCTCTTTGATTGCCAGTTTCAGTTCTTCCTCATTCACTTGAAAGAGTCTCCAGTTTGTTTTAGCTTCAGCTATTTGTGATCTGAGGGATTCAGATTCACCTTGGAGGGACTGTATCCTTCTTGATAGATGCGCCATCGTTTCATCCTGTTGACCATGTTGAGCCTTCTGTGCTTTGAGCTCTTCTTCTAGAAAGAGCACTTCAACGCCATGGCTGGATTCGGACCTATGCAGCTTTTCGTCGGTTGCCTCCAGCTGTCGTGCTTCCCTTGAACCCTTCTCAAACCTGCAATCCTTTAAAGATGATTCTAAGCCTTCATGTTCTTTTTCAACAAGGCTCACTTTTTCAAGAAGTCCACATTTTGCCTCAATAAGTCCAGCAAGATTTAGAGCCAGCCTTTTTTCTCTTCCCACGTAAAGCCTGCTACGAACCGACTGAAAACCTCTCCAGAAAAGCGAGAGAACAGCGGAAAATCCAAGAGCTGTACACATCACCAACTCCCAAGGAAAGCCATAAGGAAGATGGCCTGGCTTCATGTCTTCGGACAATGCTGCCACAACCCTGGGTGCTTTTTCCAGAACCACCCACTTGTATGGCTGAGAGGCAGCCCTTGGCTCCTCCATCACGCCAACACAGCTTTGGCTCTTGCCACCACAACCACAGCCTGCCCAGGCAGGCCAACACAGGCTGTGGACACTCAGGTGTTTGGTCAGGAACTCCAACCTGCACCAGGCAACGGAGCAGACCACTGTGATCCCCTTCAGGGGCTGGGCGTATGGTGGGTGGTGGGCGTATGGCGGTGGGAGCCATGATCAAAGGCTCCCAGGAGCCTTGTTGTGCTCAACTGCCCATCAGGGGAGTCTTGTCCGCTTCCCTACCCGGTGCATCCTCAAGTGCCACAGGTTTAGGTCCCTCCCACTCCAGCCAGAGAGAATTCCTCTCCATGCCACCCACCCCTTGATTTGGTTTAGGCCAGGCCAAGGCGGGGTTAGTAGGAAGATTCCATCCAGTCATAATAACATTCAGTTTGATGTCACTCAAATTCTAAAGCTGACTAAACTGTTCAAACAGCTTTTATGGCCTATATTGGTCTTTGTGTCCCTTGCCTTTTGTTTGAGTGACTCAGTCCTTTCCCTGCCCTTGTGCTCTCCCTATTTCCTACCTTCCTTCCTCCCTTCCTGGTTTTTCTCCTTTTCTTCTTCCTTCTTTTCTACCTCCCTCCATCCCTCCAACTTTGCCTTCCTCCCTTCCAACTTTCTCTCTCCCTTCCCTTCCTTCTCTTTTCTTGCAAGTGTTTGGGGTGAAAGTCCATGGCAGGCCAGCCCCAAGCTAGGCAAGGTCACTGCCACTGAGCTACAACATCCCCAGACCTGCTGCCACTTCCTATGCAAGTAATTTGAATTATCTCTAAAGAGAAACTCTCACATGAGTCTACTTTCAAAGTAATTTCAGAAGAGTTGCTAACATGGGCATAAATCAGTCATGACAAGTCATTTTTGAAAAGCACGGCACAGCTAATGTTCCTCAGAAGAAGGAGTTGAGAACTTTAGTTGGTTTTCAGGTCAGCATTTCTAGACTAGTACAAACCCTCCTAATCCTGATCTCTCCTTAGTCCTATGATTTCTTTAAGTGTCCCCTTTGCTCCTGTTCATGGAGTCATGTGTACAGAAATTATACCTGGTTCTATTGAACTCTACTTACTTCTTTCTCACCTCTGTGCTCCTTTTGCCAAGTCACTCCTCAACACCTACTGTAACCCTTTCAATTTTTTGTCCATTTTCATTTAAAAAACTCTTTCAAAAATTGAACCATTTCGCATGCAGATACAGTCTTCTTGATCTGCTATTAATCCCCCACTACTGACATTGTAAGTTATTGAAATGTACACTTCCAGACCGTTTTCAGATTTTTGATTTCTGTATATCTATCTGTCTATCTATTTACAAACATAACATGGTATTCTGAGAGTATCGTTCTGCTTTTGGAGCTCTACATTGTGTTTTTCAGAAGCAGGCCTATTACACAGAGATGAATCCATGTTACCTAGATTGAGTTCAAACCGGAATGTGCACTCAGATTCCCATTATATTGTTCTACCTACTAATGGACAGTTCAGTTATATCCAGACCTCACCACCTCCCCCATTAAGTAAAACCCTTGTGAAGAGACATGTAGATGCCTTTATGAACATATTGATAATTTTTCATGGCAGTGTTTTCCAAAAACCAGTTAGTAAAATCAATTTATTCCTTTGCAGCCTGAAATTACCTTCATTCCAGTTTACTGGTATAAGAACCGCAGTATATCAGCAACAATTCTCCAATAGTAGTTCAGGCAGAAGTCATTCTAGATAACAATCAGTGCCGGATCCTCCATGTATTTTACACAGCCCATGACAGGGGACATCCGTCCACTCGTTTAGAACAACTGATGTTTTACGCTGGCCATTTAGGTTTATTTAAAGGAGTGGTTAGAAAACAGGTGAGACAGACTGATTAGATTCAGTATGTATGTTGGCGTTGTTTTTCTAGGCCTGAATTTTTCACATTTCAATTAATTGTAGGTTAAGTAGCAGGCAGATTCTTCACTGGGCTTCAAATGTGATAAAGTTGCTTCTTATTTTTAAGAAGGCCGTTGCAATCCTGCATTTATTTTACACCTCAGTGCTTGTTTTACACACAAGCACACACGCCCACACACCACACACACCAACAAACACACAAACACATTATTAGAGCACATTTAACACTCAAATAAAGCTTTACCTACTAATTCATAACTAGGGTATTTTTTTAATAAGTATTGTGTCTTGGTCTCTCCTGGGGAAACATTGTTCAATGTGAGTTCTGTGGTTTGTTGCAGGGCAGTGAATGTTCACTTGTTGGCAATGATATAGAAATGGGGAGTAAGAGTTTAAAAGTTTTTACAGTAGGTAGGCAGAGTCAGAGTATGGAATCTAAGAATAAGAAATTGGGGAATTTCCTCTTTGTTTCTTCATTTCAATCTCCTAATAATTCATGTATATTTTCCAAAAGTCTCCCAGAAAACAAGGACTAGGTCAATCCACATATCAGTGAACCAGAGCAGAATGCGATTCTGAATTTCATATAAACAGTCATAAAATCCAAAAGACAGGTGCTGGGGTTTTGGCTCAGCACTAGAGTGCTGGCTTCACACTTTCAAAGGTCCTGAGTTGGATCCCCAACACCATGTGTGAAAGGAATGAATGAACCAATGCATGAGTGTATGATGAATGAATTAAAGGTATCAGGAGGAGGAGGAAGAGGAGGATGAGGAGGAGAAATAGAAGAAGATGATGAGTAATATGACAGAAGGGAAAAAGGGGAGGAGAGTGAGTTTAAAGTGTGGTTTCCAATTCCCAAACTTTCAATTACAGCAGACGGGATAGAGAGAGAAGATGGGAGGGCAGGAGAGGGGGGATAGTAGAGGCCAGAAAAGGTAGCAGAATACAACAGTTACTAATATGGCATTTTGTAAAAACGTGGATGTGTAAACAATGTGATTGTGCAATCTGAATATGGGGTCAAAATGGGAGTTCATAACTCACTTGAGTCTAATGTAGGAAATATGGTATCTCAAGAGCTATGTAAGGTTTTAAGCAACCAATATAAAAAAGAGGTCTTCATTTTTCTTTGTAGTTGAGATCTCCTGTTTCCGTGACATGTTTAGTTGTGTTCTCTCCTTTAGTCCTCCCATGCTCTAGTTATTCTGATATGGAAAAACTAGCTGAAATGCCCAACCAGTCTCTAAATCAGTGACACTTTTTCATTAAGCCTAAAGTCACTTTACATTTGCTACAGTCATACTAAATACACTTCTTTGTTGGGAGTTTAAAAGATATTTCCATCAGCTAGATTACAAGTACCTAGAACTCCCATTCTTGTTTATGTAAGAGTGGCTTCATCAGATTAAATGCTGTTCTCTGGAATGACATAAAATAGGAATAATTTACTCGTAAGATTCCTACGTAAACCATCTTTATTTACAAAATAGTATCTTAAGGATTATTGTTTCATTGAGCTTCAATTGGAGCCAAAGTATAGTCAATTACTGAAGTAAAAGCAGTTACTTAAAAACTAAAAATGAGAGATAAGTCAAATTACATTTGAAGAGAGAGCAACAGCATGAGGTTTCTTGTTTGGTTCTGGATGTTGAGTAACAGGCTCATTTGCAGGTGGAAGGAACCCTTCAGGGAACTCACTTGTACTTTCAGAATGGGGGTGTAGAGGGCTGAATTCCAGCTCTTGGGGGAAGATTGTGAGGAAAACCCCCTCCCTGCATAGACACTTCGCATTGGAAATGGAGTGGGTGGCGGGTCAGGTGGAACATAATCTCCAGGTTCCCAGACAAGTTTCCTGGGAGAGGTGGAGGAAAAAAAAGGTCCTCTTCTCATGAACTGACTCCTTGGGTCAACTGGAAGCAAGGCACCTCTGACTGGAGGGAAAGGTGCCAACACAGAGCCAGAGCCAGTTGCTTGGTTTTCAGCATGGAGAGGTGAATCAGGCACATCAGAGTCCAAAGGAGGCATATTAGGAATTCTGTGTTCTGCTGGTCCCGATGCTCTACCACAATTTGAGTAAAACCTATCTTGCCTTTGTAGAGGAAGACGTGCATCAGAAGAATATGGTTGGCCTGGCGGAGGGATCATCAGCCTGCTGGCCTGTTCCCCTGGAGGAGAGAGGGGCCCAGTCTGAGAAGGTGCTCTCTGAAAATCAGTGAACTTATGACAGCTGGATTCTCTTCCTTTACTGCTAGTCGCATGGTCCAGAGGATTCTCCAGGGCTCCTTGACCCTCCTCCTCCTCCCACTGGAGTGAAAGGTGAGAGTGTGAGTGGACCACTCTTTTCCAAATGAGGAGGTCTCCTTTCAGATGAAGGGTGACCTATTGGTGAGGGCCCATTTGGAGAAGGCTTTCTGCCCATTGCTGAGTTGGAAACATCCAGTGCATCATAGGGATCTTTTTCTACAAGTTCAAATCTAAGCTCCTTCTCAGTTAATTTTTGTCTGTTGCGTGCATTTTGTTTCCTGAAATAACTGAGGTTTCTTTCAGCAATCCGAGCTGCCAACTCACTAGCATGTGCTTCTTTCTCAGAGGAAATAATCTTCCCCAGACAGGAATGAATGGTACTCTGCAATTGTTCTTCAAGATATTGGGCTCTCTTTCTGTAGGTCTCCAGCTCTTTTATTGTATGGCTCATCTTTTCTTCGACTTTGGAAAGTTTCTCCTCTTGCTCCACACGGTAGTTTTCCTCCACTCTTAATTTCCTGTGCAGTTTCATCATATTTTCTTGATAGCGTTCCATCATGACTTTAAAGTTCTTCTGTAGGGTCTCATTCTCACTTTGCAGCTGTGCATTTTCTGACTGCAAGGATGGGACGCCTGTTCAGTCTGCAGACTTTTAAGGTGTTCTGTAAGGTCTTCCGTGGTTTTCTCCACTTCAGATGAGAAAGTACTATTTTGAATTCTTCCTCCTTCCAAGATTTCTAAGGAGGCCTTTAGCTTATCACCATAAACCAGGTTCCTCAAAGCTCCTTTGGACTCATCCTCCAAGTGAGCACCAATTTCGGGTTCACTCGTCTTTCCCAGTTCCAGGTGACCACCATCCCTTTGGGCTCCCAGGCTTGGAGAAAACCTATCCATCATCTCCAGGAAGCATTCACTCAGAGACTCCAAGTGATTTTCTGTGTCCCTTAGAACTTGTTCTCCAGCTACTTTAGAGTCCTCTAATATGATTTTTGCTTTATATTGGACACCTCCTTGTTCCCTCTGTGCTTCAGCTTCTCCTTGTATTGTTGGTCTCTGCGTTTGCGGAAGTAGGGATCCTTCATTCAAAACTTCTTTGATTGCCAGCTTCAGTTCTTCCTCATTCACTTGAAAGAGTCTCCAGTTTGTTTTAGCTTCAGCTATTTGTGATCTGAGGGATTCAGATTCACCTTGGAGGGACTGTATCCTTCTTGATAGATGCGCCATCGTTTCATCCTGTTGACCATGTTGAGCCTTCTGTGCTTTGAGCTCTTCTTCTAGAAAGAGCACTTCAACGCCATGGCTGGATTCGGACCTATGCAGCTTTTCGTCGGTTGCCTCCAGCTGTCGTGCTTCCCTTGAACCCTTC
Source organism: Callospermophilus lateralis (assembly GCF_048772815.1). Classification (NCBI taxonomy): domain Eukaryota; kingdom Metazoa; phylum Chordata; class Mammalia; order Rodentia; family Sciuridae; genus Callospermophilus; species Callospermophilus lateralis. The sequence goes on along the minus strand of NC_135315.1, from coordinate 96,700,998 downwards.
TCAAACCTGCAATCCTTTAAAGATGATTCTAAGCCTTCATGTTCTTTTTCAACAAGGCTCACTTTTTCAAGAAGTCCACATTTTGCCTCAATAAGTCCAGCAAGATTTAGAGCCAGCCTTTTTTCTCTTCCCACGTAAAGCCTGCTACGAACCGACTGAAAACCTCTCCAGAAAAGTGAGAGAACAGCGGAAAATCCAAGAGCTGTACACATCACCAACTCCCAAGGAAAGCCATAAGGAAGATGGCCTGGCTTCATGTCTCCAGACAATGCTGCCACAACCCTGGGTGCTTCTTCCAGAACCACCCACTAGTATGGCTGAGAGGCAGCCCTTGGCTCCTCCATCACGCCAACACAGCTTTGGCTCTTGCCACCACAACCACAGCCTGCCCAGGCAGGCCAACACAGGCTGTGGACACTCAGGTGTTTGGTCAGGAACTCCAACCTGCACGAGGCAACGGAGCAGACCACTGTGATCCCCTTCAGGGGCTGGGCGTATGGTGGGTGGTAGGCGTATGGCGGTGGGAGCCATGATCAAAGGCTCCCAGGAGCCTTGTTGTGCTCAACTGCCCATCAGGGGAGTCTTGTCCGCTTCCCTACCCGGTGCATCCTCAAGTGCCACAGGTTTAGGTCCCTCCCACTCCAGCCAGAGAGAATTCCTCTCCATGCCACCCACCCCTTGATTTGGTTTAGGCCAGGCCAAGGCGGGGTTAGTAGGAAGATTCCATCCAGTCATAATAACATTCAGTTTGATGTCACTCAAATTCTAAAGCTGACTAAACTGTTCAAACAGCTTTTAAGGCCTATATTGGTCTTTGTGTCCCTTGCCTTTTGTTTGAGTGACTCAGTCCTTTCCCTGCCCTTGTGCTCTCCCTATTTCCTACCTTCCTTCCTCCCTTCCTGGTTTTTCTCCTTTTCTTCTTCCTTCTTTTCTACCTCCCTCCCTCCCTCCAACTTTGCCTTCCTCCCTTCCAACTTTCTCTCTCCCTTCCCTTCCTTCTCTTTTCTTGCAAGTGTTTGGGGTGAAAGTCCATGGCAGGCCAGCCCCAAGCTAGGCAAGGTCACTGCCACTGAGCTACAACATCCCCAGACCTGCTGCCACTTCCTATGCAAGTAATTTGAATTATCTCTAAAGAGAAACTCTCACATGAGTCTACTTTCAAAGTAATTTCAGAAGAGTTGCTAACATGGGCATAAATCAGTCATGACAAGTCATTTTTGAAAAGCACGGCACAGCTAATGTTCCTCAGAAGAAGGAGTTGAGAACTTTAGTTGGTTTTCAGGTCAGCATTTCTAGGCTAGTACAAACCCCCCTAATCCTGATCTCTCCTTAGTCCTATGATTTCTTTAAGTGTCCCCTTTGCTCCTGTTCATGGAGTCATGTGTACAGAAATTATACCTGGTTCTATTGAACTCTACTTACTTCTTTCTCACCTCTGTGCTCCTTTTGCCAAGTCACTCCTCAACACTTACTGTAACCCTTTCAATTTTTTGTCCATTTTCATTTAAAAAAACTCTTTCAAAAATTGAACCATTTCGCATGCAGATACAGTCTTCTTGATCTGCTATTAATCCCCCACTACTGACATTGTAAGTTATTGAAATGTACACTTCCAGACCGTTTTCAGATTTTTGATTTCTGTATATCTATCTGTCTATCTATTTACAAACATAACATGGTATTCTGAGAGTATCGTTCTGCTTTTGGAGCTCTACATTGTGTTTTTCAGAAGCAGGCCTATTACACAGAGATGAATCCATGTTACCTAGATTGAGTTCAAACCGGAATGTGCACTCAGATTCCCATTATATTGTTCTACCTACTAATGGACAGTTCAGTTATATCCAGACCTCACCACCTCCCCCATTAAGTAAAACCCTTGTGAAGAGACATGTAGATGCCTTTATGAACATATTGATAATTTTTCAAGGCAGTGTTTTCCAAAAACCAGTTAGTAAAATCAATTTATTCCTTTGCAGCCTGAAATTACCTTCATTCCAGTTTACTGGCATAAGAACCGCAGTATATCAGCAACAATTCTCCAATAGTAGTTCAGGCAGAAGTCATTCTAGATAACAATCAGTGCCAGATCCTCCATGTATTTTACACAGCCCATGACAGGGGACGTCCTTCCACTCGTTTAGAACAACTGATGTTTTACGCTGGCCATTTAGGTTTATTTAAAGGAGTGGTTAGAAAACAGGGGAGACAGACTGATTAGATTCAGTATGTATGTTGGCTTTGTTTTTCTAGGCCTGAATTTTTCACAGTTCAATTAATTGTAGGTTAAGTAGCAGGCAGATTCTTCACTGGGCTTCAAATGTGATAAAGTTGCTTCTTATTTTTAAGAAGGCCGTTGCAATCCTGCATTTATTTTACACCTCAGTGCTTGTTTTACACACAAGCACACAAGCCCACACACCACACGCACCAACAAACACAGAAACACATAATTAGAGCACATTTAACACTCAAATAAAGCTTTACCTACTAATTCATAACTAGGGAATTTTTTTAATAAGTATTGTGTCTTGGTATCTACTGGGGAAACATTGTTCAATGTGAGTTCTCTGGTTTGTTGCAGGGCAGTGAATGTTCACTTGTTGGCAATGATATAGAAATGGGGAGTAAGAGTTTAAAAGTTTTTACAGTAGGTAGGCAGAGTCAGAGTTTGGAATCTAAGAATAAGAAATTGGGGAATTTCCTCTTTGTTTCTTCATTTCAATCTCCTAATAATTCATGTATATTTTCCAAAAGTCTCCCAGAAAACAAGGACTAGGTCAATCCACATATCAGTGAACCATAGCAGAATGCGATTCTGAATTTCATATAAACAGTCATAAAATCCAAAAGACAGGTGCTGGGGTTTTGGCTCAGCCCTAGAGTGCTGGCTTCACACTTTCAAAGGTCCTGAGTTGGATCCCCAACACCATGTGTGAAAGGAATGAATGAACCAATGCATGAGTGTATGATGAATGAATTAAAGGTATCAGGAGGAGGAGGAAGAGGAGGAGGAGGAGGAGAAATAGAAGAAGATGATGAGTAATTTGACAGAAGGGAAAAAGGGGAGGAGAGTGAGTTTAAAGTGTGGTTTCCAATTCCCAAACGTTCAGTTACAGCAGACGGGATAGAGAGAGAAGATGGGAGGGCAGGAGAGGGGGGATAGTAGAGGCCAGAAAAGGTAGCAGAATACAACAGTTACTAATATGGCATTTTGTAAAAACGTGGATGTGTACACAATGAAAATGTTTTTCTAGGCCTGAATTTTTCACATTTCAATTAATTGTAGGTTAAGCATCAGGCAGATTCTTCACTGGGCTTCAAATGTGATAAAGTTGCTTCTTATTTTTAAGAAGGCCGTTGCAATCCTGCATTTATTTTACACCTCAGTGCTTGTTTTACACAGAAGCACACACGCCCACACACCACACACACCAACAAACACACAAACACATAATTAGAGCACATTTAACACTCAAATAAAGCTTTACCTACTAATTCATATCTAGGGTATTTTTTTAATAAGTATTGTGTCTTGGTCTCTACTGGGGAAACATTGTTCAATGTGAGTTCTCTGGTTTGTTGTAGGGCAGTGAATGTTCACTTGTTGGCAATGATATAGAAATGGGGAGTAAGAGTTTAAAAGTTTTTACAGTAGGTAGGCAGAGTCAGAGTATGGAAACTAAGAATAAGAAATTGGGGAATTTCCTCTTTGTTTCTTCATTTCAATCTCCTAATAATTCATGTATATTTTCCAAAACTCTCCCAGAAAACAAGGACTAGGTCAATCCACATATCAGTGAACCATAGCAGAATGCGATTCTGAATTTCATATAAACAGTCATAAAATCCAAAAGACAGGTGCTGGGGTTTTGGCTCAGCACTAGAGTGCTGGCTTCACACTTTCAAAAGTCCTGAGTTGGATCCCCAACACCATGTGTGAAAGGAATGAATGAACCAATGCATGAGTGTATGATGAATGAATTAAAGGTATCAGGAGGAGGAGGAAGAGGAGGAGGAGGAGGAGAAATAGAAGAAGATGATGAGTAATATGACAGAAGGGAAAAAGGGGAGGAGAGTGACTTTAAAGTGTGGTTTCCAATTCCCAAACGTTCAATTACAGCAGACGGGATAGAGAGAGAAGATGGGAGGGCAGCAGAAGGGGATAGTAGAGGCCAGAAAAGGTAGCAGAATACAACAGTTACTAATATGGCATTTTGTAAAAACGTGGATGTGTAAACAATGTGATTGTGCAATCTGAATATGGGGTCAAAATGGGAGTTCATAACTCACTTGAGTCTAATGTAGGAAATATGGTAACTCAAGAGTTATGTAAGGTTTTAAGCAACCGATATAAAAAAGAGGTCTTCATTTTTCTTTGTAGTTGAGATCTCCTGTTTCCGTGACATGTTTAGTTGTGTTCTCTCCTTTAGTCCTCCCAAGCTCTAGTTATTCTGATATGGAAAAACTAGCTGAAATGCCCAACCAGTCTCTAAATCAGTGACACTTTTTCATTAAGCCTAAAGTCACTTTACATTTACTACAGTCATACTAAATACACTTCTTTGTTGGGAGTTTAAAAGATATTTCCATCAGCTAGATTACAAGTACCTAGAACTCCCATTCTTGTTTATGTAAGAGTGGCTTCATCAGATTAAATGCTGTTCTCTGGAATGACATAAAATAGGAATCATTTACTCGTAAGATTCCTATGTAAACCATCTTTATTTACAAAATAGTATCTTAAGGATTATTGTTTCATTGAGCTTCAATTGGAGCCAAAGTATAGTCAATTACTGAAGTAAAAGCAGTTACTTAAAATCTAAAAATGAGAGATAAGTCAAATTACATTTGAAGAGAGAGCAACAGCATGAGGTTTCTTGTTTGGTTCTGGATGTTGAGTAACAGGCTCATTTGCAGGTGGAAGGAACCCTTCAGGGAACTCACTTGTACTTTCAGAATGGGGGTGTAAGGGCTGAATTCCAGCTCTTGGGGGAAGATTGTGAGGAAAACCCCCCTCCCTGCATAGACACTTCGCATTGGAAATGGAGTGGGTGGCGGGTCAGGTGGAACATAATCTCCAGGTTCCCAGACAAGTTTCCTGGGAGAGGTGGAGGAAAAAAAAGGTCCTCTTCTCATGAACTGACTCCTTGGGTCAACTGGAAGCAAGGCACCTCTGACTGGAGGGAAAGGTGCCAACACAGAGCCAGAGCCAGTTGCTTGGTTTTCAGCATGGAGAGGTGAATCAGGCACATCAGAGTCCAAAGGAGGCATATTAGGAATTCTGTGTTCTGCTGGTCCCGATGCTCTACCACAATTTGAGTAAAACCTATCTTGCCTTTGTAGAGGAAGACGTGCATCAGAAGAATATGGTTGGCCTGGCGGAGGGATCATCAGCCTGCTGGCCTGTTCCCCTGGAGGAGAGAGGGGCCCAGTCTGAGAAGGTGCTCTCTGAAAATCAGTGAACTTATGACAGCTGGATTCTCTTCCTTTACTGCTAGTCGCATGGTCCAGAGGATTCTCCAGGGCCCCTTGACCCTCCTCCTCCTCCCACTGGAGTGAAAGGTGAGAGTGTGAGTGGACCACTCTTTTCCAAATGAGGAGGTCTCCTTTCAGATGAAGGGTGACCTATTGGTGAGGGCCCATTTGGAGAAGGCTTTCTGCCCATTGCTGAGTTGGAAACATCCAGTGCATCATAGGGATCTTTTTCTACAAGTTCAAATCTAAGCTCCTTCTCAGTTAATTTTTGTCTGTTGCGTGCATTTTGTTTCCTGAAATAACTGAGGTTTCTTTCAGCAATCCGAGCTGCCAACTCACTAGCATGTGCTTCTTTCTCAGAGGAAATAATCTTCCCCAGACAGGAATGAATGGTACTCTGCAATTGTTCTTCAAGATATTGGGCTCTCTTTCTGTAGGTCTCCAGCTCTTTTATTGTATGGCTCATCTTTTCTTCGACTTTGGAAAGTTTCTCCTCTTGCTCCACACGGTAGTTTTCCTCCACTCTTAATTTCCTGTGCAGTTTCATCATATTTTCTTGATAGCGTTCCATCATGACTTTAAAGTTCTTCTGTAGGGTCTCATTCTCACTTTGCAGCTGTGCATTTTCTGACTGCAAGGATGGGATGCCTGTTCAGTCTGCAGACTTTTAAGGTGTTCTGTAAGGTCTTCCGTGGTTTTCTCCACTTCAGATGAGAAAGTACTATTTTGAATTCTTCCTCCTTCCAAGATTTCTAAGGAGGCCTTTAGCTTATCACCATAAACCAGGTTCCTCAAAGCTCCTTTGGACTCATCCTCCAAGTGAGCACCAATTTCGGGTTCACTCGTCTTTCCCAGTTCCAGGTGACCACCATCCCTTTGGGCTCCCAGGCTTGGAGAAAACCTATACATCATCTCCAGGAAGCATTCACTCAGAGACTCCAAGTGATTTTCTGTGTCCCTTAGAACTTGTTCTCCAGCTACTTTAGAGTCCTCTAATATGATTTTTGCTTTATATTGGACACCTCCTTGTTCCCTCTGTGCTTCAGCTTCTCCTTGTATTGTTGGTCTCTGCGTTTGCGGAAGTAGGGATCCTTCATTCAAAACCTCTTTGATTGCCAGCTTCAGTTCTTCCTCATTCACTTGAAAGAGTCTCCAGTTTGTTTTAGCTTCAGCTCTTTGTGATCTGAGGGATTCAGATTCACCTTGGAGGGACTGTATCCTTCTTGATAGATGCGCCATCGTTTCATCCTGTTGACCATGTTGAGCCTTCTGTGCTTTGAGCTCTTCTTCTAGAAAGAGCACTTCAACGCCATGGCTGGATTCGGACCTATGCAGCTTTTCGTCGGTTGCCTCCAGCTGTCGTGCTTCCCTTGAACCCTTCTCAAACCTGCAATCCTTTAAAGATGATTCTAAGCCTTCATGTTCTTTTTCAACAAGGCTCACTTTTTCAAGAAGTCCACATTTTGCCTCAATCAGTCCAGCAAGATTTAGAGCCAGCCTTTTTTCTCTTCCCACGAAAAGCCTGCTACGAACCGACTGAAAACCTCTCCAGAAAAGTGAGAGAACAGCGGAAAATCCAAGAGCTGTACACATCACCAAATCCCAAGGAAAGCCATAAGGAAGATGGCCTGGCTTCATGTCTCCGGACAATGCTGCCACAACCCTGGGTGCTTCTTCCAGAACCACCCACTAGTATGGCTGAGAGGCAGCCCTTGGCTCCTCCATCACGCCAACACAGCTTTGGCTCTTGCCACCACAACCACAGCCTGCCCAGGCAGGCCAACACAGGCTGTGGACACTCAGGTGTTTCGTCAGGAACTCCAACCTGCACCAGGCAACGGAGCAGACCACTGTGATCCCCTTCAGGGGCTGGGCGTATGGTGGGTGGTAGGCGTATGGCGGTGGGAGCCATGATCAAAGGCTCCCAGGAGCCTTGTTGTGCTCAACTGCCCATCAGGGGAGTCTTGTCCGCTTCCCTACCCGGTGCATCCTCAAGTGCCACAGGTTTAGGTCCCTCCCACTCCAGCCAGAGAGAATTCCACTCCATGCCACCCACCCCTTGATTTGGTTTAGGCCAGGCCAAGGCGGGGTTAGTAGGAAGATTCCATCCAGCCATAATAACATTCAGTTTGATGTCACTCAAATTCTAAAGCTGACTAAACTGTTCAAACAGCTTTTATGGCCTATATTGGTCTTTGTGTCCCTTGCCTTTTGTTTGAGTGACTCAGTCCTTTCCCTGCCCTTGTGCTCTCCCTATTTCCTACCTTCCTTCCTCCCTTCCTGGTTTTTCTCCTTTTCTTCTTCCTTCTTTTCTACCTCCCTCCATCCCTCCAACTTTGCCTTCCTCCCTTCCAACTTTCTCTCTCCCTTCCCTTCCTTCTCTTTTCTTGCAAGTGTTTGGGGTGAAAGTCCATGGCAGGCCAGCCCCAAGCTAGGCAAGGTCACTGCCACTGAGCTACAACATCCCCAGACCTGCTGCCACTTCCTATGCAAGTAATTTGAATTATCTCTAAAGAGAAACTCTCACATGAGTCTACTTTCAAAGTAATTTCAGAAGAGTTGCTAACATGGGCATAAATCAGTCATGACAAGTCATTTTTGAAAAGCACGGCACAGCTAATGTTCCTCAGAAGAAGGAGTTGAGAACATTAGTTGGTTTTCAGGTCAGCATTTCTAGGCTAGTACAAACCCTCCTAATCCTGATCTCTCCTTAGTCCTATGATTTCTTTAAGTGTCCCCTTTGCTCCTGTTCATGGAGTCATGTGTACAGAAATTATACCTGGTTCTATTGAACTCTACTTACTTCTTTCTCACCTCTGTGCTCCTTTTGCCAAGTCACTCCTCAACACTTACTGTAACCCTTTCAATTTTTTGTCCATTTTCATTTAAAAAACTCTTTCAAAAATTGAACCATTTCGCATGCAGATACAGTCTTCTTGATCTGCTATTAATCCCCCACAACTGACATTGTAAGTTATTGAAATGTACACTTCCAGACCGTTTTCAGATTTTTGATTTCTGTATATCTATCTGTCTGTCTATTTACAAACATAACATGGTATTCTGAGAGTATCGTTCTGCTTTTGGAGCTCTACATTGTGTTTTTCAGAAGCAGGCCTATTACACAGAGATGAATCCATGTTACCTAGATTGAGTTCAAACCGGAATGTGCACTCAGATTCCCATTATATTGTTCTACCTACTAATGGACAGTTCAGTTATATCCAGACCTCACCACCTCCCCCATTAAGTAAAACCCTTGTGAAGAGACATGTAGATGCCTTTATGAACATATTGATAATTTTTCATGGCAGTGTTTTCCAAAAACCAGTTAGTAAAATCAATTTATTCCTTTGCAGCCTGAAATTACCTTCATTCCAGTTTACTGGTATAAGAACCGCAGTATATCAGCAACAATTCTCCAATAGTAGTTCAGGCAGAAGTCATTCTAGATAACAATCAGTGCCGGATCCTCCATGTATTTTACACAGCCCATGACAAGGGACGTCCGTCCACTCGTTTAGAACAACTGATGTTTTACGCTGGCCATTTAGGTTTATTTAAAGAGTGGTTAGAAAACAGGTGAGACAGACTGATTAGATTCAGTATGTATGTTGGCGTTGTTTTTCTAGGCCTGAATTTTTCACATTTCAATTAATTGTAGGTTAAGTAGCAGGCAGATTCTTCACTGGGCTTCAAATGTGATAAAGTTGCTTCTTATTTTTAAGAAGGCCGTTGCAATCCTGCATTTATTTTACACCTCAGTGCTTGTTTTACACACAAGCACACACGCCCACACACCACACACACCAACAAACACACAAACACATAATTAGAGCACATTTAACACTCAAATAAAGCTTTACCTACTAATTCATAACTAGGGTATTTTTTTAATAAGTATTGTGTCTTGGTCTCTACTGGGGAAACATTGTTCAATGTGAGTTCTCTGGTTTGTTGCAGGGCAGTGAATGTTCACTTGTTGGCAATGATATAGAAATGGGGAGTAAGAGTTTAAAAGTTTTTACAGTAGGTAGGCAGTATCAGAGTATGGAATCTAAGAATAAGAAATTGGGGAATTTCCTCTTTGTTTCTTCATTTCAATCTCCTAATAATTCATGTATATTTTCCAAAAGTCTCCCAGAAAACAAGGACTAGGTCAATCCACATATCAGTGAACCATAGCAGAATGCGATTCTGAATTTCATATAAACAGTCATAAAATCCAAAAGACAGGTGCTGGGGTTTTGGCTCAGCACTAGAGTGCTGGCTTCACACTTTCAAAGGTCCTGAGTTGGATCCCCAACACCATGTGTGAAAGGAATGAATGAACCAATGCATGAGTGTATGATGAATGAATTAAAGGTATCAGGAGGAGGAGGAAGAGGAGGAGGAGGAGGAGAAATAGAAGAAGATGATGAGTAATATGACAGAAGGGAAAAAGGGGAGGAGAGTGAGTTTAAAGTGTGGTTTCCAATTCCCAAACGTTCAATTACAGCAGACGGGATAGAGAGAGAAGATGGGAGGGAAGGAGAGGGGGGATAGTAGAGGCCAGAAAAGGTAGCAGAATACAACAGTTACTAATATGGCATTTTGTAAAAACGTGGATGTGTAAACAATGTGATTGTGCAATCTGAATATGGGGTCAAAATGGGAGTTCATAACTCACTTGAGTCTAATGTAGGAAATATGGTATCTCAAGAGCTATGTAAGGTTTTAAGCAACCAATATAAAAAAGAGGTCTTCATTTTTCTTTGTAGTTGAGATCTCCTGTTTCCGTGACATGTTTAGTTGTGTTCTCTCCTTTAGTCCTCCCATGCTCTAGTTATTCTGATATGGAAAAACTAGCTGAAATGCCCAACCAGTCTCTAAATCAGTGACACTTTTTCCTTAAGCCTAAAGTCACTTTACATTTGCTACAGTCATACTAAATACACTTCTTTGTTGGGAGTTTAAAAGATATATCCATCAGCTAGATTACAAGTACCTAGAACTCCCATTCTTGTTTATGTAAGAGTGGCTTCATCAGATTAAATGCTGTTCTCTGGAATGACATAAAATAGGAATAATTTACTCGTAAGATTCCTACGTAAACCATCTTTATTTACAAAATAGTATCTTAAGGATTATTGTTTCATTGAGCTTCAATTGGAGCCAAAGTATAGTCAATTACTGAAGTAAAAGCAGTTACTTAAAAACTAAAAATGAGAGATAAGTCAAATTACATTTGAAGAGAGAGCAACAGCATGAGGTTTCTTGTTTGGTTCTGGATGTTGAGTAACAGGCTCATTTGCAGGTGGAAGGAACCCTTCAGGGAACTCACTTGTACTTTCAGAATGGGGGTGTAGAGGGCTGAATTCCAGCTCTTGGGGGAAGATTGTGAGGAAAACCCCCTCCCTGCATAGACACTTCGCATTGGAAATGGAGTGGGTGGTGGGTCAGGTGGAACATAATCTCCAGGTTCCCAGACAAGTTTCCTGGGAGAGGTGGAGGAAAAAAAAGGTCCTCTTCTCATGAACTGACTCCTTGGGTCAACTGGAAGCAAGGCACCTCTGACTGGAGGGAAAGGTGCCAACACAGAGCCAGAGCCAGTTGCTTGGTTTTCAGCATGGAGAGGTGAATCAGGCACATCAGAGTCCAAAGGAGGCATATTAGGAATTCTGTGTTCTGCTGGTCCCGATGCTCTACCACAATTTGAGTAAAACCTATCTTGCCTTTGTAGAGGAAGACGTGCATCAGAAGAATATGGTTGGCCTGGCGGAGGGATCATCAGCCTGCTGGCCTGTTCCTCTGGAGGAGAGAGGGGCCCAGTCTGAGAAGGTGCTCTCTGAAAATCAGTGAACTTATGACAGCTGGATTCTCTTCCTTTACTGCTAGTCGCATGGTCCAGAGGATTCTCCAGGGCCCCTTGACCCTCCTCCTCCTCCCACTGGAGTGAAAGGTGAGAGTGTGAGTGGACCACTCTTTTCCAAATGAGGAGGTCTCCTTTCAGATGAAGGGTGACCTATTGGTGAGGGCCCATTTGGAGAAGGCTTTCTGCCCATTGCTGAGTTGGAAACATCCAGTGCATCATAGGGATCTTTTTCTACAAGTTCAAATCTAAGCTCCTTCTCAGTTAATTTTTGTCTGTTGCGTGCATTTTGTTTCCTGAAATAACTGAGGTTTCTTTCAGCAATCCGAGCTGCCAACTCACTAGCATGTGCTTCTTTCTCAGAGGAAATAATCTTCCCCAGACAGGAATGAATGGTACTCTGCAATTGTTCTTCAAGATATTGGGCTCTCTTTCTGTAGGTCTCCAGCTCTTTTATTGTATGGCTCATCTTTTCTTCGACTTTGGAAAGTTTCTCCTCTTGCTCCACACGGTAGTTTTCCTCCACTCTTAATTTCCTGTGCAGTTTCATCATATTTTCTTGATAGCGTTCCATCATGACTTTAAAGTTCTTCTGTAGGGTCTCATTCTCACTTTGCAGCTGTGCATTTTCTGACTGCAAGGATGCCTGTTCAGTCTGCAGACTTTTAAGGTGTTCTGTAAGGTCTTCCGTGGTTTTCTCCACTTCAGATGAGAAAGTACATTTTTGAATTCTTCCTCCTTCCAAGATTTCTAAGGAGGCCTTTAGCTTATCACCATAAACCATGTTCCTCAAAGCTCCTTTGGACTCATCCTCCAAGTGAGCACCAATTTCGGGTTCACTCGTCTTTCCCAGTTCCAGGTGACCACCATCCCTTTGGGCTCCCAGGCTTGGAGAAGACCTATCCATCATCTTCAGCAAGCATTCACTCAGAGACTCCATGTGATTTTCTGTGTCCCTTAGAACTTGTTCTCCAGCTACTTTAGAGTCCTCTAATATGATTTTTGCTTTATATTGGACACCTCCTTGTTCCCTCTGTGCTTCAGCTTCTCCTTGTATTGTTGGTCTCTGCGTTTGCGGAAGTAGGGATCCTTCATTCAATACCTCTTTGATTGCCAGCTTCAGTTCTTCCCCATTCACTTGAAAGAGTCTCCAGTTTGTTTTAGCTTCAGCTATTTGTGATCTGAGGGATTCAGATTCACCTTGGAGGGACTGTATCCTTCTTGATAGATGCGCCATCGTTTCATCCTGTTGACCATGTTGAGCCTTCTGTGCTTTGAGCTCTTCTTCTAGAAAGAGCACTTCAACGCCATGGCTGGATTCGGACCTATGCAGCTTTTCGTCGGTTGCCTCCAGCTGTCGTGCTTCCCTTGAACCCTTCTCAAACCTGCAATCCTTTAAAGATGATTCTAAGCCTTCATGTTCTTTTTCAACAAGGCTCACTTTTTCAAGAAGTCCACATTTTGCCTCAATCAGTCCAGCAAGATTTAGAGCCAGCCTTTTTTCTCTTCCCACGTAAAGCCTGCTACGAACCGACTGAAAACCTCTCCAGAAAAGTGAGAGAACAGCGGAAAATCCAAGAGCTGTACACATCACCAACTCCCAAGGAAAGCCATAAGGAAGATGGCCTGGCTTCATGTCTTCGGACAATGCTGCCACAACCCTGGGTGCTTCTTCCAGAACCACCCACTAGTATGGCTGAGAGGCAGCCCTTGGCTCCTCCATCACGCCAACACAGCTTTGGCTCTTGCCACCACAACCACAGCCTGCCCAGGCAGGCCAACACAGGCTGTGGACACTCAGGTGTTTGGTCAGGAACTCCAACCTGCACCAGGCAACGGAGCAGACCACTGTGATCCCCTTCAGGGGCTGGGCGTATGGTGGGTGGTGGGCGTATGGCGGTGGGAGCCATGATCAAAGGCTCCCAGGAGCCTTGTTGTGCTCAACTGCCCATCAGGGGAGTCTTGTCCGCTTCCCTACCCGGTGCATCCTCAAGTGCCACAGGTTTAGGTCCTTCCCACCCTAGCCAGAGAGAATTCCTCTCCATGCCACCCACCCCTTGATTTGGTTTAGGCCAGGCCAAGGCGGGGTTAGTAGGAAGATTCCATCCAGTCATAATAACATTCAGTTTGATGTCACTCAAATTCTAAAGCTGACTAAATTGTTCAAACAGCTTTTATGGCCTATATTGGTCTTTGTGTCCCTTGCCTTTTGTTTGAGTGACTCAGTCCTTTCCCTGCTCTTGTGCTCTCCCTATTTCCTACCTTCCTTCCTCCCTTCCTGGTTTTTCTTCTTTTCTTCTTCCTTCTTTTCTACCTCCCTCCATCCCTCCAACTTTGCCTTCCTCCCTTCCAACTTTCTCTCTCCCTTCCCTTCCTTCTCTTTTCTTGCAAGTGTTTGGGGTGAAAGTCCATGGCAGGCCAGCCCCAAGCTAGGCAAGGTCACTGCCACTGAGCTACAACATCCCCAGACCTGCTGCCACTTCCTATGCAAGTAATTTGAATTATCTCTAAAGAGAAACTCTCACATGAGTCTACTTTCAAAGTAATTTCAGAAGAGTTGCTAACATGGGCATTAATCAGTCATGACAAGTCATTTTTGAAAAGCACGGCACAGCTAATGTTCCTCAGAAGAAGGAGTTGAGAACTTTAGTTGGTTTTCAGGTCAGCATTTCTAGTACTAGTACAAACCCTCCTAATCCTGATCTCTCCTTAGTCCTATGATTTCTTTAATTGTCCCCTTTGCTCCTGTTCATGGAGTCATGTGTACAGAAATTATACCTGGTTCTATTGAACTCTACTTAACTCTTTCTCACCTCTGTGCTCCTTTTGCCAAGTCACTCCTCAACACTTACTGTAACCCTTTCAATTTTTTGTCCATTTTCATTTAAAAAACTCTTTCAAAAATTGAACCATTTCGCATGCAGATACAGTCTTCTTGATCTGCTATTAATCCCCCACTACTGACATTGTAAGTTATTGAAATGTACACTTCCAGACCGTTTTCAGATTTTTGATTTCTGTATATCTATCTGTCTATCTATTTACAAACATAACATGGTATTCTGAGAGTATCGTTCTGCTTTTGGAGCTCTACATTGTGTTTTTCAGAAGCAGGCCTATTACACAGAGATGAATCCATGTTACCTAGATTGAGTTCAAACCGGAATGTGCACTCAGATTCCCATTATATTGTTCTACCTACTAATGGACAGTTCAGTTATATCCAGACCTCACCACCTCCCCCATTAAGTAAAACCCTTGTGAAGAGACATGTAGATGCCTTTATGAACATATTGATAATTTTTCATGGCAGTGTTTTCCAAAAACCAGTTAGTAAAATCAATTTATTCCTTTGCAGCCTGAAATTACCTTCATTCCAGTTTACTGGTATAAGAACCGCAGTATATCAGCAACAATTCTCCAATAGTAGATCAGGCAGAAGTCATTCTAGATAACAATCAGTGCCGGATCCTCCATGTATTTTACACAGCCCATGACAGGGGACATCCGTCCACTCGTTTAGAACAACTGATGTTTTACGCTGGCCATTTAGGTTTATTTAAAGGAGTGGTTAGAAAACAGGTGAGACAGACTGATTAGATTCAGTATGTATGTTGGCGTTGTTTTTCTAGGCCTGAATTTTTCACATTTCAATTAATTGTAGGTTAAGTAGCAGGCAGATTCTTCACTGGGCTTCAAATGTGATAAAGTTGCTTCTTATTTTTAAGAAGGCCGTTGCAATCCTGCATTTATTTTACACCTCAGTGCTTGTTTTACACACAAGCACACGCCCACACACCACACACACCAACAAACACACAAACACATAATTAGAGCACATTTAACACTCAAATAAAGCTTTACCTACTAATTCATAACTAGGGTATTTTTTAAATAAGTATTGTGTCTTGGTCTCTACTGGGGATACATTGTTCAATGTGAGTTCTCTGGTTTGTTGCAGGGCAGTGAATGTTCACTTGTTGGCAATGATATAGAAATGGGGAGTAAGAGTTTAAAAGTTTTTACAGTAGGTAGGCAGAGTCAGAGTATGGAATCTAAGAATAAGAAATTGGGGAATTTCCTCTTTGTTTCTTCATTTCAATCTCCTAATAATTCATGTATATTTTCCAAAAGTCTCCCAGAAAACAAGGACTAGGTCAATCCACATATCAGTGAACCATAGCAGAATGCGATTCTGAATTTCATATAAACAGTCATAAAATCCAAAAGACAGGTGCTGGTGTTTTGGCTCAGCACTAGAGTGCTGGCTTCACACTTTCAAAGGTCCTGAGTTGGATCCCCAACACCATGTGTGAAAGGAATGAATGAACCAATGCATGAGTGTATGATGAATGAATTAAAGGTATCAGGAGGAGGAGGAAGAGGAGGAGGAGGAGGAGAAATAGAAGAAGATGATGAGTAATATGACAGAAGGGAAAAAGGGGAGGAGAGTGAGTTTAAAGTGTGGTTTCCAATTCCCAAACGTTCAATTACAGCAGACGGGATAGAGAGAGAAGATGGGAGGGCAGGAGAGGGGGGATAGTAGAGGCCAGAAAAGGTAGCAGAATACAACAGTTACTAATATGGCATTTTGTAAAAACGTGGATGTGTAAACAATGTGATTGTGCAATCTGAATATGGGGTCAAAATGGGAGTTCATAACTCACTTGAGTCTAATGTAGGAAATATGGTATCTCAAGAGCTATGTAAGGTTTTAAGCAACCAATATAAAAAAGAGGTCTTCATTTTTCTTTGTAGTTGAGATCTCCTGTTTCCGTGACATGTTTAGTTGTGTTCTCTCCTTTAGTCCTCCCATGCTCTAGTTATTCTGATATGGAAAAACTAGCTGAAATGCCCAACCAGTCTCTAAATCAGTGACACTTTTTCATTAAGCCTAAAGTCACTTTACATTTGCTACAGTCATACTAAATACACTTCTTTGTTGGGAGTTTAAAAGATATTTCCATCAGCTAGATTACAAGTACCTAGAACTCCCATTCTTGTTTATGTAAGAGTGGCTTCATCAGATTAAATGCTGTTCTCTGGAATGACATAAAATAGGAATAATTTACTCGTAAGATTCCTACGTAAACCATCTTTATTTACAAAATAGTATCTTAAGGATTATTGTTTCATTGAGCTTCAATTGGAGCCAAAGTATAGTCAATTACTGAAGTAAAAGCAGTTACTTAAAAACTAAAAATGAGAGATAAGTCAAATTACATTTGAAGAGAGAGCAACAGCATGAGGTTTCTTGTTTGGTTCTGGATGTTGAGTAACAGGCTCATTTGCAGGTGGAAGGAACCCTTCAGGGAACTCACTTGTACTTTCAGAATGGGGGTGTAGAGGGCTGAATTCCAGCTCTTGGGGGAAGATTGTGAGGAAAACCCCCTCCCTGCATAGACACTTCGCATTGGAAATGGAGTGGGTGGTGGGTCAGGTGGAACATAATCTCCAGGTTCCCAGACAAGTTTCCTGGGAGAGGTGGAGGAAAAAAAAGGTCCTCTTCTCATGAACTGACTCCTTGGGTCAACTGGAAGCAAGGCACCTCTGACTGGAGGGAAAGGTGCCAACACAGAGCCAGAGCCAGTTGCTTGGTTTTCAGCATGGAGAGGTGAATCAGGCACATCAGAGTCCAAAGGAGGCATATTAGGAATTCTGTGTTCTGCTGGTCCCGATGCTCTACCACAATTTGAGTAAAACCTATCTTGCCTTTGTAGAGGAAGACGTGCATCAGAAGAATATGGTTGGCCTGGCGGAGGGATCATCAGCCTGCTGGCCTGTTCCCCTGGAGGAGAGAGGGGCCCAGTCTGAGAAGGTGCTCTCTGAAAATCAGTGAACTTATGACAGCTGGATTCTCTTCCTTTACTGCTAGTCGCATGGTCCAGAGGATTCTCCAGGGCCCCTTGACCCTCCTCCTCCTCCCACTGGAGTGAAAGGTGAGAGTGTGAGTGGACCACTCTTTTCCAAATGAGGAGGTCTCCTTTCAGATGAAGGGTGACCTATTGGTGAGGGCCCATTTGGAGAAGGCTTTCTGCCCATTGCTGAGTTGGAAACATCCAGTGCATCATAGGGATCTTTTTCTACAAGTTCAAATCTAAGCTCCTTCTCAGTTAATTTTTGTCTGTTGCGTGCATTTTGTTTCCTGAAATAACTGAGGTTTCTTTCAGCAATCCGAGCTGCCAACTCACTAGCATGTGCTTCTTTCTCAGAGGAAATAATCTTCCCCAGACAGGAATGAATGGTACTCTGCAATTGTTCTTCAAGATATTGGGCTCTCTTTCTGTAGGTCTCCAGCTCTTTTATTGTATGGCTCATCTTTTCTTCGACTTTGGAAAGTTTCTCCTCTTGCTCCACACGGTAGTTTTCCTCCACTCTTAATTTCCTGTGCAGTTTCATCATATTTTCTTGATAGCGTTCCATCATGACTTTAAAGTTCTTCTGTAGGGTCTCATTCTCACTTTGCAGCTGTGCATTTTCTGACTGCAAGGATGCCTGTTCAGTCTGCAGACTTTTAAGGTGTTCTGTAAGGTCTTCCGTGGTTTTCTCCACTTCAGATGAGAAAGTACATTTTTGAATTCTTCCTCCTTCCAAGATTTCTAAGGAGGCCTTTAGCTTATCACCATAAACCAGGTTCCTCAAAGCTCCTTTGGACTCATCCTCCAAGTGAGCACCAATTTCGGGTTCACTCGTCTTTCCCAGTTCCAGGTGACCACCATCCCTTTGGGCTCCCAGGCTTGGAGAAGACCTATCCATCATCTTCAGCAAGCATTCACTCAGAGACTCCATGTGATTTTCTGTGTCCCTTAGAACTTGTTCTCCAGCTACTTTAGAGTCCTCTAATATGATTTTTGCTTTATATTGGACACCTCCTTGTTCCCTCTGTGCTTCAGCTTCTCCTTGTATTGTTGGTCTCTGCGTTTGCGGAAGTAGGGATCCTTCATTCAAAACCTCTTTGATTGCCAGCTTCAGTTCTTCCTCATTCACTTGAAAGAGTCTCCAGTTTGTTTTAGCTTCAGCTATTTGTGATCTGAGGGATTCAGATTCACCTTGGAGGGACTGTATCCTTCTTGATAGATGCGCCATCGTTTCATCCTGTTGACCATGTTGAGCCTTCTGTGCTTTGAGCTCTTCTTCTAGAAAGAGCACTTCAACGCCATGGCTGGATTCGGACCTATGCAGCTTTTCGTCGGTTGCCTCCAGCTGTCGTGCTTCCCTTGAACCCTTCTCAAACCTGCAATCCTTTAAAGATGATTCTAAGCCTTCATGTTCTTTTTCAACAAGGCTCACTTTTTCAAGAAGTCCACATTTTGCCTCAATCAGTCCAGCAAGATTTAGAGCCAGCCTTTTTTCTCTTCCCACGTAAAGCCTGCTACGAACCGACTGAAAACCTCTCCAGAAAAGTGAGAGAACAGCGGAAAATCCAAGAGCTGTACACATCACCAACTCCCAAGGAAAGCCATAAGGAAGATGGCCTGGCTTCATGTCTTCGGACAATGCTGCCACAACCCTGGGTGCTTCTTCCAGAACCACCCACTAGTATGGCTGAGAGGCAGCCCTTGGCTCCTCCATCACGCCAACACAGCTTTGGCTCTTGCCACCACAACCACAGCCTGCCCAGGCAGGCCAACACAGGCTGTGGACACTCAGGTGTTTGGTCAGGAACTCCAACCTGCACCAGGCAACGGAGCAGACCACTGTGATCCCCTTCAGGGGCTGGGCGTATGGTGGGTGGTGGGCGTATGGCGGTGGGAGCCATGATCAAAGGCTCCCAGGAGCCTTGTTGTGCTCAACTGCCCATCAGGGGAGTCTTGTCCGCTTCCCTACCCGGTGCATCCTCAAGTGCCACAGGTTTAGGTCCTTCCCACCCTAGCCAGAGAGAATTCCTCTCCATGCCACCCACCCCTTGATTTGGTTTAGGCCAGGCCAAGGCGGGGTTAGTAGGAAGATTCCATCCAGTCATAATAACATTCAGTTTGATGTCACTCAAATTCTAAAGCTGACTAAATTGTTCAAACAGCTTTTATGGCCTATATTGGTCTTTGTGTCCCTTGCCTTTTGTTTGAGTGACTCAGTCCTTTCCCTGCCCTTGTGCTCTCCCTATTTCCTACCTTCCTTCCTCCCTTCCTGGTTTTTCTTCTTTTCTTCTTCCTTCTTTTCTACCTCCCTCCATTACTCCAACTTTGCCTTCCTCCCTTCCAACTTTCTCTCTCCCTTCCCTTCCTTCTCTTTTCTTGCAAGTGTTTGGGGTGAAAGTCCATGGCAGGCCAGCCCCAAGCTAGGCAAGGTCACTGCCACTGAGCTACAACATCCCCAGACCTGCTGCCACTTCCTATGCAAGTAATTTGAATTATCTCTAAAGAGAAACTCTCACATGAGTCTACTTTCAAAGTAATTTCAGAAGAGTTGCTAACATGGGCATTAATCAGTCATGACAAGTCATTTTTGAAAAGCACGGCACAGCTAATGTTCCTCAGAAGAAGGAGTTGAGAACTTTAGTTGGTTTTCAGGTCAGCATTTCTAGTACTAGTACAAACCCTCCTAATCCTGATCTCTCCTTAGTCCTATGATTTCTTTAATTGTCCCCTTTGCTCCTGTTCATGGAGTCATGTGTACAGAAATTATACCTGGTTCTATTGAACTCTACTTAACTCTTTCTCACCTCTGTGCTCCTTTTGCCAAGTCACTCCTCAACACTTACTGTAACCCTTTCAATTTTTTGTCCATTTTCATTTAAAAAACTCTTTCAAAAATTGAACCATTTCGCATGCAGATACAGTCTTCTTGATCTGCTATTAATCCCCCACTACTGACATTGTAAGTTATTGAAATGTACACTTCCAGACCGTTTTCAGATTTTTGATTTCTGTATATCTATCTGTCTATCTATTTACAAACATAACATGGTATTCTGAGAGTATCGTTCTGCTTTTGGAGCTCTACATTGTGTTTTTCAGAAGCAGGCCTATTACACAGAGATGAATCCATGTTACCTAGATTGAGTTCAAACCGGAATGTGCACTCAGATTCCCATTATATTGTTCTACCTACTAATGGACAGTTCAGTTATATCCAGACCTCACCACCTCCCCCATTAAGTAAAACCCTTGTGAAGAGACATGTAGATGCCTTTATGAACATATTGATAATTTTTCATGGCAGTGTTTTCCAAAAACCAGTTAGTAAAATCAATTTATTCCTTTGCAGCCTGAAATTACCTTCATTCCAGTTTACTGGTATAAGAACCGCAGTATATCAGCAACAATTCTCCAATAGTAGATCAGGCAGAAGTCATTCTAGATAACAATCAGTGCCGGATCCTCCATGTATTTTACACAGCCCATGACAGGGGACATCCGTCCACTCGTTTAGAACAACTGATGTTTTACGCTGGCCATTTAGGTTTATTTAAAGGAGTGGTTAGAAAACAGGTGAGACAGACTGATTATATTCAGTATGTATGTTGGCGTTGTTTTTCTAGGCCTGAATTTTTCACATTTCAATTAATTGTAGGTTAAGTAGCAGGCAGATTCTTCACTGGGCTTCAAATGTGATAAAGTTGCTTCTTATTTTTAAGAAGGCCGTTGCAATCCTGCATTTATTTTACACCTCAGTGCTTGTTTTACACACAAGCACACACGCCCACACACCACACACACCAACAAACACACAAACACATAATTAGAGCACATTTAACACTCAAATAAAGCTTTACCTACTAATTCATAACTAGGGTATTTTTTTAATAAGTATTGTGTCTTGGTCTCTACTGGGGAAACATTGTTCAATGTGAGTTCTCTGGTTTGTTGTAGGGCAGTGAATGTTCACTTGTTGGCAATGATATAGAAATGGGGAGTAAGAGTTTAAAAGTTTTTACAGTAGGTAGGCAGAGTCAGAGTATGGAATCTAAGAATAAGAAATTGGGGAATTTCCTCTTTGTTTCTTCATTTCAATCTCCTAATAATTCATGTATATTTTCCAAAAGTCTCCCAGAAAACAAGGACTAGGTCAATCCACATATCAGTGAACCATAGCAGAATGCGATTCTGAATTTCATATAAACAGTCATAAAATCCAAAAGACAGGTGCTGGGGTTTTGGCTCAGCACTAGAGTGCTGGCTTCACACTTTCAAAGGTCCTGAGTTGGATCCCCAACACCATGTGTGAAAGGAATGAATGAACCAATGCATGAGTGTATGATGAATGAATTAAAGGTATCAGGAGGAGGAGGAGGAGGAGGAGGAGGAGAAATAGAAGAAGATGATGAGTAATTTGACAGAAGGGAAAAAGGGGAGGAGAGTGAGTTTAAAGTGTGGTTTCCGATTCCCAAATGTTCAATTACAGCAGACGGGATAGAGAGAGAAAATGGGAGGGCAGGAGAGGGGGTATAGTAGAGGCCAGAAAAGGTAGCAGAATACAACAGTTACTAATATGGCATTTTGTAAAAACGTGGATGTGTAAACAATGAAAATGTTTTTCTAGGCCTGAATTTTTCACATTTCAATTAATTGTAGGTTAAGCATCAGGCAGATTCTTCACTGGGCTTCAAATGTGATAAAGTTGCTTCTTATTTTTAAGAAGGCCGTTGCAATCCTGCATTTATTGTACACCTCAGTGCTTGTTTTACACACAAGCACACACGCCCACACACCACACACACCATCAAACACACAAACACATAATTAGAGCACATTTAACACTCAAATAAAGCTTTACCTACTAATTCATAACTAGGGTATTTTTTTAATAAGTATTGTGTCTTTGTCTCTACTGGGGAAACATTGTTCAATGTGAGTTCTCTGGTTTGTTGTAGGGCAGTGAATGTTCACTTGTTGGCAATGATATAGAAATGGGGAGTAAGAGTTTAAAAGTTTTTACAGTAGGTAGGCAGAGTCAGAGTATGGAATCTAAGAATAAGAAATTGGGGAATTTCCTCTTTGTTTCTTCATTTCAATCTCCTAATAATTCATGTATATTTTCCAAAAGTCTCCCAGAAAACAAGGACTAGGTCAATCCACATATCAGTGAACCATAGCAGAATGCGATTCTGAATTTCATATAAACAGTCATAAAATCCAAAAGACAGGTGCTGGGGTTTTGGCTCAGCACTAGAGTGCTGGCTTCACACTTTCAAAGGTCCTGAGTTGGATCCCCAACACCATGTGTGAAAGGAATGAATGAACCAATGCATGAGTGTATGATGAATGAATTAAAGGTATCAGGAGGAGGAGGAGGAGGAGGAGGAGGAGGAGGAGAAATAGAAGAAGATGATGAGTAATTTGACAGAAGGGAAAAAGGGGAGGAGAGTGAGTTTAAAGTGTGGTTTCCAATTCCCAAACGTTAAATTACAGCAGACGGGATAGAGAGAGAAGATGGGAGGGCAGGAGAGGGGGGATAGTAGAGGCCAGAAAAGGTAGCAGATTACAACAGTTACTAATATGGCATGGTGGAGGCGATCCCCCACTCACTGTCTTGACAGGGTCACAGTGAGAAAAAGTGTTGGCAAAGCCGCTCTCCCACTGTCTTGACAGGGTCACAGTGAGGATGAATGCTGGCAAAGCCACGCTGGTTGGTGGGTAACCGAAACCATGAGACCCTTTTTTATGTAACTGGGACTTTGCATTTTCCTGCTTATGTTTCTCACAGGAGGCATGAGTATGTTAAATGCCAAACAAATTAAATTTCAGATGGCTAGAACAGAACAGGTAGTTCAAGCCTTGGAGGCCGTTCTACCCACCCCTCAGCATATCAATGACAAAGTAAAAGGCTATTCTTCTATCTTAGTACATTGTGGACAAACCTAATAATGGACAACAATCATCCTCTGAAAAACAAATTCTTTGAGAACTAGTGCACCTTGACTGAGAAACAACCTCTTTGAGAACTAGTGTACCTTGACTGAGAAACAAAGAAACTCTTCGAGAAAGCAGCTCAACCAGTTTTATGAGAATAAATGTAGGAATCAATTAAAATAGGTTTATAAAACACAGTTTTAGAATAATGTTAGAAATATTATTTTATTTAGATTCTTAAGTTTAGAAATTCTTAAGTCTTTAAGTTGTATAGGTTTCTGATATGTTTTAAGGATGATTCATAAACTTTAGGATATTTTAAATATAAGATTTAAAGGGACTTTTTTAGATGGGAATTTTGAATTAGAAATAAAGTACAAGTGTACTTTAGGTTAATGATTGGCTAGGAGACTTAGAGTCTGGTTACGTAGTTTGGCATTAGTTAATAAGGAAATAACATATCTTGGGAAAAATAGTAAATCTTGGGAAAATCTGAAGGATGTAAATTGGTGACATGTTTTATTGATGATTCTGTACTTTGATGATTGTATGGCTGGGGGTCATATCCTGGAAGAATGTAGATCGGTGTGCTCTCAATCATGGTTAAGGAAATGTCATGTCTTGGCAAAGTTTTAAATTATATAATCAATGACGTATTGTGAATCTATAATGATGAGAAAAATTATAATAAAAAGGGGACCCAGAGAAAGCTGCTTTAGCTCTCTCTCTGGAGATTGCTCAAACGGAACGACTCCTGTCTCATCATTTCGCCGACGCCACTCCTCCTTCAGGACTCCCTGGACCCCGCTGGGGCTGGACCCCGGCAATGGCATGTTGTAAAAACGTGGATGTGTAAACAATGAAAATGTTTTTCTAGGCCTGAATTATTCACATTTCAATTAATTGTAGGTTAAGCATCCTGCAGATTCTTCACTGGGCTTCAAATGTGATAAAGTTGCTTCTTATTTTTAAGAAGACCGTTGCAATCCTGCATTTATTTTACACCTCAGTGCTTGTTTTACACACAAGCACACACGCCCACACACCACACACACCAACAAACACACAAACACATAATTAGAGTACATTTAACACTCAAATTAAACTTTACCTATAATTCATAACTAGGGTATTTTTTTAATAAGTATTGTGTCTTGGTCTCTACTGGGGAAACATTGTTCAATGTGAGTTCTCTGGTTTGTTGTAGGGCAGTGAATGTTCACTTGTTGGCAATGATATAGAAATGGGGAGTAAGAGTTTAAAAGTTTTTACAGTAGGTAGGCAGAGTCAGAGTATGGAATCTAAGAATAAGAAATTGGGGAATTTCCTCTTTGTTTCTTCATTTCAATCTCCTAATAATTCATGTATATTTTCCAAAAGTCTCCCAGAAAACAAGGACTAGGTCAATCCACATATCAGTGAACCATAGCAGAATGCGATTCTGAATTTCATATAAACAGTCATAAAATCCAAAAGACAGGTGCTGGGGTTTTGGCTCAGCACTAGAGTGCTGGCTTCACACTTTCAAAGGTCCTGAGTTGGATCCCCAACACCATGTGTGAAAGGAATGAATGAACCAATGCATGAGTGTATGATGAATGAATTAAAGGTATCAGGAGGAGGAGGAAGAGGAGGAGGAGGAGAAATAGAAGAAGATGATGAGTAATATGACAGAAGGGAAAAAGGGGAGGAGAGTGAGTTTAAAGTGTGGTTTCCAATTCCCAAACGTTCAATTACAGCAGACGGGATAGAGAGAGAAGATGGGAGGGCAGGAGAGGGGGGATAGTAGAGGCCAGAAAAGGTAGCAGAATACAACAGTTACTAATATGGCATTTTGTAAAAACGTGGATGTGTAAACAATGTGATTGTGCAATCTGAATATGGGGTCAAAATGGGAGTTCATAACTCACTTGAGTCTAATGTAGGAAATATGGTATCTCAAGAGCTATGTAAGGTTTTAAGCAACCAATATAAAAAAGAGGTCTTCATTTTTCTTTGTAGTTGAGATCTCCTGTTTCCGTGACATGTTTAGTTGTGTTCTCTCCTTTAGTCCTCCCATGCTCTAGTTATTCTGATATGGAAAAACAAGCTGAAATGCCCAACCAGTCTCTAAATCAGTGACACTTTTTCATTAAGCCTAAAGTCACTTTACATTTGCTACAGTCATACTAAATACACTTCTTTGTTGGGAGTTTAAAAGATATTTCCATCAGCTAGATTACAAGTACCTAGAACTCCCATTCTTGTTTATGTAAGAGTGGCTTCATCAGATTAAATGCTGTTCTGTGGAATGACATAAAATAGGAATAATTTACTCGTAAGATTCCTACGTAAACCATCTTTATTTACAAAATAGTATCTTAAGGATTATTGTTTCATTGAGCTTCAATTGGAGCCAAAGTATAGTCAATTACTGAAGTAAAAGCAGTTACTTAAAAACTAAAAATGAGAGATAAGTCAAATTACATTTGAAGAGAGAGCAACAGCATGAGGTTTCTTGTTTGGTTCTGGATGTTGAGTAACAGGCTCATTTGCAGGTGGAAGGAACCCTTCAAGGAACTCACTTGTACTTTCAGAATGGGGGTGTAGAGGGCTGAATTCCAGCTCTTGGGGGAACATTGTGAGGAAAACCCCCTCCCTGCATAGACACTTCGCATTGGAAATGGAGTGGGTGGCGGGTCAGGTGGAACATAATCTCCAGGTTCCCAGACAAGTTTCCTTGGAGAGGTGGAGGAAAAAAAAGGTCATCTTCCCATGAACTGACTCCTTGGGTCAACTGGAAGCAAGGCACTTCTGACTGGAGAGAAAGGTGCCAACACAGAGCCAGAGCCAGTTGCTTGGTTTTCAGCATGGAGAGGTGAATCAGGCACATCAGAGTCCAAAGGAGGCATATTAGGAATTCTGTGTTCTGCTGGTCCCGATGCTCTACCACAATTTGAGTAAAACCTATCTTGCCTTTGTAGAGGAAGACGTGCATCAGAAGAATATGGTTGGCCTGGCGGAGGGATCATCAGCCTGCTGGCCTGTTCCCCTGGAGGAGAGAGGGGCCCAGTCTGAGAAGGTGCTCTCTGAAAATCAGTGAACTTATGACAGCTGGATTCTCTTCCTTTACTGCTAGTCGCATGGTCCAGAGGATTCTCCAGGGCCCCTTGACCCTCCTCCTCCTCCCACTGGAGTGAAAGGTGAGAGTGTGAGTGGACCACTCTTTTCCAAATGAGGAGGTCTCCTTTCAGATGAAGGGTGACCTATTGGTGAGGGCCCATTTGGAGAAGGCTTTCTGCCCATTGCTGAGTTGGAAACATCCAGTGCATCATAGGGATCTTTTTCTACAAGTTCAAATCTAAGCTCCTTCTCAGTTAATTTTTGTCTGTTGCGTGCATTTTGTTTCCTGAAATAACTGAGGTTTCCTTCAGCAATCCGAGCTGCCAACTCACTAGCATGTGCTTCTTTCTCAGAGGAAAATTCTTCCCCAGACAGGAATGAATGGTACTCTGCAATTGTTCTTCAAGATATTGGGCTCTCTTTCTGTAGGTCTCCAGCTCTTTTATTGTATGGCTCATCTTTTCTTCGACTTTGGAAAGTTTCTCCTCTTGCTCCACACGGTAGTTTTCCTCCACTCTTAATTTCCTGTACAGTTTCATCATATTTTCTTGATAGCGTTCCATCATGACTTTAAAGTTCTTCTGTAGGGTCTCATTCTCACTTTGCAGCTGTGCATTTTCTGACTGCAAGGATGCCTGTTCAGTCTGCAGACTTTTAAGGTGTTCTGTAAGGTCTTCCGTGGTTTTCTCCACTTCAGATGAGAAAGTACATTTTTGAATTCTTCCTCCTTCCAAGATTTCTAAGGAGGCCTTTAGCTTATCACCATAAACCAGGTTCCTCAAAGCTCCTTTGGACTCATCCTCCAAGTGAGCACCAATTTCGTGTTCCCTAGTCTTTCCCAGTTCCAGGTGACCACCATCCCTTTGGGCTCCCAGGCTTGGAGAAGACCTATCCATCATCTTCAGCAAGCATTCACTCAGAGACTCCATGTGATTTTCTGTGTCCCTTAGAACTTGTTCTCCAGCTACTTTAGAGTCCTCTAATATGATTTTTGCTTTATATTGGACACCTCCTTGTTCCCTCTGTGCTTCAGCTTCTCCTTGTATTGTTGGTCTCTGCGTTTGCGGAAGTAGGGATCCTTCATTCAAAACCTCTTTGATTGCCAGCTTCAGTTCTTCCTCATTCACTTGAAAGAGTCTCCAGTTTGTTTTAGCTTCAGCTCTTTGTGATCTGAGGGATTCAGATTCACCTTGGAGGGACTGTATCCTTCTTGATAGATGCGCCATCGTTTCATCCTGTTGACCATATTGAGCCTTCTGTGCTTTGAGCTCTTCTTCTAGAAAGAGCACTTCAACGCCATGGCTGGATTCGGACCTATGCAGCTTTTCGTCGGTTGCCTCCAGCTGTCGTGCTTCCCTTGAACCCTTCTCAAACCTGCAATCCTTTAAAGATGATTCTAAGCCTTCATGTTCTTTTTCAACAAGGCTCACTTTTTCAAGAAGTCCACATTTTGCCTCAATCAGTCCAGCAAGATTTAGAGCCAGCCTTTTTTCTCTTCCCACGTAAAGCCTGCTACGAACCGACTGAAAACCTCTCCAGAAAAGTGAGAGAACAGCGGAAAATCCAAGAGCTGTACACATCACCAACTCCCAAGGAAAGCCATAAGGAAGATGGCCTGGCTTCATGTCTCCGGACAATGCTGCCACAACCCTGGGTGCTTCTTCCAGAACCACCCACTAGTATGGCTGAGAGGCAGCCCTTGGCTCCTCCATCACGCCAACACAGCTTTGGCTCTTGCCACCACAACCACAGCCTGCCCAGGCAGGCCAACACAGGCTGTGGACACTCAGGTGTTTGGTCAGGAACTCCAACCTGCACCAGGCAACGGAGCAGACCACTGTGATCCCCTTCAGGGGCTGGGCGTATGGTGGGTGGTGGGCGTATTGCGGTGGGAGCCATGATCAAAGGCTCCCAGGATCCTTGTTGTGCTCAACTGCCCATCAGGGGAGTCTTGTCCGCTTCCCTACCCGGTGCATCCTCAAGTGCCACAGGTTTAGGTCCCTCCCACTCCAGCCAGAGAGAATTCCTCTCCATGCCACCCAACCCTTGATTTGGTTTAGGCCAGGCCAAGGCGGGGTTAGTAGGAAGATTCCATCCAGTCATAATAACATTCAGTTTGATGTCACTCAAATTCTAAAGCTGACTAAACTGTTCAAACAGCTTTTATGGCCTATATTTGTCTTTGTGTCCCTTGCCTTTTGTTTGAGTGACTCAGTCCTTTCCCTGCCCTTGTGCTCTCCCTATTTCCTACCTTCCTTCCTCCCTTCCTGGTTTTTCTCCTTTTCTTCTTCCTTCTTTTCTACCTCCCTCCATCCCTCCAACTTTGCCTTCCTCCCTTCCAACTTTCTCTCTCCCTTCCCTTCCTTCTCTTTTCTTGCAAGTGTTTGGGGTGAAAGTCCATGGCAGGCCAGCCCCAAGCTAGGCAAGGTCACTGCCACTGAGCTACAACATCCCCAGACCTGCTGCCACTTCCTATGCAAGTAATTTGAATTATCTCTAAAGAGAAACTCTCACATGAGTCTACTTTCAAAGTAATTTCAGAAGAGTTGCTAACATGGGCATAAATCAGTCATGACAAGTCATTTTTGAAAAGCACGGCACAGCTAATGTTCCTCAGAAGAAGGAGTTGAGAACTTTAGTTGGTTTTCAGGTCAGCATTTCTAGACTAGTACAAACCCTCCTAATCCTGATCTCTCCTTAGTCCTATGATTTCTTTAAGTGTCCCCTTTGCTCCTGTTCTTGGAGTCATGTGTTCAGAAATTATACCTGGTTCTATTGAACTCTACTTAATTCTTTCTCACCTCTGTGCTCCTTTTGCAAAGTCACTCGTCAACACTTACTGTAACCCTTTCAATTTTTTGTCCATTTTCATTTAAAAAACTCTTTCAAAAATTGAACCATTTCGCATGCAGATACAGTCTTCTTGATCTGCTATTAATCCCCCACTACTGACATTGTAAGTTAGTGAAATGTACACTTCCAGACCGTTTTCAGATTTTTGATTTCTGTATATCTATCTGTCTATCTATTTACAAACATTACATGGTATTCTGAGAGTATCGTTCTGCTTTTGGAGCTCTACATTGTGTTTTTCAGAAGCAGGCCTATTACACAGAGATGAATCCATGTTACCTAGATTGAGTTCAAACCGGAATGTGCACTCAGATTCCCATTATATTGTTCTACCTACTAATGGACAGTTCAGTTATATCCAGACCTCACCACCTCCCCCATTAAGTAAAACCCTTGTGAAGAGACATGTAGATGCCTTTATGAACATATTGATAATTTTTCATGGCAGTGTTTTCCAAAAACCAGTTAGTAAAATCAATTTATTCCTTTGCAGCCTGAAATTACCTTCATTCCAGTTTACTGGTATAAGAACCGCAGTATATCAGCAACAATTCTCCAATAGTAGTTCAGGCAGAAGTCATTCTAGAAAACAATCAGTGCCGGATCCTCCATGTATTTTACACAGCCCAACAGGGGACATCCGTCCACTCGTTTAGAACAACTGATGTTTTACGCTGGCCATTTAGGTTTATTTAAAGGAGTGGTTAGAAAACAGGGGAGACATACTGATTAGATTCAGTATGTATGTTGGCTTTGTTTTTCTAGGCCTGAATTTTTCACATTTCAATTAATTGTAGGTTAAGTAGCAGGCAGATTCTTCACTCTGCTTCAAATGTGATAAAGTTGCTTCTTATTTTTAAGAAGGCCGTTGCAATCCTGCATTTATTTTACACCTCAGTGCTTGTTTTACACACAAGCACACACGCCCACACACCACACACACCAACAAACACACAAACACATAATTAGAGCACATTTAACACTCAAATAAAGCTTTACCTACTAATTCATAACTAGGGTATTTTTTTAATAAGTATTGTGTCTTGGTCTCTACTGGGGAAACATTGTTCAATGTGAGTTCTCTGGTTTGTTGTAGGGCAGTGAATGTTCACTTGTTGGCAATGATATAGAAATGGGGAGTAAGAGTTTAAAAGTTTTTACAGTAGGTAGGCAGAGTCAGAGTATGGAATCTAAGAATAAGAAATTGGGGAATTTCCTCTTTGTTTCTTCATTTCAATCTCCTAATAATTCATGTATATTTTCCAAAAGTCTCCCAGAAAACAAGGACTAGGTCAATCCACATATCAGTGAACCATAGCAGAATGCGATTCTGAATTTCATATAAACAGTCATAAAATCCAAAAGACAGGTGCTGGGGTTTTGGCTCAGCACTAGAGTGCTGGCTTCACACTTTCAAAGGTCCTGAGTTGGATCCCCAACACCATGTGTGAAAGGAATGAATGAACCAATGCATGAGTGTATGATGAATGAATTAAAGGTATCAGGAGGAGGAGGAGGAGGAGGAGGAGGAGGAGGAGAAATAGAAGAAGATGATGAGTAATTTGACAGAAGGGAAAAAGGGCAGCAGAGTGAGTTTAAAGTGTGGTTTCCAATTCCCAAACGTTAAATTACAGCAGACGGGAATGAGAGAGAAGATGGGAGGGCAGGAGAGGGGGGATAGTAGAGGCCAGAAAAGGTAGCAGAATACAACAGTTACTAATATGGCATTTTGTAAAAACGTGGATGTGTAAACAATGAAAATGTTTTTCTAGGCCTGAATTTTTCACATTTCAATTAATTGTAGGTTAAGCATCAGGCAGATTCTTCACTGGGCTTCAAATGTGATAAAGTTGCTTCTTATATTTAAGAAGGCCGTTGCAATCCTGCATTTATTTTACACCTCAGTGCTTGTTTTACACACAAGCACACACGCCCACACACCACACACACCAACAAACACACAAACACATAATTAGAGTACATTTAACACTCAAATAAAGCTTTACCTATACTTCATAACTAGGGTATTTTTTTAATAAGTATTGTGTCTTGGTCTCTACTGGGGAAACATTGTTCAATGTGAGTTCTCTGGTTTGTTGTAGGGCAGTGAATGTTCACTTGTTGGCAATGATATAGAAATGGGGAGTAAGAGTTTAAAAGTTTTTACAGTAGGTAGGCAGAGTCAGAGTATGGAATCTAAGAATAAGAAATTGGGGAATTTCCTCTTTGTTTCTTTATTTCAATCTCCTAATAATTCATGTATATTTTCCAAAAGTCTCCCAGAAAACAAGGACTAGGTCAATCCACATATCAGTGAAGCATAGCAGAATGCGATTCTGAATTTCATATAAACAGTCATAAAATCCAAAGACAGGTGCTGGGGTTTTGGCTCAGCACTAGAGTGCTGGCTTCACACTTTCAAGGGACCTGAGTTGGATCCCCAACACCATGTGTGAAAGGAATGAATGAACCAATGCATGAGTGTATGATGAATGAATTAAAGGTATCAGGAGGAGGAGGAAGAGGAGGAGGAGGAGGAGTAATAGAAGAAGATGATGAGTAATTTGACAGAAGGGAAAAAGGGGAGGAGAGTGAGTTTAAAGTGTGGTTTCCAATTCCCAAACGTTCAATTACAGCAGACGGGATAGAGAGAGAAGATGGGAGGGCAGGAGAGGGGGGATAGTAGAGGCCAGAAAAGGTAGCAGAATACAACAGTTACTAATATGGCATTTTGTAAAAACGTGGATGTGTAAACAATGTGATTGTGCAATCTGAATATGGGGTCAAAATGGGAGTTCATAACTCACTTGAGTCTAATGTAGGAAATATGGTATCTCAAGAGCTATGTAAGGTTTTAAGCAACCAATATAAAAAAGAGGTCTTCATTTTTCTTTGTAGTTGAGATCTCCTGTTTCCGTGACATGTTTAGTTGTGTTCTCTCCTTTAGTCCTCCCATGCTCTAGTTATTCTGATATGGAAAAACTAGCTGAAATGCCCAACCAGTCTCTAAATCAGTGACACTTTTTCATTAAGCCTAAAGTCACTTTACATTTGCTACAGTCATACTAAATACACTTCTTTGTTGGGAGTTTAAAAGATATTTCCATCAGCTAGATTACAAGTACCTAGAACTCCCATTCTTGTTTATGTAAGAGTAGCTTCATCAGATTAAATGCTGTTCTATGGAATGACATAAAATAGGAATAATTTACTCGTAAGATTCCTACGTAAACCATCTTTATTTACAAAATAGTATCTTAAGGATTATTGTTTCATTGAGCTTCAATTGGAGCCAAAGTATAGTCAATTACTGAAGTAAAAGCAGTTACTTAAAAACTAAAAATGAGAGATAAGTCAAATTACATTTGAAGAGAGAGCAACAGCATGAGGTTTCTTGTTTGGTTCTGGATGTTGAGTAACAGGCTCATTTGCAGGTGGAAGGAACCCTTCAGGGAACTCACTTGTACTTTCAGAATGGGGGTGTAGAGGGCTGAATTCCAGCGCTTGGGGGAAGACTGTGAGGAAAACCCCCTCCCTGCATAGACACTTCGCATTGGAAATGTAGTGGGTGGCGGGTCAGGTGGAACATAATCTCCAGGTTCCCAGACAAGTTTCCTGGGAGAGGTGGAGGAAAAAAAAGGTCCTCTTCTCATGAACTGACTCCTTGGGTCAACTGGAAGCAAGGCACCTCTGACTGGAGGGAAAGGTGCCAACACAGAGCCAGAGCCAGTTGCTTGGTTTTCAGCATGGAGAGGTGAATCAGGCACATCAGAGTCCAAAGGAGGCATATTAGGAATTCTGTGTTCTGCTGGTCCCGATGCTCTACCACAATTTGAGTAAAACCTATCTTGCCTTTGTAGAGGAAGACGTGCATCAGAAGAATATGGTTGGCCTGGCGGAGGGATCATCAGCCTGCTGGCCTGTTCCCCTGGAGGAGAGAGGGGCCCAGTCTGAGAAGGTGCTCTCTGAAAATCAGTGAACTTATGACAGCTGGATTCTCTTCCTTTACTTCTAGTCGCATGGTCCAGAGGATTCTCCAGGGCCCCTTGACCCTCCTCCTCCTCCCACTGGAGTGAAAGGTGAGAGTGTGAGTGGACCACTCTTTTCCAAATGAGGAGGTCTCCTTCCAGATGAAGGGTGACCTATTGGTGAGGGCCCATTTGGAGAAGGCTTTCTGCCCATTGCTGAGTTGGAAACATCCAGTGCATCATAGGGATCTTTTTCTATAAGTTCAAATCTAAGCTCCTTCTCAGTTAATTTTTGTCTGTTGAGTGCATTTTGTTTCCTGAAATAACTGAGGTTTCTTTCAGCAATCCGAGCTGCCAATTCACTAGCATGTGCTTCTTTCTCAGAGGAAATAATCTTCCCCAGACAGGAATGAATGGTACTCTGCAATTGTTCTTCAAGATATTGGGCTCTCTTTCTGTAGGTCTCCAGCTCTTTTATTGTATGGCTCATCTTTTCTTCGACTTTGGAAAGTTTCTCCTCTTGCTCCACACGGTAGTTTTCCTCCACTCTTAATTTCCTGTGCAGTTTCATCATATTTTCTTGATAGCGTTCCATCATGACTTTAAAGTTCTTCTGTAGGGTCTCATTCTCACTTTGCAGCTGTGCATTTTCTGACTGCAAGGATGCCTGTTCAGTCTGCAGACTTTTAAGGTGTTCTGCAAAATCTTCCGTGGTTTTCTCCACTTCAGATGAGAAAGTACATTTTTGAATTCTTCCTCCTTCCAAGATTTCTAAGGAGGCCTTTAGCTTATCACCATAAACCAGGTTCCTCAAAGCTCCTTTGGACTCATCCTCCAAGTGAGCACCAATTTCAGGTTCACTCGTCTTTCCCAGTTCCAGGTGACCACCATCCCTTTGGGCTCCCAGGCTTGGAGAAGACCTATCCATCATCTTCAGCAAGCATTCACTCAGAGACTCCATGTGATTTTCTGTGTCCCTTAGAACTTGTTCTCCAGCTACTTTAGAGTCCTCTAATATGATTTTTGCTTTATATTGGACACCTCCTTGTTCCCTCTGTGCTTCAGCTTCTCCTTGTATTGTTGGTCTCTGCGTTTGCGGAAGTAGGGATCCTTCATTCAAAACCTCTTTGATTGCCAGCTTCAGTTCTTCCTCATTCACTTGAAAGAGTCTCCAGTTTGTTTTAGCTTCAGCTCTTTGTGATCTGAGGGATTCAGATTCACCTTGGAGGGACTGTATCCTTCTTGATAGATGAGCCATCGTTTCATCCTGTTGACCATGTTGAGCCTTCTGTGCTTTGAGCTCTTCTTCTAGAAAGAGCACTTCAACGCCATGGCTGGATTCGGACCTATGCAGCTTTTCGTCGGTTGCCTCCAGCTGTCGTGCTTCCCTTGAACCCTTCTCAAACCTGCAATCCTTTAAAGATGATTCTAAGCCTTCATGTTCTTTTTCAACAAGGCTCACTTTTTCAAGAAGTCCACATTTTGCCTCAATAAGTCCAGCAAGATTTAGAGCCAGCCTTTTTTCTCTTCCCACGTAAAGCCTGCTACGAACCGACTGAAAACCTCTCCAGAAAAGCGAGAGAACAGCGGAAAATCCAAGAGCTGTACACATCACCAACTCCCAATGAATGCCATAAGGAAGATGGCCTGGCTTCATGTCTTCGGACAATGCTGCCACAACCCTGGGTGCTTCTTCCAGAACCACCCACTAGTATGGCTGAGAGGCAGCCCTTGGCTCCTCCATCACGCCAACACAGCTTTGGCTCTTGCCACCACAACCACAGCCTGCCCAGGCAGGCCAACACAGACTGTGGACACTCAGGTGTTTGGTCAGGAACTCCAACCTGCACCAGGCAACGGAGCAGACCACTGTGATCCCCTTCAGGGGCTATGCGTATGGTGGGTGGTGGGCGTATGGCGGTGGGAGCCATGATCAAAGGCTCCCAGGAGCCTTGTTGTGCTCAACTGCCCATCAGGGGAGTCTTGTCCGCTTCCCTACCCGGTGCATCCTCAATTGCCACAGGTTTAGGTCCCTCCCACTCCAGCCAGAGAGAATTCCTCTCCATGCCACCCACCCCTTGATTTGGTTTAGGCCAGGCCAAGGCGGGGTTAGTAGGAAGATTCCATCCAGTCATAATAACATTCAGTTTGATGTCACTCAAATTCTAAAGCTGACTAAACTGTTCAAACAGCTTTTATGGCCTATATTGGTCTTTGTGTCCCTTGCCTTTTGTTTGAGTGACTCAGTCCTTTCCCTGCCCTTGTGCTCTCCCTATTTCCTACCTTCCTTCCTCCCTTCCTGGTTTTTCTCCTTTTCTTCTTCCTTCTTTTCTACCTCCCTCCATCCCTCCAACTTTGCCTTCCTCCCTTCCAACTTTCTCTCTCCCTTCCCTTCCTTCTCTTTTCTTGCAAGTGTTTGGGGTGAAAGTCCATGGCAGGCCAGCCCCAAGCTAGGCAAGGTCACTGCCACTGAGCTACAACATCCCCAGACCTGCTGCCACTTCCTATGCAAGTAATTTGAATTATCTCTAAAGAGAAACTCTCACATGAGTCTACTTTCAAAGTAATTTCAGAAGAGTTGCTAACATGGGCATAAATCAGTCATGACAAGTCATTTTTGAAAAGCACGGCACAGCTAATGTTCCTCAGAAGAAGGAGTTGAGAACTTTAGTTGGTTTTCAGGTCAGCATTTCTAGACTAGTACAAACCCTCCTAATCCTGATCTCTCCTTAGTCCTATGATTTCTTTAAGTGTCCCCTTTGCTCCTGTTCATGGAGTCATGTGTACAGAAATTATACCTGGTTCTATTGAACTCTACTTAATTCTTTCTCACCTCTGTGCTCCTTTTGCCAAGTTACTCGTCAACACTTACTGTAACCCTTTCAATTTTTTGTCCATTTTCATTTAAAAAACTCTTTCAAAAATTGAACCATTTCGCATGCAGATACAGTCTTCTTGATCTGCTATTAATCCCCCACTACTGACATTGTAAGTTATTGAAATGTACACTTCCAGACCGTTTTCAGATTTTTGATTTCTGTATATCTATCTGTCTGTCTATTTACAAACATAACATGGTATTCTGAGAGTATCGTTCTGCTTTTGGAGCTCTACATTGTGTTTTTCAGAAGCAGGCCTATTACACAGAGATGAATCCATGTTACCTAGATTGAGTTCAAACCGGAATGTGCACTCAGATTCCCATTATATTGTTCTACCTACTAATGGACAGTTCAGTTATATCCAGACCTCACCACCTCCCCCATTAAGTAAAACCCTTGTGAAGAGACATGTAGATGCCTTTATGAACATATTGATAATTTTTCATGGCAGTGTTTTCCAAAAACCAGTTAGTAAAATCAATTTATTCCTTTGCAGCCTGAAATTACCTTCATTCCAGTTTACTGGTATAAGAACCGCAGTATATCAGCAACAATTCTCCAATAGTAGTTCAGGCAGAAGTCATTCTAGATAACAATCAGTGCCGGATCCTCCATGTATTTTACACAGCCCATGACAGGGGACATCCGTCCACTCGTTTAGAACAACTGATGTTTTACGCTGGCCATTTAGGTTTATTTAAAGGAGTGGTTAGAAAACAGGTGAGACAGACTGATTAGATTCAGTATGTATGTTGGCTTTGTTTTTCTAGGCCTGAATTTTTCACATTTCAATTAATTGTAGGTTAAGTAGCAGGCAGATTCTTCACTGGGCTTCAAATGTGATAAAGTTGCTTCTTATTTTTAAGAAGGCCGTTGCAATCCTGCATTTATTTTACACCTCAGTGCTTGTTTTACACACAAGCACACACGCCCACACACCACACACACCAACAAACACACAAACACATAATTAGAGCACATTTAACACTCAAATAAAGCTTTACCTATAATTCATAACTAGGGTATTTTTTTAATAAGTATTGTGTCTTGGTCTCTACTGGGGAAACATTGTTCAATGTGAGTTCTCTGGTTTGTTGTAGGGCAGTGAATGTTCACTTGTTGGCAATGATATAGAAATGGGGAGTAAGAGTTTAAAAGTTTTTACAGTAGGTAGGCAGAGTCAGAGTATGGAATCTAAGAATAAGAAATTGGGGAATTTCCTCTTTGTTTCTTCATTTCAATCTCCTAATAATTCATGTATATTTTCCAAAAGTCTCCCAGAAAACAAGGACTAGGTCAATCCACATATCAGTGAACCATAGCAGAATGCGATTCTGAATTTCATATAAACAGTCATAAAATCCAAAAGACAGGTGCTGGGGTTTTGGCTCAGCACTAGAGTGCTGGCTTCACACTTTCAAAGGTCCTGAGTTGGATCCCCAACACCATGTGTGAAAGGAATGAATGAACCAATGCATGAGTGTATGATGAATGAATTAAAGGTATCAGGAGGAGGAGGAGGAGGAGGAGGAGGAGGAGGAGAAATAGAAGAAGATGATGAGTAATTTGACAGAAGGGAAAAAGGCGAGGAGAGTGAGTTTAAAGTGTGGTTTCCAATTCCCAAACGTTCAATTACAGCAGACGGGATAGAGAGAGAAGATGGGAGGGCAGGAGAGGGGGGATAGTAGAGGCCAGAAAAGGTAGCAGAATACAACAGTTACTAATATGGCATTTTGTAAAAACGTGGATGTGTAAACAATGAAAATGTTTTTCTAGGCCTGAATTTTTCACATTTCAATTAATTGTAGGTTAAGCATAAGGCAGATTCTTCACTGGGCTTCAAATGTGATAAAGTTGCTTCTTATATTTAAGAAGGCCGTTGCAATCCTGCATTTATTTTACACCTCAGTGCTTGTTTTACACACAAGCACACACGCCCACACACCACACACACCAACAAACACACAAACACATAATTAGAGTACATTTAACACTCAAATAAAGCTTTACCTATAATTCATAACTAGGGTATTTTTTTAATAAGTATTGTGTCTTGGTCTCTACTGGGGAAACATTGTTCAATGTGAGTTCTCTGGTTTGTTGTAGGGCAGTGAATGTTCACTTGTTGGCAATGATATAGAAATGGGGAGTAAGAGTTTAAAAGTTTTTACAGTAGGTAGGCAGAGTCAGAGTATGGAATCTAAGAATAAGAAATTGGGGAATTTCCTCTTTGTTTCTTTATTTCAATCTCCTAATAATTCATGTATATTTTCCAAAAGTCTCCCAGAAAACAAGGACTAGGTCAATCCACATATCAGTGAAGCATAGCAGAATGCGATTCTGAATTTCATATAAACAGTCATAAAATCCAAAGACAGGTGCTGGGGTTTTGGCTCAGCACTAGAGTGCTGGCTTCACACTTTCAAGGGACCTGAGTTGGATCCCCAACACCATGTGTGAAAGGAATGAATGAACCAATGCATGAGTGTATGATGAATGAATTAAAGGTATCAGGAGGAGGAGGAAGAGGAGGAGGAGGAGGAGTAATAGAAGAAGATGATGAGTAATTTGACAGAAGGGAAAAAGGGGAGGAGAGTGAGTTTAAAGTGTGGTTTCCAATTCCCAAACGTTCAATTACAGCAGACGGGATAGAGAGAGAAGATGGGAGGGCAGGAGAGGGGGGATAGTAGAGGCCAGAAAAGGTAGCAGAATATAACAGTTACTAATATGGCATTTTGTAAAAACGTGGATGTGTAAACAATGTGATTGTGCAATCTGAATATGGGGTCAAAATGGGAGTTCATAACTCACTTGAGTCTAATGTAGGAAATATGGTATCTCAAGAGCTATGTAAGGTTTTAAGCAACCAATATAAAAAAGAGGTCTTCATTTTTCTTTGTAGTTGAGATCTCCTGTTTCCGTGACATGTTTAGTTGTGTTCTCTCCTTTAGTCCTCCCATGCTCTAGTTATTCTGATATGGAAAAACTAGCTGAAATGCCCAACCAGTCTCTAAATCAGTGACACTTTTTCATTAAGCCTAAAGTCACTTTACATTTGCTACAGTCATACTAAATACACTTCTTTGTTGGGAGTTTAAAAGATATTTCCATCAGCTAGATTACAAGTACCTAGAACTCCCATTCTTGTTTATGTAAGAGTGGCTTCATCAGATTAAATGCTGTTCTATGGAATGACATAAAATAGGAATAATTTACTCGTAAGATTCCTACGTAAACCATCTTTATTTACAAAATAGTATCTTAAGGATTATTGTTTCATTGAGCTTCAATTGGAGCCAAAGTATAGTCAATTACTGAAGTAAAAGCAGTTACTTAAAAACTAAAAATGAGAGATAAGTCAAATTACATTTGAAGAGAGAGCAACAGCATGAGGTTTCTTGTTTGGTTCTGGATGTTGAGTAACAGGCTCATTTGCAGGTGGAAGGAACCCTTCAGGGAACTCACTTGTACTTTCAGAATGGGGGTGTAGAGGGCTGAATTCCAGCGCTTGGGGGAAGACTGTGAGGAAAACCCCCTCCCTGCATAGACACTTCGCATTGGAAATGTAGTGGGTGGCGGGTCAGGTGGAACATAATCTCCAGGTTCCCAGACAAGTTTCCTGGGAGAGGTGGAGGAAAAAAAAGGTCCTCTTCTCATGAACTGACTCCTTGGGTCAACTGGAAGCAAGGCACCTCTGACTGGAGGGAAAGGTGCCAACACAGAGCCAGAGCCAGTTGCTTGGTTTTCAGCATGGAGAGGTGAATCAGGCACATCAGAGTCCAAAGGAGGCATATTAGGAATTCTGTGTTCTGCTGGTCCCGATGCTCTACCACAATTTGAGTAAAACCTATCTTGCCTTTGTAGAGGAAGACGTGCATCAGAAGAATATGGTTGGCCTGGCGGAGGGATCATCAGCCTGCTGGCCTGTTCCCCTGGAGGAGAGAGGGGCCCAGTCTGAGAAGGTGCTCTCTGAAAATCAGTGAACTTATGACAGCTGGATTCTCTTCCTTTACTTCTAGTCGCATGGTCCAGAGGATTCTCCAGGGCCCCTTGACCCTCCTCCTCCTCCCACTGGAGTGAAAGGTGAGAGTGTGAGTGGACCACTCTTTTCCAAATGAGGAGGTCTCCTTCCAGATGAAGGGTGACCTATTGGTGAGGGCCCATTTGGAGAAGGCTTTCTGCCCATTGCTGAGTTGGAAACATCCAGTGCATCATAGGGATCTTTTTCTATAAGTTCAAATCTAAGCTCCTTCTCAGTTAATTTTTGTCTGTTGAGTGCATTTTGTTTCCTGAAATAACTGAGGTTTCTTTCAGCAATCCGAGCTGCCAATTCACTAGCATGTGCTTCTTTCTCAGAGGAAATAATCTTCCCCAGACAGGAATGAATGGTACTCTGCAATTGTTCTTCAAGATATTGGGCTCTCTTTCTGTAGGTCTCCAGCTCTTTTATTGTATGGCTCATCTTTTCTTCGACTTTGGAAAGTTTCTCCTCTTGCTCCACACGGTAGTTTTCCTCCACTCTTAATTTCCTGTGCAGTTTCATCATATTTTCTTGATAGCGTTCCATCATGACTTTAAAGTTCTTCTGTAGGGTCTCATTCTCACTTTGCAGCTGTGCATTTTCTGACTGCAAGGATGCCTGTTCAGTCTGCAGACTTTTAAGGTGTTCTGCAAAATCTTCCGTGGTTTTCTCCACTTCAGATGAGAAAGTACATTTTTGAATTCTTCCTCCTTCCAAGATTTCTAAGGAGGCCTTTAGCTTGTCACCATAAACCAGGTTCCTCAAAGCTCCTTTGGACTCATCCTCCAAGTGAGCACCAATTTCAGGTTCACTCGTCTTTCCCAGTTCCAGGTGACCACCATCCCTTTGGGCTCCCAGGCTTGGAGAAGACCTATCCATCATCTTCAGCAAGCATTCACTCAGAGACTCCATGTGATTTTCTGTGTCCCTTAGAACTTGTTCTCCAGCTACTTTAGAGTCCTCTAATATGATTTTTGCTTTATATTGGACACCTCCTTGTTCCCTCTGTGCTTCAGCTTCTCCTTGTATTGTTGGTCTCTGCGTTTGCGGAAGTAGGGATCCTTCATTCAAAACCTCTTTGATTGCCAGCTTCAGTTCTTCCTCATTCACTTGAAAGAGTCTCCAGTTTGTTTTAGCTTCAGCTCTTTGTGATCTGAGGGATTCAGATTCACCTTGGAGGGACTGTATCCTTCTTGATAGATGAGCCATCGTTTCATCCTGTTGACCATGTTGAGCCTTCTGTGCTTTGAGCTCTTCTTCTAGAAAGAGCACTTCAACGCCATGGCTGGATTCGGACCTATGCAGCT
Source organism: Callospermophilus lateralis (assembly GCF_048772815.1). Lineage (NCBI taxonomy): Eukaryota > Metazoa > Chordata > Mammalia > Rodentia > Sciuridae > Callospermophilus > Callospermophilus lateralis. Next base: position 96,659,744 of record NC_135315.1, on the reverse strand, counting down.
TTTCGTCGGTTGCCTCCAGCTGTCGTGCTTCCCTTGAACCCTTCTCAAACCTGCAATCCTTTAAAGATGATTCTAAGCCTTCATGTTCTTTTTCAACAAGGCTCACTTTTTCAAGAAGTCCACATTTTGCCTCAATAAGTCCAGCAAGATTTAGAGCCAGCCTTTTTTCTCTTCCCACGTAAAGCCTGCTACGAACCGACTGAAAACCTCTCCAGAAAAGCGAGAGAACAGCGGAAAATCCAAGAGCTGTACACATCACCAACTCCCAATGAATGCCATAAGGAAGATGGCCTGGCTTCATGTCTTCGGACAATGCTGCCACAACCCTGGGTGCTTCTTCCAGAACCACCCACTAGTATGGCTGAGAGGCAGCCCTTGGCTCCTCCATCACGCCAACACAGCTTTGGCTCTTGCCACCACAACCACAGCCTGCCCAGGCAGGCCAACACACGCTGTGGACACTCAGGTGTTTGGTCAGGAACTCCAACCTGCACCAGGCAACGGAGCAGACCACTGTGATCCCCTTCAGGGGCTGGGCGTATGGTGGGTGGTGGGCGTATGGCGGTGGGAGCCATGATCAAAGGCTCCCAGGAGCCTTGTTGTGCTCAACTGCCCATCAGGGGAGTCTTGTCCGCTTCCCTACCCGGTGCATCCTCAATTGCCACAGGTTTAGGTCCCTCCCACTCCAGCCAGAGAGAATTCCTCTCCATGCCACCCACCCCTTGATTTGGTTTAGGCCAGGCCAAGGCGGGGTTAGTAGGAAGATTCCATCCAGTCATAATAACATTCAGTTTGATGTCACTCAAATTCTAAAGCTGACTAAACTGTTCAAACAGCTTTTATGGCCTATATTGGTCTTTGTGTCCCTTGCCTTTTGTTTGAGTGACTCAGTCCTTTCCCTGCCCTTGTGCTCTCCCTATTTCCTACCTTCCTTCCTCCCTTCCTGGTTTTTCTCCTTTTCTTCTTCCTTCTTTTCTACCTCCCTCCATCCCTCCAACTTTGCCTTCCTCCCTTCCAACTTTCTCTCTCCCTTCCCTTCCTTCTCTTTTCTTGCAAGTGTTTGGGGTGAAAGTCCATGGCAGGCCAGCCCCAAGCTAGGCAAGGTCACTGCCACTGAGCTACAACATCCCCAGACCTGCTGCCACTTCCTATGCAAGTAATTTGAATTATCTCTAAAGAGAAACTCTCACATGAGTCTACTTTCAAAGTAATTTCAGAAGAGTTGCTAACATGGGCATAAATCAGTCATGACAAGTCATTTTTGAAAAGCACGGCACAGCTAATGTTCCTCAGAAGAAGGAGTTGAGAACTTTAGTTGGTTTTCAGGTCAGCATTTCTAGACTAGTACAAACCCTCCTAATCCTGATCTCTCCTTAGTCCTATGATTTCTTTAAGTGTCCCCTTTGCTCCTGTTCATGGAGTCATGTGTACAGAAATTATACCTGGTTCTATTGAACTCTACTTAATTCTTTCTCACCTCTGTGCTCCTTTTGCCAAGTTACTCGTCAACACTTACTGTAACCCTTTCAATTTTTTGTCCATTTTCATTTAAAAAACTCTTTCAAAAATTGAACCATTTCGCATGCAGATACAGTCTTCTTGATCTGCTATTAATCCCCCACTACTGACATTGTAAGTTATTGAAATGTACACTTCCAGACCGTTTTCAGATTTTTGATTTCTGTATATCTATCTGTCTGTCTATTTACAAACATAACATGGTATTCTGAGAGTATCGTTCTGCTTTTGGAGCTCTACATTGTGTTTTTCAGAAGCAGGCCTATTACACAGAGATGAATCCATGTTACCTAGATTGAGTTCAAACCGGAATGTGCACTCAGATTCCCATTATATTGTTCTACCTACTAATGGACAGTTCAGTTATATCCAGACCTCACCACCTCCCCCATTAAGTAAAACCCTTGTGAAGAGACATGTAGATGCCTTTATGAACATATTGATAATTTTTCATGGCAGTGTTTTCCAAAAACCAGTTAGTAAAATCAATTTATTCCTTTGCAGCCTGAAATTACCTTCATTCCAGTTTACTGGTATAAGAACCGCAGTATATCAGCAACAATTCTCCAATAGTAGTTCAGGCAGAAGTCATTCTAGATAACAATCAGTGCCGGATCCTCCATGTATTTTACACAGCCCATGACAGGGGACATCCGTCCACTCGTTTAGAACAACTGATGTTTTACGCTGGCCATTTAGGTTTATTTAAAGGAGTGGTTAGAAAACAGGTGAGACAGACTGATTAGATTCAGTATGTATGTTGGCTTTGTTTTTCTAGGCCTGAATTTTTCACATTTCAATTAATTGTAGGTTAAGTAGCAGGCAGATTCTTCACTGGGCTTCAAATGTGATAAAGTTGCTTCTTATTTTTAAGAAGGCCGTTGCAATCCTGCATTTATTTTACACCTCAGTGCTTGTTTTACACACAAGCACACACGCCCACACACCACACACACCAACAAACACACAAACACATAATTAGAGCACATTTAACACTCAAATAAAGCTTTACCTATAATTCATAACTAGGGTATTTTTTTAATAAGTATTGTGTCTTGGTCTCTACTGGGGAAACATTGTTCAATGTGAGTTCTCTGGTTTGTTGTAGGGCAGTGAATGTTCACTTGTTGGCAATGATATAGAAATGGGGAGTAAGAGTTTAAAAGTTTTTACAGTAGGTAGGCAGAGTCAGAGTATGGAATCTAAGAATAAGAAATTGGGGAATTTCCTCTTTGTTTCTTCATTTCAATCTCCTAATAATTCATGTATATTTTCCAAAAGTCTCCCAGAAAACAAGGACTAGGTCAATCCACATATCAGTGAACCATAGCAGAATGCGATTCTGAATTTCATATAAACAGTCATAAAATCCAAAAGACAGGTGCTGGGGTTTTGGCTCAGCACTAGAGTGCTGGCTTCACACTTTCAAAGGTCCTGAGTTGGATCCCCAACACCATGTGTGAAAGGAATGAATGAACCAATGCATGAGTGTATGATGAATGAATTAAAGGTATCAGGAGGAGGAGGAGGAGGAGGAGGAGGAGGAGAAATAGAAGAAGATGATGAGTAATTTGACAGAAGGGAAAAAGGCGAGGAGAGTGAGTTTAAAGTGTGGTTTCCAATTCCCAAACGTTCAATTACAGCAGACGGGATAGAGAGAGAAGATGGGAGGGCAGGAGAGGGGGGATAGTAGAGGCCAGAAAAGGTAGCAGAATACAACAGTTACTAATATGGCATTTTGTAAAAACGTGGATGTGTAAACAATGAAAATGTTTTTCTAGGCCTGAATTTTTCACATTTCAATTAATTGTAGGTTAAGCATAAGGGAGATTCTTCACTGGGCTTCAAATGTGATAAAGTTGCTTCTTATATTTAAGAAGGCCGTTGCAATCCTGCATTTATTTTACACCTCAGTGCTTGTTTTACACACAAGCACACACGCCCACACACCACACACACCAACAAACACACAAACACATAATTAGAGTACATTTAACACTCAAATAAAGCTTTACCTATAATTCATAACTAGGGTATTTTTTTAATAAGTATTGTGTCTTGGTCTCTATTGGGGAAACATTGTTCAATGTGAGTTCTCTGGTTTGTTGTAGGGCAGTGAATGTTCACTTGTTGGCAATGATATAGAAATGGGGAGTAAGAGTTTAAAAGTTTTTACAGTAGGTAGGCAGAGTCAGAGTATGGAATCTAAGAATAAGAAATTGGGGAATTTCCTCTTTGTTTCTTCATTTCAATCTCCTAATAATTCATGTATATTTTCCAAAAGTCTCCCAGAAAACAAGGACTAGGTCAATCCACATATCAGTGAACCATAGCAGAATGCGATTCTGAGTTTCATATAAACAGTCATAAAATCCAAAGACAGGTGCTGGGGTTTTGGCTCAGCACTAGAGTGCTGGCTTCACACTTTCAAGGGTCCTGAGTTGGATCCCCAACACCATGTGTGAAAGGAATGAATGAACCAATGCATGAGTGTATGATGAATGAATTAAAGATATCAGGAGGAGGAGGAAGAGGAGGAGGAGGAGGAGAAATAGAAGAAGATGATGAGTAATATGACAGAAGGGAAAAAGGGGAGGAGAGTGAGTTTAAAGTGTGGTTTCCAATTCCCAAACGTTCAATTACAGCAGACGGGATAGAGAGAGAAGATGGGAGGGCAGGAGAGGGGGGATAGTAGAGGCCAGAAAAGGTAGCAGAATACAACAGTTACTAATATGGCATTTTGTAAAAACGTGGATGTGTAAACAATGTGATTGTGCAATCTGAATATGGGGTCAAAATGGGAGTTCATAACTCACTTGAGTCTAATGTAGGAAATATGGTATCTCAAGAGCTATGTAAGGTTTTAAGCAACCAATATAAAAAAGAGGTCTTCATTTTTCTTTGTAGTTGAGATCTCCTGTTTCCGTGACATGTTTAGTTGTGTTCTCTCCTTTAGTCCTCCCATGCTCTAGTTATTCTGATATGGAAAAACTAGCTGAAATGCCCAACCAGTCTCTAAATCAGTGACACTTTTTCATTAAGCCTAAAGTCACTTTACATTTGCTACAGTCATACTAAATACACTTCTTTGTTGGGAGTTTAAAAGATATTTCCATCAGCTAGATTACAAGTACCTAGAACTCCCATTCTTGTTTATGTAAGAGTGGCTTCATCAGATTAAATGCTGTTCTATGGAATGACATAAAATAGGAATAATTTACTCGTAAGATTCCTACGTAAACCATCTTTATTTACAAAATAGTATCTTAAGGATTATTGTTTCATTGAGCTTCAATTGGAGCCAAAGTATAGTCAATTACTGAAGTAAAAGCAGTTACTTAAAAACTAAAAATGAGAGATAAGTCAAATTACATTTGAAGAGAGAGCAACAGCATGAGGTTTCTTGTTTGGTTCTGGATGTTGAGTAACAGGCTCATTTGCAGGTGGAAGGAACCCTTCATGGAACTCACTTGTACTTTCAGAATGGGGGTGTAGAGGGCTGAATTCCAGCTCTTGGGGGAAGATTGTGAGGAAAACCCCCTCCCTGCATAGACACTTCGCATTGGAAATGGAGTGGGTGGCGGGTCAGGTGGAACATAATCTCCAGGTTCCCAGACAAGTTTCCTGGGAGAGGTGGAGGAAAAAAAAGGTCCTCTTCTCATGAACTGACTTCTTGGGTCAACTGGAAGCAAGGCACCTCTGACTGGAGGGAATGGTGCCAACACAGAGCCAGAGCCAGTTGCTTGGTTTTCAGCATGGAGAGGTGAATCAGACACATCAGAGTCCAAATGAGGCATATTAGGAATTCTGTGTTCTGCTGGTCCCGATGCTCTACCACAATTTGAGTAAAACCTATCTTGCCTTTGTAGAGGAAGACGTGCATCAGAAGAATATGGTTGGCCTGGCGGAGGGATCATCAGCCTGCTGGCCTGTTCCCCTGGAGGAGAGAGTGGCCCAGTCTGAGAAGGTGCTCTCTGAAAATCAGTGAACTTATGACAGCTGGATTCTCTTCCTTTACTGCTAGTCGCATGGTCCAGAGGATTCTCCAGGGCCCCTTGACCCTCCTCCTCCTCCCACTGGAGTGAAAGGTGAGAGTGTGAGTGGACCACTCTTTTCCAAATGAGGAGGTCTCCTTTCAGATGAAGGGTGACCTATTGGTGAGGGCCCATTTGGAGAAGGCTTTCTGCCCATTGCTGAGTTGGAAACATCCAGTGCATCATAGGGATCTTTTTCTACAAGTTCAAATCTAAGCTCCTTCTCAGTTAATTTTTGTCTGTTGCGTGCATTTTGTTTCCTGAAATAACTGAGGTTTCTTTCAGCAATCCGAGCTGCCAACTCACTAGCAAGTGCTTCTTTCTCAGAGGAAATAATCTTCCCCAGACAGGAATGAATGGTACTCTGCAATTGTTCTTCAAGATATTGGGCTCTCTTTCTGTAGGTCTCCAGCTCTTTTATTGTATGGCTCATCTTTTCTTCGACTTTGGAAAGTTTCTCCTCTTGCTCCACATGGTAGTTTTCCTCCACTCTTAATTTCCTGTGCAGTTTCATCATATTTTCTTGATAGCGTTCCATCATGACTTTAAAGTTCTTCTGTAGGGTCTCATTCTCACTTTGCAGCTGTGCATTTTCTGACTGCAAGGATGCCTGTTCAGTCTGCAGACTTTTAAGGTGTTCTGTAAGGTCTTCCGTGGTTTTCTCCACTTCAGATGAGAAAGTACATTTTTGAATTCTTCCTCCTTCCAAGATTTCTAAGGAGGCCTTTAGCTTATCACCATGAACCAGGTTCCTCAAAGCTCCTTTGGACTCATCCTCCAAGTGAGCACCAATTTCGGGTTCACTCGTCTTTCCCAGTTCCAGGTGACCACCATCCCTTTGGGCTCCCAGGCTTGGAGAAGGCCTATCCATCATCTCCAGCAAGCATTCACTCAGAGACTCCATGTGATTTTCTGTGTCCCTTAGAACTTGTTCTCCAGCTACTTTAGAGTCCTCTAATATGATTTTTGCTTTATATTGGACACCTCCTTGTTCCCTCTGTGCTTCAGCTTCTCCTTGTATTGTTGGTCTCTGCATTTGCGGAAGTAGGGATCCTTCATTCAAAACCTCTTTGATTGCCAGCTTCAGTTCTTCCTCATTCACTTGAAAGAGTCTCCAGTTTGTTTTAGCTTCAGCTATTTGTGATCTGAGGGATTCAGATTCACCTTGGAGGGACTGTATCCTTCTTGATAGATGCGCCATCGTTTCATCCTGTTGACCATGTTGAGCCTTCTGTGCTTTGAGCTCTTCTTCTAGAAAGAGCACTTCAACGCCATGGCTGGATTCGGACCTATGCAGCTTTTCGTCGGTTGCCTCCAGCTGTCGTGCTTCCCTTGAACACTTGTCAAACCTGCAATCCTTTAAAGATGATTCTAAGCCTTCATGTTCTTTTTCAACAACGCTCACTTTTTCAAGAAATCCACGTTTTGCCTCAATAAGTCCAGCAAGATTTAGAGCCAGCCTTTTTTCTCTTCCCACGTAAAGCCTGCTACGAACCGACTGAAAACCTCTCCAGAAAAGTGAGAGAACAGCGCAAAATCCAAGAGCTGTACACATCACCAACTCCCAAGGAAAGCCATAAGGAAGATGGCCTGGCTTCATGTCTTCGGACAATGCTGCCACAACCCTGGGTGCTTCTTCCAGAACCACCCACTAGTATGGCTGAGAGGCAGCCCTTGGCTCCTCCATCACGCCAACACAGCTTTGGCTCTTGCCACCACAACCACAGCCTGCCCAGGCAGGCCAACACAGGCTGTGGACACTCAGGTGTTTGGTCAGGAACTCCAACCTGCACCAGGCAACGGAGCAGACCACTGTGAGCCCCTTCAGGGGCTGGGCGTATGGTGGGTGGTGGGCGTATGGTGGTGGGAGCCATGATCAAAGGCTCCCAGGAGCCTTGTTGTGCTCAACTGCCCATCAGGGGAGTCTTATCCGCTTCCCTACCCGGTGCATCCTCAAGTGCCACAGGTTTAGGTCCCTCCCACTCCAGCCAGAGAGAATTCCTCTCCATGCCACCCACCCCTTGATTTGGTTTAGGCCAGGCCAAGGCGGGGTTAGTAGGAAGATTCCATCCAGTCATAATAACATTCAGTTTGATGTCACTCAAATTCTAAAGCTGACTAAACTGTTCAAACAGCTTTTATGGCCTATATTGGTCTTTGTGTCCCTTGCCTTTTGTTTGAGTGACTCAGTCCTTTCCCTGCCCTTGTGCTCTCCCTATTTCCTACCTTCCTTCCTACCTTCCTGGTTTTTCTCCTTTTCTTCTTCCTTCTTTTCTACCTCCCTCCATCCCTCCAACTTTGCCTTCCTCCCTTCCAACTTTCTCTCTCCCTTCCCTTCCTTCTCTTTTCTTGCAAGTGTTTGGGGTGAAAGTCCATGGCAGGCCAGCCCCAAGCTAGGCAAAGTCACTGCAACTGAGCTACAACATCCCCAGACCTGCTGCCACTTCCTATGCAAGTAATTTGAATTATCTCTAAAGAGAAACTCTCACATGAGTCTACTTTCAAAGTAATTTCAGAAGAGTTGCTAACATGGGCATAAATCAGTCATGACAAGTCATTTTTGAAAAGCACGGCACAGCTAATGTTCCTCAGAAGAAGGAGTTGAGAACTTTAGTTGGTTTTCAGGTCAGCATTTCTAGACTAGTACAAACCCTCCTAATCCTGATCTCTCCTTAGTCCTATGATTTCTTTAAGTGTCCCCTTTGCTCCTGTTCATGGAATCATGTGTACAGAAATTATACCTGGTTCTATTGAACTCTACTTAATTCTTTCTCACCTCTGTGCTCCTTTTGCCAAGTCACTCCTCAACACTTACTGTAACCCTTTCAATTTTTTGTCCATTTTCATTTAAAAAACTCTTTCAAAAATTGAACCATTTCGCATGCAGATACAGTCTTCTTGATCTGCTATTAACCCCCACTACTGACATTGTAAGTTATTGAAATGTACACTTCCAGACCGTTTTCAGATTTTTGATTTCTGTATATCTATCTGTCTATCTATTTACAAACATTACATGGTATTCTGAGAGTATCGTTCTGCTTTTGGAGCTCTACATTGTGTTTTTCAGAAGCAGGCCTATTACACAGAGATGAATCCATGTTACCTAGGATGAGTTCAAACCGGAATGTGCACTCAGATTCCCATTATATTGTTCTACCTACTAATGGACAGTTCAGTTATATCCAGACCTCACCACCTCCCCCATTAAGTAAAACCCTTGTGAAGAGACATGTAGATGCCTTTATGAACATATTGATAATTTTTCATGGCAGTGTTTTCCAAAAACCAGTTAGTAAAATCAATTTATTCCTTTGCAGCCTGAAATTACCTTCATTCCAGTTTACTGGTATAAGAACCGCAGTATATCAGCAACAATTCTCCAATAGTAGTTCAGGCAGAAGTCATTCTAGATAACAATCAGTGCCGGATCCTCCATGTATTTTACACAGCCCATGACACGGGACATCCGTCCACTCGTTTAGAACAACTGATGATTTACGCTGGCCATTTAGGTTTATTTAAAGGAGTGGTTAGAAAACAGGTGAGACAGACTGATTAGATTCAGTATGTATGTTGGCTTTGTTTTTCTAGGCCTGAATTTTTCACATTTCAATTAATTGTAGGTTAAGTAGCAGGCAGATTCTTCACTGGGCTTCAAATGTGATAAAGTTGCTTCTTATTTTTAAGAAGGCCGTTGCAATCCTGCATTTATTTTACACCTCAGTGCTTGTTTTACACACAAGCACACACGCCCACACACCACACACACCAAAAAACACACAAACACATAATTAGAGCACATTTAACACTCAAATAAAGCTTTACCTACTAATTCATAACTAGGGTATTTTTTTAATAAGTATTGTGTCTTGGTCTCTACTGGGGAAACATTGTTCAATGTGAGTTCTCTGGTTTGTTGCAGGGCAGTGAATGTTCACTTGTTGGCAATGATATAGAAATGGGGAGTAAGAGTTTAAAAGTTTTTACAGTAGGTAGGCAGAGTCAGAGTATGGAATCTAAGAATAAGAAATTGGGGAATTTCCTCTTTGTTTCTTCATTTCAATCTCCTAATAATTCATGTATATTTTCCAAAAGTCTCCCAGAAAACAAGGACTAGGTCAATCCACATATCAGAGAACCATAGCAGAATGCGATTCTGAATTTCATATAAACAGTCATAAAATCCAAAGACAGGTGCTGGGGTTTTGGCTCAGCACTAGAGTGCTGGCTTCACACTTTCAAAGGTCCTGAGTTGGATCCCCAACACCATGTGTGAAAGGAATGAATGAACCAATGCATGAGTGTATGATGAATGAATTAAAGGTATCAGGAGGAGGAGGAAGAGGAGGAGGAGGAGCAGAAATAGAAGAAGATGATGAGTAATATTACAGAAGGGAAAAAGGGGAGGAGAGTGAGTTTAAAGTGTGGTTTCCAATTCCCAAACGTTCAATTACAGCAGACGGGATAGAGAGAGAAGATGGGAGGGCAGGAGAGGGGGGATAGTAGAGGCCAGAAATGGTAGCAGAATACAACAGTTACAAATATGGCATTTTGTAAAAACGTGGATGTGTAAACAATGAAAATGTTTTTCTAGGCCTGAATTTTTCACATTTCAATTAATTGTAGGTTAAGCATCAGGCAGATTCTTCACTGGGCTTCAAATGTGATATAGTTGCTTCTTATTTTTAAGAAGGCCGTTGCAATCCTGCATTTATTTTACACCTCAGTGCTTGTTTTACACACAAGCACACACGCCCACACACCACACACACCAAAAAACACACAAACACATAATTAGAGCACATTTAACACTCAAATAAAGCTTTACCTGTAATTCATAACTAGGGTATTTTTTTAATAAGTATTGTGTCTTGGTCTCTACTGGGGAAACATTGTTCAATGTGAGTTCTCTGGTTTGTTGTAGGGCAGTGAATGTTCACTTGTTGGCAATGATATAGAAATGGGGAGTAAGAGTTTAAAAGTTTTTACAGTAGGTAGGCAGAGTCAGAGTATGGAATCTAAGAATAAGAAATTGGGGAATTTCCTCTTTGTTTCTTCATTTCAATCTCCTAATAATTCATGTATATTTTCCAAAAGTCTCCCAGAAAACAAGGACTAGGTCAATCCACATATCAGTGAACCATAGCAGAATGCGATTCTGAATTTCATATAAACAGTCATAAAATCCAAAAGACAGGTGCTGGGGTTTTGGCTCAGCACTAGAGTGCTGGCTTCACATTTTCAAAGGTCCTGAGTTGGATCCCCAACACCATGTGTGAAAGGAATGAATGAACCAATGCATGAGTGTATGATGAATGAATTAAAGGTATCAGGAGGAGGAGGAGGAGGAGAAATAGAATAAGATGATGAGTAATTTGACAGAAGGGAAAAAGGGGAGGAGAGTGAGTTTAAAGTGTGGTTTCCAATTCCCAAACGTTCAACTACAGCAGACGGGATAGAGAGAGAAGATGGGAGGGCAGGAGAGGGGGGATGGTAGAGGCCAGAAAAGGTAGCAGAATACAACAGTTACTAATATGGCATTTTGTAAAAACGTGGATGTGTAAACAATGTGATTGTGCAATCTGAATATGGGGTCAAAATGGGAGTTCATAACTCACTTGAGTCTAATGTAGGAAATATGGTATATCAAGAGCTAAGTAAGGTTTTAAGCAACCAATATAAAAAAAGAGGTCTTCATTTTTCTTTGTAGTTGAGATCTCCTGTTTCCGTGACATGTTTAGTTGTGTTCTCTCCTTTAGTCCTCCCATGCTCTAGTTATTCTGATATGGAAAAACTAGCTGAAATGCCCAACCAGTCTCTAAATCAGTGACACTTTTTCATTAAGCCTAAAGTCACTTTACATTTGCTACAGTCATACTAAATACACTTCTTTGTTGGGAGTTTAAAAGATATTTCCATCAGCTAGATTACAAGTACCTAGAACTCCCATTCTTGTTTATGTAAGAGTGGCTTCATCAGATTAAATTCTGTTCTCTGGAATGACATAAAATAGGAATAATTTACTCGTAAGATTCCTATGTAAACCATCTTTATTTACAAAATAGTATCTTAAGGATTATTGTTTCATTGAGCTTCAATTGGAGCCAAAGTATAGTCAATTACTGAAGTAAAAGCAGTTACTTAAAAACTAAAAATGAGAGATAAGTCAAATTACATTTGAAGAGAGAGCAACAGCATGAGGTTTCTTGTTTGGTTCTGGATGTTGAGTAACAGGCTCATTTGCAGGTGGAAGGAACCCTTCAGGGAACTCACTTGTACTTTCAGAATGGGGGTGTAGAGGGCTGAATTCCAGCTCTTGGGGGAAGATTGTGAGGAAAACCCCCTCCCTGCATAGACACTTCGCATTGTAAATGGAGTGGGTGGCGGGTCAGGTGGAACATAATCTCCAGGTTCCCAGACAAGTTTCCTGGGAGAGGTGGAGGAAAAAAAAGGTCCTCTTCTCATGAACTGACTCCTTGGGTCAACTGGAAGCAAGGCACCTCTGACTGGAGGGAAAGGTGCCAACACAGAGCCAGAGCCAGTTGCTTGGTTTTCAGCATGGAGAGGTGAATCAGGCACATCAGAGTCCAAAGGAGGCATATTAGGAATTCTGTGTTCTGCTGGTCCCGATGCTCTACCACAATTTGAGTAAAACCTATCTTGCCTTTGTAGAGGAAGACGTGCATCAGAAGAATATGGTTGGCCTGGCGGAGGGATCATCAGCCTGCTGGCCTGTTCCCCTGGAGGAGAGAGGGGCCCAGTCTGAGAAGGTGCTCTCTGAAAATCAGTGAACTTATGACAGCTGGATTCTCTTCCTTTACTGCTAGTCGCATGGTCCAGAGGATTCTCCAGGGCCCCTTGACCCTCCTCCTCCTCCCACTGGAGTGAAAGGTGAGAGTGTGAGTGGACCACTCTTTTCCAAAGGAGGAGGTCTCCTTTCAGATGAAGGGTGACCTCTTGGTGAGGGCCCATTTGGAGAAGGCTTTCTGCCCATTGCTGAGTTGGAAACATCCAGTGCATCATAGGGATCTTTTTCTACAAGATCAAATCTAAGCTCCTTCTCAGTTAATTTTTGTCTGTTGCGTGCATTTTGTTTCCTGAAATAACTGAGGTTTCTTTCAGCAATCCGAGCTGCCAACTCACTAGCATGTGCTTCTTTCTCAGAGGAAATAATCTTCCCCAGACAGGAATGAATGGTACTCTGCAATTGTTCTTCAAGATATTGGGCTCTCTTTCTGTAGGTCTCCAGCTCTTTTATTGTATGGCTCATCTTTTCTTCGACTTTGGAAAGTTTCTCCTCTTGCTCCACACGGTAGTTTTCCTCCACTCTTAATTTCCTGTGCAGTTTCATCATATTTTCTTGATAGCGTTCCATCATGACTTTAAAGTTCTTCTGTAGGGTCTCATTCTCACTTTGCAGCTGTGCATTTTCTGACTGCAAGGATGCCTGTTCAGTCTGCAGACTTTTAAGGTGTTCTGCAAGGTCTTCCGTGGTTTTCTCCACTTCAGATGAGAAAGTACATTTTTGAATTCTTCCTCCTTCCAAGATTTCTAAGGAGGCCTTTAGCTTATCACCATAAACCAGGTGCCTCAAAGCTCCTTTGGACTCATCCTCCAAGTGAGCACCAATTTCAGGTTCACTCGTCTTTCCCAGTTCCAGGTGACCACCATCCCTTTGGGCTCCCAGGCTTGGAGAAGACCTATCCATCATCTTCAGCAAGCATTCACTCAGAGACTCCATGTGATTTTCTGTGTCCCTTAAAACTTGTTCTCCAGCTACTTTAGAGTCCTCTAATATGATTTTTGCTTTATATTGGACACCTCCTTGTTCCCTCTGTGCTTCAGCTTCTCCTTGTATTGTTGGTCTCTGCGTTTGCGGAAGTAGGGATCCTTCATTCAAAACCTCTTTGATTGCCAGCTTCAGTTCTTCCTCATTCACTTGAAAGAGTCTCCAGTTTGTTTTAGCTTCAGCTCTTTGTGATCTGAGGGATTCAGATTCACCTTGGAGGGACTGTATCCTTCTTGATAGATGCGCCATCGTTTCATCCTGTTGACCATGTTGAGCCTTCTGTGCTTTGAGCTCTTCTTCTAGAAAGAGCACTTCAACGCCATGGCTGGATTCGGACCTATGCAGCTTTTCGTCGGTTGCCTCCAGCTGTCGTGCTTCCCTTGAACTCTTGTCAAACCTGCAATCCTTTAAAGATGATTCTAAGCCTTCATGTTCTTTTTCAACAAGGCTCACTTTTTCAAGAAGTCCACATTTTGCCTCAATCAGTCCAGCAAGATTTAGAGCCAGCCTTTTTTCTCTTCCCACGTAAAGCCTGCTACGAACCGACTGAAAACCTCTCCAGAAAAGCGAGAGAACAGCGGAAAACCCAAGAGCTGTACCCATCACCAACTCCCATGGAAAGCCATAAGGAAGATGGCCTGGCTTTATGTCTTCGGACAATGCTGCCACAACCCTGGGTGCTTCTTCCAGAACCACCCACTAGTATGGCTGAGACGCAGCCCTTGGCTCCTCCATCACGCCAACACAGCTTTGGCTCTTGCCACCACAACCACAGCCTGCCCAGGCAGGCCAACACAGGCTGTGGACACTCAGGTGTTGGGTCAGGAACTCCAACCTGCACCAGGCAACGGAGCAGACCACTGTGAGCCCCTTCAGGGGCTGGGCGTATGGTGGGTGGTGGGCGTATGGCGGTGGGAGCCATGATCAAAGGCTCCCAGGAGCCTTGTTATGCTCAACTGCCCATCAGGGGAGTCTTGTCCGCTTCTCTACCCGGTGCATCCTCAAGTGCCACAGGTTTAGGTCCCTCCCACTGCAGCCAGAGAGAATTCCTCTCCATGCCACCCACCCCTTGATTTGGTTTAGGCCAGGCCAAGGCGGGGTTAGTAGGAAGATTCCATCTAGTCATAATAACATTCAGTTTGATGTCACTCAAATTCTAAAGCTGACTAAACTGTTCAAACAGCTTTTATGGCCTATATTGGTCTTTGTGTCCCTTGCCTTTTGTTTGAGTGACTCAGTCCTTTCCCTGCCCTTGTGCTCTCCCTATTTCCTACCTTCCTTCCTCCCTTCCTGGTTTTTCTCCTTTTCTTCTTCCTTCTTTTCTACCTCCCTCCATCCCTCCAACTTTGCCTTCCTCCCTTCCAACTTTCTCTCTCCCTTCCCTTCCTTCTCTTTTCTTGCAAGTGTTTGGGGTGAAAGTCCATGGCAGGCCAGCCCCAAGCTAGGCAAGGTCACTGCCACTGAGCTACAACATCCCCAGACCTGCTGCCACTTCCTATGCAAGTAATTTGAATTATCTCTAAAGAGAAACTCTCACATGAGTCTACTTTCAAAGTGATTTCAGAAGAGTTGCTAACATGGGCATAAATCAGTCATGACAAGTCATTTTTGAAAAGCACGGCACAGCTAATGTTCCTCAGAAGAAGGAGTTGAGAACTTTAGTTGGTTTTTAGGTCAGGATTTCTAGGCTAGTAGAAACCCCCCTAATCCTGATCTCTCCTTAGTCCTATGATTTCTTTAAGTGTCCCCTTTGCTCCTGTTCATGGAGTCATGTGTACAGAAATTATACCTGGTTCTATTGAACTCTACTTAATTCTTTCTCACCTCTGTGCTCCTTTTGCCAAGTCACTCCTCAACACTTACTGTAACCCTTTCAATTTTTTGTTCATTTTCATTTAAAAAACTCTTTCAAAAATTGAACCATTTCTCATGCAGATACAGTCTTCTTGATCTGCTATTAATCCCCCACTACTGACATTGTAAGTTATTGAAATGTACACTTCCAGACCGTTTTCAGATTTTTGATTTCTGTATATCTATCTGTCTGTCTATTTACAAACATAACATGGTATTCTGAGAGTATCGTTCTACATTTGGAGCTCTACATTGTGTTTTTCAGAAGCAGGCCTATTACACAGAGATGAATCCATGTTACCTAGATTGAGTTCAAACCAGAATGTGCACTCAGATTCCCATTATATTGTTCTACCTACTAATGGACAGTTCAGTTATATCCAGACCTCACCACCTCCCCCATTAAGTAAAACCCTTGTGAAGAGACATGTAGATGCCTTTATGAACATATTGATAATTTTTCATGGCAGTGTTTTCCAAAAAACCAGTTAGTAAAATCAATTTATTCCTTTGCAGCCTGAAATTACCTTCATTCCAGTTTACTGGTATAAGAACCGCAGTATATCAGCAACAATTCTCCAATAGTAGTTCAGGCAGAAGTCATTCTAGATAACAATCAGTGCCGGATCCTCCATGTATTTTACACAGCCCATGACACGGGACATCCGTCCACTCGTTTAGAACAACTGATGTTTTACGCTGGCCATTTAGGTTTATTTAAAGGAGTGGTTAGAAAACAGGTGAGACAGACTGATTAGATTCAGTATGTATGTTGGCTTTGTTTTTCTAGGCCTGAATTTTTCACATTTCAATTAATTGTAGGTTAAGTAGCAGGCAGATTCTTCACTGGGCTTCAAATGTGATAAAGTTGCTTCTTATTTTTAAGAAGGCCGTTGCAATCCTGCATTTATTTTACACCTCAGTGCTTGTTTTACACACAAGCACACACGCCCACACACCACACACACCAACAAACACACAAACACATAATTAGAGCACATTTAACAATCAAATAAAGCTTTACCTATAATTCATAACTAGGGTATTTTTTAATAAGTATTGTGTCTTGGTCTCTACTGGGGAAACATTGTTCAATGTGAGTTCTCTGGTTTGTTGTAGGGCAGTGAATGTTCACTTGTTGGCAATGATATAGAAATGGGGAGTAAGAGTTTAAAAGTTTTTACAGTAGGTAGGCAGAGTCAGAGTATGGAATCTAAGAATAAGAAATTGGGGAATTTCCTCTTTGTTTCTTCATTTCAATCTCCTAATAATTCATGTATATTTTCCAAAAGTCTCCCAGAAAACAAGGACTAGGTCAATCCACATATCAGTGAACCATAGCAGAATGCGATTCTGAATTTCATATAAACAGTCATAAAATCCAAAAGACAGGTGCTGGGGTTTTGGCTCAGCACTAGAGTGCTGGCTTCACACTTTCAAAGGTCCTGAGTTGGATCCCCAACACCATGTGTGAAAGGAATGAATGAACCAATGCATGAGTGTATGATGAATGAATTAAAGGTATCAGGAGGAGGAGGAGGAGGAGGAGGAGGAGGAGGAGAAATAGAAGAAGATGATGAGTAATTTGACAGAAGGGAAAAAGGGCAGCAGAGTGAGTTTAAAGTGTGGTTTCCAATTCCCAAACGTTAAATTACAGCAGACGGGAATGAGAGAGAAGATGGGAGGGCAGGAGAGGGGGGATAGTAGAGGCCAGAAAAGGTAGCAGAATACAACAGTTACTAATATGGCATTTTGTAAAAACGTGGATGTGTAAACAATGAAAATGTTTTTCTAGGCCTGAATTTTTCACATTTCAATTAATTGTAGGTTAAGCATCAGGCAGATTCTTCACTGGGCTTCAAATGTGATAAAGTTGCTTCTTATATTTAAGAAGGCCGTTGCAATCCTGCATTTATTTTACACCTCAGTGCTTGTTTTACACACAAGCACACACGCCCACACACCACACACACCAACAAACACACAAACACATAATTAGAGTACATTTAACACTCAAATAAAGCTTTACCTATACTTCATAACTAGGGTATTTTTTTAATAAGTATTGTGTCTTGGTCTCTACTGGGGAAACATTGTTCAATGTGAGTTCTCTGGTTTGTTGTAGGGCAGTGAATGTTCACTTGTTGGCAATGATATAGAAATGGGGAGTAAGAGTTTAAAAGTTTTTACAGTAGGTAGGCAGAGTCAGAGTATGGAATCTAAGAATAAGAAATTGGGGAATTTCCTCTTTGTTTCTTTATTTCAATCTCCTAATAATTCATGTATATTTTCCAAAAGTCTCCCAGAAAACAAGGACTAGGTCAATCCACATATCAGTGAAGCATAGCAGAATGCGATTCTGAATTTCATATAAACAGTCATAAAATCCAAAGACAGGTGCTGGGGTTTTGGCTCAGCACTAGAGTGCTGGCTTCACACTTTCAAGGGACCTGAGTTGGATCCCCAACACCATGTGTGAAAGGAATGAATGAACCAATGCATGAGTGTATGATGAATGAATTAAAGGTATCAGGAGGAGGAGGAAGAGGAGGAGGAGGAGGAGTAA
The DNA here is from genome assembly GCF_048772815.1 of Callospermophilus lateralis. NCBI lineage: Eukaryota > Metazoa > Chordata > Mammalia > Rodentia > Sciuridae > Callospermophilus > Callospermophilus lateralis. Next base: position 96,641,980 of record NC_135315.1, on the reverse strand, counting down.
TAGAAGAAGATGATGAGTAATTTGACAGAAGGGAAAAAGGGGAGGAGAGTGAGTTTAAAGTGTGGTTTCCAATTCCCAAACGTTCAATTACAGCAGACGGGATAGAGAGAGAAGATGGGAGGGCAGGAGAGGGGGGATAGTAGAGGCCAGAAAAGGTAGCAGAATACAACAGTTACTAATATGGCATTTTGTAAAAACGTGGATGTGTAAACAATGTGATTGTGCAATCTGAATATGGGGTCAAAATGGGAGTTCATAACTCACTTGAGTCTAATGTAGGAAATATGGTATCTCAAGAGCTATGTAAGGTTTTAAGCAACCAATATAAAAAAGAGGTCTTCATTTTTCTTTGTAGTTGAGATCTCCTGTTTCCGTGACATGTTTAGTTGTGTTCTCTCCTTTAGTCCTCCCATGCTCTAGTTATTCTGATATGGAAAAACTAGCTGAAATGCCCAACCAGTCTCTAAATCAGTGACACTTTTTCATTAAGCCTAAAGTCACTTTACATTTGCTACAGTCATACTAAATACACTTCTTTGTTGGGAGTTTAAAAGATATTTCCATCAGCTAGATTACAAGTACCTAGAACTCCCATTCTTGTTTATGTAAGAGTGGCTTCATCAGATTAAATGCTGTTCTATGGAATGACATAAAATAGGAATAATTTACTCGTAAGATTCCTACGTAAACCATCTTTATTTACAAAATAGTATCTTAAGGATTATTGTTTCATTGAGCTTCAATTGGAGCCAAAGTATAGTCAATTACTGAAGTAAAAGCAGTTACTTAAAAACTAAAAATGAGAGATAAGTCAAATTACATTTGAAGAGAGAGCAACAGCATGAGGTTTCTTGTTTGGTTCTGGATGTTGAGTAACAGGCTCATTTGCAGGTGGAAGGAACCCTTCAGGGAACTCACTTGTACTTTCAGAATGGGGGTGTAGAGGGCTGAATTCCAGCGCTTGGGGGAAGACTGTGAGGAAAACCCCCTCCCTGCATAGACACTTCGCATTGGAAATGTAGTGGGTGGCGGGTCAGGTGGAACATAATCTCCAGGTTCCCAGACAAGTTTCCTGGGAGAGGTGGAGGAAAAAAAAGGTCCTCTTCTCATGAACTGACTCCTTGGGTCAACTGGAAGCAAGGCACCTCTGACTGGAGGGAAAGGTGCCAACACAGAGCCAGAGCCAGTTGCTTGGTTTTCAGCATGGAGAGGTGAATCAGGCACATCAGAGTCCAAAGGAGGCATATTAGGAATTCTGTGTTCTGCTGGTCCCGATGCTCTACCACAATTTGAGTAAAACCTATCTTGCCTTTGTAGAGGAAGACGTGCATCAGAAGAATATGGTTGGCCTGGCGGAGGGATCATCAGCCTGCTGGCCTGTTCCCCTGGAGGAGAGAGGGGCCCAGTCTGAGAAGGTGCTCTCTGAAAATCAGTGAACTTATGACAGCTGGATTCTCTTCCTTTACTTCTAGTCGCATGGTCCAGAGGATTCTCCAGGGCCCCTTGACCCTCCTCCTCCTCCCACTGGAGTGAAAGGTGAGAGTGTGAGTGGACCACTCTTTTCCAAATGAGGAGGTCTCCTTCCAGATGAAGGGTGACCTATTGGTGAGGGCCCATTTGGAGAAGGCTTTCTGCCCATTGCTGAGTTGGAAACATCCAGTGCATCATAGGGATCTTTTTCTATAAGTTCAAATCTAAGCTCCTTCTCAGTTAATTTTTGTCTGTTGAGTGCATTTTGTTTCCTGAAATAACTGAGGTTTCTTTCAGCAATCCGAGCTGCCAATTCACTAGCATGTGCTTCTTTCTCAGAGGAAATAATCTTCCCCAGACAGGAATGAATGGTACTCTGCAATTGTTCTTCAAGATATTGGGCTCTCTTTCTGTAGGTCTCCAGCTCTTTTATTGTATGGCTCATCTTTTCTTCGACTTTGGAAAGTTTCTCCTCTTGCTCCACACGGTAGTTTTCCTCCACTCTTAATTTCCTGTGCAGTTTCATCATATTTTCTTGATAGCGTTCCATCATGACTTTAAAGTTCTTCTGTAGGGTCTCATTCTCACTTTGCAGCTGTGCATTTTCTGACTGCAAGGATGCCTGTTCAGTCTGCAGACTTTTAAGGTGTTCTGCAAAATCTTCCGTGGTTTTCTCCACTTCAGATGAGAAAGTACATTTTTGAATTCTTCCTCCTTCCAAGATTTCTAAGGAGGCCTTTAGCTTATCACCATAAACCAGGTTCCTCAAAGCTCCTTTGGACTCATCCTCCAAGTGAGCACCAATTTCAGGTTCACTCGTCTTTCCCAGTTCCAGGTGACCACCATCCCTTTGGGCTCCCAGGCTTGGAGAAGACCTATCCATCATCTTCAGCAAGCATTCACTCAGAGACTCCATGTGATTTTCTGTGTCCCTTAGAACTTGTTCTCCAGCTACTTTAGAGTCCTCTAATATGATTTTTGCTTTATATTGGACACCTCCTTGTTCCCTCTGTGCTTCAGCTTCTCCTTGTATTGTTGGTCTCTGCGTTTGCGGAAGTAGGGATCCTTCATTCAAAACCTCTTTGATTGCCAGCTTCAGTTCTTCCTCATTCACTTGAAAGAGTCTCCAGTTTGTTTTAGCTTCAGCTCTTTGTGATCTGAGGGATTCAGATTCACCTTGGAGGGACTGTATCCTTCTTGATAGATGAGCCATCGTTTCATCCTGTTGACCATGTTGAGCCTTCTGTGCTTTGAGCTCTTCTTCTAGAAAGAGCACTTCAACGCCATGGCTGGATTCGGACCTATGCAGCTTTTCGTCGGTTGCCTCCAGCTGTCGTGCTTCCCTTGAACCCTTCTCAAACCTGCAATCCTTTAAAGATGATTCTAAGCCTTCATGTTCTTTTTCAACAAGGCTCACTTTTTCAAGAAGTCCACATTTTGCCTCAATAAGTCCAGCAAGATTTAGAGCCAGCCTTTTTTCTCTTCCCACGTAAAGCCTGCTACGAACCGACTGAAAACCTCTCCAGAAAAGCGAGAGAACAGCGGAAAATCCAAGAGCTGTACACATCACCAACTCCCAATGAATGCCATAAGGAAGATGGCCTGGCTTCATGTCTTCGGACAATGCTGCCACAACCCTGGGTGCTTCTTCCAGAACCACCCACTAGTATGGCTGAGAGGCAGCCCTTGGCTCCTCCATCACGCCAACACAGCTTTGGCTCTTGCCACCACAACCACAGCCTGCCCAGGCAGGCCAACACAGACTGTGGACACTCAGGTGTTTGGTCAGGAACTCCAACCTGCACCAGGCAACGGAGCAGACCACTGTGATCCCCTTCAGGGGCTGGGCGTATGGTGGGTGGTGGGCGTATGGCGGTGGGAGCCATGATCAAAGGCTCCCAGGAGCCTTGTTGTGCTCAACTGCCCATCAGGGGAGTCTTGTCCGCTTCCCTACCCGGTGCATCCTCAATTGCCACAGGTTTAGGTCCCTCCCACTCCAGCCAGAGAGAATTCCTCTCCATGCCACCCACCCCTTGATTTGGTTTAGGCCAGGCCAAGGCGGGGTTAGTAGGAAGATTCCATCCAGTCATAATAACATTCAGTTTGATGTCACTCAAATTCTAAAGCTGACTAAACTGTTCAAACAGCTTTTATGGCCTATATTGGTCTTTGTGTCCCTTGCCTTTTGTTTGAGTGACTCAGTCCTTTCCCTGCCCTTGTGCTCTCCCTATTTCCTACCTTCCTTCCTCCCTTCCTGGTTTTTCTCCTTTTCTTCTTCCTTCTTTTCTACCTCCCTCCATCCCTCCAACTTTGCCTTCCTCCCTTCCAACTTTCTCTCTCCCTTCCCTTCCTTCTCTTTTCTTGCAAGTGTTTGGGGTGAAAGTCCATGGCAGGCCAGCCCCAAGCTAGGCAAGGTCACTGCCACTGAGCTACAACATCCCCAGACCTGCTGCCACTTCCTATGCAAGTAATTTGAATTATCTCTAAAGAGAAACTCTCACATGAGTCTACTTTCAAAGTAATTTCAGAAGAGTTGCTAACATGGGCATAAATCAGTCATGACAAGTCATTTTTGAAAAGCACGGCACAGCTAATGTTCCTCAGAAGAAGGAGTTGAGAACTTTAGTTGGTTTTCAGGTCAGCATTTCTAGACTAGTACAAACCCTCCTAATCCTGATCTCTCCTTAGTCCTATGATTTCTTTAAGTGTCCCCTTTGCTCCTGTTCATGGAGTCATGTGTACAGAAATTATACCTGGTTCTATTGAACTCTACTTAATTCTTTCTCACCTCTGTGCTCCTTTTGCCAAGTTACTCGTCAACACTTACTGTAACCCTTTCAATTTTTTGTCCATTTTCATTTAAAAAACTCTTTCAAAAATTGAACCATTTCGCATGCAGATACAGTCTTCTTGATCTGCTATTAATCCCCCACTACTGACATTGTAAGTTATTGAAATGTACACTTCCAGACCGTTTTCAGATTTTTGATTTCTGTATATCTATCTGTCTGTCTATTTACAAACATAACATGGTATTCTGAGAGTATCGTTCTGCTTTTGGAGCTCTACATTGTGTTTTTCAGAAGCAGGCCTATTACACAGAGATGAATCCATGTTACCTAGATTGAGTTCAAACCGGAATGTGCACTCAGATTCCCATTATATTGTTCTACCTACTAATGGACAGTTCAGTTATATCCAGACCTCACCACCTCCCCCATTAAGTAAAACCCTTGTGAAGAGACATGTAGATGCCTTTATGAACATATTGATAATTTTTCATGGCAGTGTTTTCCAAAAACCAGTTAGTAAAATCAATTTATTCCTTTGCAGCCTGAAATTACCTTCATTCCAGTTTACTGGTATAAGAACCGCAGTATATCAGCAACAATTCTCCAATAGTAGTTCAGGCAGAAGTCATTCTAGATAACAATCAGTGCCGGATCCTCCATGTATTTTACACAGCCCATGACAGGGGACATCCGTCCACTCGTTTAGAACAACTGATGTTTTACGCTGGCCATTTAGGTTTATTTAAAGGAGTGGTTAGAAAACAGGTGAGACAGACTGATTAGATTCAGTATGTATGTTGGCTTTGTTTTTCTAGGCCTGAATTTTTCACATTTCAATTAATTGTAGGTTAAGTAGCAGGCAGATTCTTCACTGGGCTTCAAATGTGATAAAGTTGCTTCTTATTTTTAAGAAGGCCGTTGCAATCCTGCATTTATTTTACACCTCAGTGCTTGTTTTACACACAAGCACACACGCCCACACACCACACACACCAACAAACACACAAACACATAATTAGAGCACATTTAACACTCAAATAAAGCTTTACCTATAATTCATAACTAGGGTATTTTTTTAATAAGTATTGTGTCTTGGTCTCTACTGGGGAAACATTGTTCAATGTGAGTTCTCTGGTTTGTTGTAGGGCAGTGAATGTTCACTTGTTGGCAATGATATAGAAATGGGGAGTAAGAGTTTAAAAGTTTTTACAGTAGGTAGGCAGAGTCAGAGTATGGAATCTAAGAATAAGAAATTGGGGAATTTCCTCTTTGTTTCTTCATTTCAATCTCCTAATAATTCATGTATATTTTCCAAAAGTCTCCCAGAAAACAAGGACTAGGTCAATCCACATATCAGTGAACCATAGCAGAATGCGATTCTGAATTTCATATAAACAGTCATAAAATCCAAAAGACAGGTGCTGGGGTTTTGGCTCAGCACTAGAGTGCTGGCTTCACACTTTCAAAGGTCCTGAGTTGGATCCCCAACACCATGTGTGAAAGGAATGAATGAACCAATGCATGAGTGTATGATGAATGAATTAAAGGTATCAGGAGGAGGAGGAGGAGGAGGAGGAGGAGGAGAAATAGAAGAAGATGATGAGTAATTTGACAGAAGGGAAAAAGGCGAGGAGAGTGAGTTTAAAGTGTGGTTTCCAATTCCCAAACGTTCAATTACAGCAGACGGGATAGAGAGAGAAGATGGGAGGGCAGGAGAGGGGGGATAGTAGAGGCCAGAAAAGGTAGCAGAATACAACAGTTACTAATATGGCATTTTGTAAAAACGTGGATGTGTAAACAATGAAAATGTTTTTCTAGGCCTGAATTTTTCACATTTCAATTAATTGTAGGTTAAGCATAAGGCAGATTCTTCACTGGGCTTCAAATGTGATAAAGTTGCTTCTTATATTTAAGAAGGCCGTTGCAATCCTGCATTTATTTTACACCTCAGTGCTTGTTTTACACACAAGCACACACGCCCACACACCACACACACCAACAAACACACAAACACATAATTAGAGTACATTTAACACTCAAATAAAGCTTTACCTATAATTCATAACTAGGGTATTTTTTTAATAAGTATTGTGTCTTGGTCTCTACTGGGGAAACATTGTTCAATGTGAGTTCTCTGGTTTGTTGTAGGGCAGTGAATGTTCACTTGTTGGCAATGATATAGAAATGGGGAGTAAGAGTTTAAAAGTTTTTACAGTAGGTAGGCAGAGTCAGAGTATGGAATCTAAGAATAAGAAATTGGGGAATTTCCTCTTTGTTTCTTTATTTCAATCTCCTAATAATTCATGTATATTTTCCAAAAGTCTCCCAGAAAACAAGGACTAGGTCAATCCACATATCAGTGAAGCATAGCAGAATGCGATTCTGAATTTCATATAAACAGTCATAAAATCCAAAGACAGGTGCTGGGGTTTTGGCTCAGCACTAGAGTGCTGGCTTCACACTTTCAAGGGACCTGAGTTGGATCCCCAACACCATGTGTGAAAGGAATGAATGAACCAATGCATGAGTGTATGATGAATGAATTAAAGGTATCAGGAGGAGGAGGAAGAGGAGGAGGAGGAGGAGTAATAGAAGAAGATGATGAGTAATTTGACAGAAGGGAAAAAGGGGAGGAGAGTGAGTTTAAAGTGTGGTTTCCAATTCCCAAACGTTCAATTACAGCAGACGGGATAGAGAGAGAAGATGGGAGGGCAGGAGAGGGGGGATAGTAGAGGCCAGAAAAGGTAGCAGAATATAACAGTTACTAATATGGCATTTTGTAAAAACGTGGATGTGTAAACAATGTGATTGTGCAATCTGAATATGGGGTCAAAATGGGAGTTCATAACTCACTTGAGTCTAATGTAGGAAATATGGTATCTCAAGAGCTATGTAAGGTTTTAAGCAACCAATATAAAAAAGAGGTCTTCATTTTTCTTTGTAGTTGAGATCTCCTGTTTCCGTGACATGTTTAGTTGTGTTCTCTCCTTTAGTCCTCCCATGCTCTAGTTATTCTGATATGGAAAAACTAGCTGAAATGCCCAACCAGTCTCTAAATCAGTGACACTTTTTCATTAAGCCTAAAGTCACTTTACATTTGCTACAGTCATACTAAATACACTTCTTTGTTGGGAGTTTAAAAGATATTTCCATCAGCTAGATTACAAGTACCTAGAACTCCCATTCTTGTTTATGTAAGAGTGGCTTCATCAGATTAAATGCTGTTCTATGGAATGACATAAAATAGGAATAATTTACTCGTAAGATTCCTACGTAAACCATCTTTATTTACAAAATAGTATCTTAAGGATTATTGTTTCATTGAGCTTCAATTGGAGCCAAAGTATAGTCAATTACTGAAGTAAAAGCAGTTACTTAAAAACTAAAAATGAGAGATAAGTCAAATTACATTTGAAGAGAGAGCAACAGCATGAGGTTTCTTGTTTGGTTCTGGATGTTGAGTAACAGGCTCATTTGCAGGTGGAAGGAACCCTTCAGGGAACTCACTTGTACTTTCAGAATGGGGGTGTAGAGGGCTGAATTCCAGCGCTTGGGGGAAGACTGTGAGGAAAACCCCCTCCCTGCATAGACACTTCGCATTGGAAATGTAGTGGGTGGCGGGTCAGGTGGAACATAATCTCCAGGTTCCCAGACAAGTTTCCTGGGAGAGGTGGAGGAAAAAAAAGGTCCTCTTCTCATGAACTGACTCCTTGGGTCAACTGGAAGCAAGGCACCTCTGACTGGAGGGAAAGGTGCCAACACAGAGCCAGAGCCAGTTGCTTGGTTTTCAGCATGGAGAGGTGAATCAGGCACATCAGAGTCCAAAGGAGGCATATTAGGAATTCTGTGTTCTGCTGGTCCCGATGCTCTACCACAATTTGAGTAAAACCTATCTTGCCTTTGTAGAGGAAGACGTGCATCAGAAGAATATGGTTGGCCTGGCGGAGGGATCATCAGCCTGCTGGCCTGTTCCCCTGGAGGAGAGAGGGGCCCAGTCTGAGAAGGTGCTCTCTGAAAATCAGTGAACTTATGACAGCTGGATTCTCTTCCTTTACTTCTAGTCGCATGGTCCAGAGGATTCTCCAGGGCCCCTTGACCCTCCTCCTCCTCCCACTGGAGTGAAAGGTGAGAGTGTGAGTGGACCACTCTTTTCCAAATGAGGAGGTCTCCTTCCAGATGAAGGGTGACCTATTGGTGAGGGCCCATTTGGAGAAGGCTTTCTGCCCATTGCTGAGTTGGAAACATCCAGTGCATCATAGGGATCTTTTTCTATAAGTTCAAATCTAAGCTCCTTCTCAGTTAATTTTTGTCTGTTGAGTGCATTTTGTTTCCTGAAATAACTGAGGTTTCTTTCAGCAATCCGAGCTGCCAATTCACTAGCATGTGCTTCTTTCTCAGAGGAAATAATCTTCCCCAGACAGGAATGAATGGTACTCTGCAATTGTTCTTCAAGATATTGGGCTCTCTTTCTGTAGGTCTCCAGCTCTTTTATTGTATGGCTCATCTTTTCTTCGACTTTGGAAAGTTTCTCCTCTTGCTCCACACGGTAGTTTTCCTCCACTCTTAATTTCCTGTGCAGTTTCATCATATTTTCTTGATAGCGTTCCATCATGACTTTAAAGTTCTTCTGTAGGGTCTCATTCTCACTTTGCAGCTGTGCATTTTCTGACTGCAAGGATGCCTGTTCAGTCTGCAGACTTTTAAGGTGTTCTGCAAAATCTTCCGTGGTTTTCTCCACTTCAGATGAGAAAGTACATTTTTGAATTCTTCCTCCTTCCAAGATTTCTAAGGAGGCCTTTAGCTTATCACCATAAACCAGGTTCCTCAAAGCTCCTTTGGACTCATCCTCCAAGTGAGCACCAATTTCAGGTTCACTCGTCTTTCCCAGTTCCAGGTGACCACCATCCCTTTGGGCTCCCAGGCTTGGAGAAGACCTATCCATCATCTTCAGCAAGCATTCACTCAGAGACTCCATGTGATTTTCTGTGTCCCTTAGAACTTGTTCTCCAGCTACTTTAGAGTCCTCTAATATGATTTTTGCTTTATATTGGACACCTCCTTGTTCCCTCTGTGCTTCAGCTTCTCCTTGTATTGTTGGTCTCTGCGTTTGCGGAAGTAGGGATCCTTCATTCAAAACCTCTTTGATTGCCAGCTTCAGTTCTTCCTCATTCACTTGAAAGAGTCTCCAGTTTGTTTTAGCTTCAGCTCTTTGTGATCTGAGGGATTCAGATTCACCTTGGAGGGACTGTATCCTTCTTGATAGATGAGCCATCGTTTCATCCTGTTGACCATGTTGAGCCTTCTGTGCTTTGAGCTCTTCTTCTAGAAAGAGCACTTCAACGCCATGGCTGGATTCGGACCTATGCAGCTTTTCGTCGGTTGCCTCCAGCTGTCGTGCTTCCCTTGAACCCTTCTCAAACCTGCAATCCTTTAAAGATGATTCTAAGCCTTCATGTTCTTTTTCAACAAGGCTCACTTTTTCAAGAAGTCCACATTTTGCCTCAATAAGTCCAGCAAGATTTAGAGCCAGCCTTTTTTCTCTTCCCACGTAAAGCCTGCTACGAACCGACTGAAAACCTCTCCAGAAAAGCGAGAGAACAGCGGAAAATCCAAGAGCTGTACACATCACCAACTCCCAATGAATGCCATAAGGAAGATGGCCTGGCTTCATGTCTTCGGACAATGCTGCCACAACCCTGGGTGCTTCTTCCAGAACCACCCACTAGTATGGCTGAGAGGCAGCCCTTGGCTCCTCCATCACGCCAACACAGCTTTGGCTCTTGCCACCACAACCACAGCCTGCCCAGGCAGGCCAACACACGCTGTGGACACTCAGGTGTTTGGTCAGGAACTCCAACCTGCACCAGGCAACGGAGCAGACCACTGTGATCCCCTTCAGGGGCTGGGCGTATGGTGGGTGGTGGGCGTATGGCGGTGGGAGCCATGATCAAAGGCTCCCAGGAGCCTTGTTGTGCTCAACTGCCCATCAGGGGAGTCTTGTCCGCTTCCCTACCCGGTGCATCCTCAATTGCCACAGGTTTAGGTCCCTCCCACTCCAGCCAGAGAGAATTCCTCTCCATGCCACCCACCCCTTGATTTGGTTTAGGCCAGGCCAAGGCGGGGTTAGTAGGAAGATTCCATCCAGTCATAATAACATTCAGTTTGATGTCACTCAAATTCTAAAGCTGACTAAACTGTTCAAACAGCTTTTATGGCCTATATTGGTCTTTGTGTCCCTTGCCTTTTGTTTGAGTGACTCAGTCCTTTCCCTGCCCTTGTGCTCTCCCTATTTCCTACCTTCCTTCCTCCCTTCCTGGTTTTTCTCCTTTTCTTCTTCCTTCTTTTCTACCTCCCTCCATCCCTCCAACTTTGCCTTCCTCCCTTCCAACTTTCTCTCTCCCTTCCCTTCCTTCTCTTTTCTTGCAAGTGTTTGGGGTGAAAGTCCATGGCAGGCCAGCCCCAAGCTAGGCAAGGTCACTGCCACTGAGCTACAACATCCCCAGACCTGCTGCCACTTCCTATGCAAGTAATTTGAATTATCTCTAAAGAGAAACTCTCACATGAGTCTACTTTCAAAGTAATTTCAGAAGAGTTGCTAACATGGGCATAAATCAGTCATGACAAGTCATTTTTGAAAAGCACGGCACAGCTAATGTTCCTCAGAAGAAGGAGTTGAGAACTTTAGTTGGTTTTCAGGTCAGCATTTCTAGACTAGTACAAACCCTCCTAATCCTGATCTCTCCTTAGTCCTATGATTTCTTTAAGTGTCCCCTTTGCTCCTGTTCATGGAGTCATGTGTACAGAAATTATACCTGGTTCTATTGAACTCTACTTAATTCTTTCTCACCTCTGTGCTCCTTTTGCCAAGTTACTCGTCAACACTTACTGTAACCCTTTCAATTTTTTGTCCATTTTCATTTAAAAAACTCTTTCAAAAATTGAACCATTTCGCATGCAGATACAGTCTTCTTGATCTGCTATTAATCCCCCACTACTGACATTGTAAGTTATTGAAATGTACACTTCCAGACCGTTTTCAGATTTTTGATTTCTGTATATCTATCTGTCTGTCTATTTACAAACATAACATGGTATTCTGAGAGTATCGTTCTGCTTTTGGAGCTCTACATTGTGTTTTTCAGAAGCAGGCCTATTACACAGAGATGAATCCATGTTACCTAGATTGAGTTCAAACCGGAATGTGCACTCAGATTCCCATTATATTGTTCTACCTACTAATGGACAGTTCAGTTATATCCAGACCTCACCACCTCCCCCATTAAGTAAAACCCTTGTGAAGAGACATGTAGATGCCTTTATGAACATATTGATAATTTTTCATGGCAGTGTTTTCCAAAAACCAGTTAGTAAAATCAATTTATTCCTTTGCAGCCTGAAATTACCTTCATTCCAGTTTACTGGTATAAGAACCGCAGTATATCAGCAACAATTCTCCAATAGTAGTTCAGGCAGAAGTCATTCTAGATAACAATCAGTGCCGGATCCTCCATGTATTTTACACAGCCCATGACAGGGGACATCCGTCCACTCGTTTAGAACAACTGATGTTTTACGCTGGCCATTTAGGTTTATTTAAAGGAGTGGTTAGAAAACAGGTGAGACAGACTGATTAGATTCAGTATGTATGTTGGCTTTGTTTTTCTAGGCCTGAATTTTTCACATTTCAATTAATTGTAGGTTAAGTAGCAGGCAGATTCTTCACTGGGCTTCAAATGTGATAAAGTTGCTTCTTATTTTTAAGAAGGCCGTTGCAATCCTGCATTTATTTTACACCTCAGTGCTTGTTTTACACACAAGCACACACGCCCACACACCACACACACCAACAAACACACAAACACATAATTAGAGCACATTTAACACTCAAATAAAGCTTTACCTATAATTCATAACTAGGGTATTTTTTTAATAAGTATTGTGTCTTGGTCTCTACTGGGGAAACATTGTTCAATGTGAGTTCTCTGGTTTGTTGTAGGGCAGTGAATGTTCACTTGTTGGCAATGATATAGAAATGGGGAGTAAGAGTTTAAAAGTTTTTACAGTAGGTAGGCAGAGTCAGAGTATGGAATCTAAGAATAAGAAATTGGGGAATTTCCTCTTTGTTTCTTCATTTCAATCTCCTAATAATTCATGTATATTTTCCAAAAGTCTCCCAGAAAACAAGGACTAGGTCAATCCACATATCAGTGAACCATAGCAGAATGCGATTCTGAATTTCATATAAACAGTCATAAAATCCAAAAGACAGGTGCTGGGGTTTTGGCTCAGCACTAGAGTGCTGGCTTCACACTTTCAAAGGTCCTGAGTTGGATCCCCAACACCATGTGTGAAAGGAATGAATGAACCAATGCATGAGTGTATGATGAATGAATTAAAGGTATCAGGAGGAGGAGGAGGAGGAGGAGGAGGAGGAGAAATAGAAGAAGATGATGAGTAATTTGACAGAAGGGAAAAAGGCGAGGAGAGTGAGTTTAAAGTGTGGTTTCCAATTCCCAAACGTTCAATTACAGCAGACGGGATAGAGAGAGAAGATGGGAGGGCAGGAGAGGGGGGATAGTAGAGGCCAGAAAAGGTAGCAGAATACAACAGTTACTAATATGGCATTTTGTAAAAACGTGGATGTGTAAACAATGAAAATGTTTTTCTAGGCCTGAATTTTTCACATTTCAATTAATTGTAGGTTAAGCATAAGGGAGATTCTTCACTGGGCTTCAAATGTGATAAAGTTGCTTCTTATATTTAAGAAGGCCGTTGCAATCCTGCATTTATTTTACACCTCAGTGCTTGTTTTACACACAAGCACACACGCCCACACACCACACACACCAACAAACACACAAACACATAATTAGAGTACATTTAACACTCAAATAAAGCTTTACCTATAATTCATAACTAGGGTATTTTTTTAATAAGTATTGTGTCTTGGTCTCTATTGGGGAAACATTGTTCAATGTGAGTTCTCTGGTTTGTTGTAGGGCAGTGAATGTTCACTTGTTGGCAATGATATAGAAATGGGGAGTAAGAGTTTAAAAGTTTTTACAGTAGGTAGGCAGAGTCAGAGTATGGAATCTAAAAATAAGAAATTGGGGAATTTCCTCTTTGTTTCTTCATTTCAATCTCCTAATAATTCATGTATATTTTCCAAAAGTCTCCCAGAAAACAAGGACTAGGTCAATCCACATATCAGTGAACCATAGCAGAATGCGATTCTGAGTTTCATATAAACAGTCATAAAATCCAAAGACAGGTGCTGGGGTTTTGGCTCAGCACTAGAGTGCTGGCTTCACACTTTCAAGGGTCCTGAGTTGGATCCCCAACACCATGTGTGAAAGGAATGAATGAACCAATGCATGAGTGTATGATGAATGAATTAAAGATATCAGGAGGAGGAGGAAGAGGAGGAGGAGGAGGAGAAATAGAAGAAGATGATGAGTAATATGACAGAAGGGAAAAAGGGGAGGAGAGTGAGTTTAAAGTGTGGTTTCCAATTCCCAAACGTTCAATTACAGCAGACGGGATAGAGAGAGAAGATGGGAGGGCAGGAGAGGGGGGATAGTAGAGGCCAGAAAAGGTAGCAGAATACAACAGTTACTAATATGGCATTTTGTAAAAACGTGGATGTGTAAACAATGTGATTGTGCAATCTGAATATGGGGTCAAAATGGGAGTTCATAACTCACTTGAGTCTAATGTAGGAAATATGGTATCTCAAGAGCTATGTAAGGTTTTAAGCAACCAATATAAAAAAGAGGTCTTCATTTTTCTTTGTAGTTGAGATCTCCTGTTTCCGTGACATGTTTAGTTGTGTTCTCTCCTTTAGTCCTCCCATGCTCTAGTTATTCTGATATGGAAAAACTAGCTGAAATGCCCAACCAGTCTCTAAATCAGTGACACTTTTTCATTAAGCCTAAAGTCACTTTACATTTGCTACAGTCATACTAAATACACTTCTTTGTTGGGAGTTTAAAAGATATTTCCATCAGCTAGATTACAAGTACCTAGAACTCCCATTCTTGTTTATGTAAGAGTGGCTTCATCAGATTAAATGCTGTTCTATGGAATGACATAAAATAGGAATAATTTACTCGTAAGATTCCTACGTAAACCATCTTTATTTACAAAATAGTATCTTAAGGATTATTGTTTCATTGAGCTTCAATTGGAGCCAAAGTATAGTCAATTACTGAAGTAAAAGCAGTTACTTAAAAACTAAAAATGAGAGATAAGTCAAATTACATTTGAAGAGAGAGCAACAGCATGAGGTTTCTTGTTTGGTTCTGGATGTTGAGTAACAGGCTCATTTGCAGGTGGAAGGAACCCTTCATGGAACTCACTTGTACTTTCAGAATGGGGGTGTAGAGGGCTGAATTCCAGCTCTTGGGGGAAGATTGTGAGGAAAACCCCCTCCCTGCATAGACACTTCGCATTGGAAATGGAGTGGGTGGCGGGTCAGGTGGAACATAATCTCCAGGTTCCCAGACAAGTTTCCTGGGAGAGGTGGAGGAAAAAAAAGGTCCTCTTCTCATGAACTGACTTCTTGGGTCAACTGGAAGCAAGGCACCTCTGACTGGAGGGAATGGTGCCAACACAGAGCCAGAGCCAGTTGCTTGGTTTTCAGCATGGAGAGGTGAATCAGACACATCAGAGTCCAAATGAGGCATATTAGGAATTCTGTGTTCTGCTGGTCCCGATGCTCTACCACAATTTGAGTAAAACCTATCTTGCCTTTGTAGAGGAAGACGTGCATCAGAAGAATATGGTTGGCCTGGCGGAGGGATCATCAGCCTGCTGGCCTGTTCCCCTGGAGGAGAGAGTGGCCCAGTCTGAGAAGGTGCTCTCTGAAAATCAGTGAACTTATGACAGCTGGATTCTCTTCCTTTACTGCTAGTCGCATGGTCCAGAGGATTCTCCAGGGCCCCTTGACCCTCCTCCTCCTCCCACTGGAGTGAAAGGTGAGAGTGTGAGTGGACCACTCTTTTCCAAATGAGGAGGTCTCCTTTCAGATGAAGGGTGACCTATTGGTGAGGGCCCATTTGGAGAAGGCTTTCTGCCCATTGCTGAGTTGGAAACATCCAGTGCATCATAGGGATCTTTTTCTACAAGTTCAAATCTAAGCTCCTTCTCAGTTAATTTTTGTCTGTTGCGTGCATTTTGTTTCCTGAAATAACTGAGGTTTCTTTCAGCAATCCGAGCTGCCAACTCACTAGCAAGTGCTTCTTTCTCAGAGGAAATAATCTTCCCCAGACAGGAATGAATGGTACTCTGCAATTGTTCTTCAAGATATTGGGCTCTCTTTCTGTAGGTCTCCAGCTCTTTTATTGTATGGCTCATCTTTTCTTCGACTTTGGAAAGTTTCTCCTCTTGCTCCACATGGTAGTTTTCCTCCACTCTTAATTTCCTGTGCAGTTTCATCATATTTTCTTGATAGCGTTCCATCATGACTTTAAAGTTCTTCTGTAGGGTCTCATTCTCACTTTGCAGCTGTGCATTTTCTGACTGCAAGGATGCCTGTTCAGTCTGCAGACTTTTAAGGTGTTCTGTAAGGTCTTCCGTGGTTTTCTCCACTTCAGATGAGAAAGTACATTTTTGAATTCTTCCTCCTTCCAAGATTTCTAAGGAGGCCTTTAGCTTATCACCATGAACCAGGTTCCTCAAAGCTCCTTTGGACTCATCCTCCAAGTGAGCACCAATTTCGGGTTCACTCGTCTTTCCCAGTTCCAGGTGACCACCATCCCTTTGGGCTCCCAGGCTTGGAGAAGGCCTATCCATCATCTCCAGCAAGCATTCACTCAGAGACTCCATGTGATTTTCTGTGTCCCTTAGAACTTGTTCTCCAGCTACTTTAGAGTCCTCTAATATGATTTTTGCTTTATATTGGACACCTCCTTGTTCCCTCTGTGCTTCAGCTTCTCCTTGTATTGTTGGTCTCTGCATTTGCGGAAGTAGGGATCCTTCATTCAAAACCTCTTTGATTGCCAGCTTCAGTTCTTCCTCATTCACTTGAAAGAGTCTCCAGTTTGTTTTAGCTTCAGCTATTTGTGATCTGAGGGATTCAGATTCACCTTGGAGGGACTGTATCCTTCTTGATAGATGCGCCATCGTTTCATCCTGTTGACCATGTTGAGCCTTCTGTGCTTTGAGCTCTTCTTCTAGAAAGAGCACTTCAACGCCATGGCTGGATTCGGACCTATGCAGCTTTTCGTCGGTTGCCTCCAGCTGTCGTGCTTCCCTTGAACACTTGTCAAACCTGCAATCCTTTAAAGATGATTCTAAGCCTTCATGTTCTTTTTCAACAACGCTCACTTTTTCAAGAAATCCACGTTTTGCCTCAATAAGTCCAGCAAGATTTAGAGCCAGCCTTTTTTCTCTTCCCACGTAAAGCCTGCTACGAACCGACTGAAAACCTCTCCAGAAAAGTGAGAGAACAGCGCAAAATCCAAGAGCTGTACACATCACCAACTCCCAAGGAAAGCCATAAGGAAGATGGCCTGGCTTCATGTCTTCGGACAATGCTGCCACAACCCTGGGTGCTTCTTCCAGAACCACCCACTAGTATGGCTGAGAGGCAGCCCTTGGCTCCTCCATCACGCCAACACAGCTTTGGCTCTTGCCACCACAACCACAGCCTGCCCAGGCAGGCCAACACAGGCTGTGGACACTCAGGTGTTTGGTCAGGAACTCCAACCTGCACCAGGCAACGGAGCAGACCACTGTGAGCCCCTTCAGGGGCTGGGCGTATGGTGGGTGGTGGGCGTATGGTGGTGGGAGCCATGATCAAAGGCTCCCAGGAGCCTTGTTGTGCTCAACTGCCCATCAGGGGAGTCTTATCCGCTTCCCTACCCGGTGCATCCTCAAGTGCCACAGGTTTAGGTCCCTCCCACTCCAGCCAGAGAGAATTCCTCTCCATGCCACCCACCCCTTGATTTGGTTTAGGCCAGGCCAAGGCGGGGTTAGTAGGAAGATTCCATCCAGTCATAATAACATTCAGTTTGATGTCACTCAAATTCTAAAGCTGACTAAACTGTTCAAACAGCTTTTATGGCCTATATTGGTCTTTGTGTCCCTTGCCTTTTGTTTGAGTGACTCAGTCCTTTCCCTGCCCTTGTGCTCTCCCTATTTCCTACCTTCCTTCCTACCTTCCTGGTTTTTCTCCTTTTCTTCTTCCTTCTTTTCTACCTCCCTCCATCCCTCCAACTTTGCCTTCCTCCCTTCCAACTTTCTCTCTCCCTTCCCTTCCTTCTCTTTTCTTGCAAGTGTTTGGGGTGAAAGTCCATGGCAGGCCAGCCCCAAGCTAGGCAAAGTCACTGCAACTGAGCTACAACATCCCCAGACCTGCTGCCACTTCCTATGCAAGTAATTTGAATTATCTCTAAAGAGAAACTCTCACATGAGTCTACTTTCAAAGTAATTTCAGAAGAGTTGCTAACATGGGCATAAATCAGTCATGACAAGTCATTTTTGAAAAGCACGGCACAGCTAATGTTCCTCAGAAGAAGGAGTTGAGAACTTTAGTTGGTTTTCAGGTCAGCATTTCTAGACTAGTACAAACCCTCCTAATCCTGATCTCTCCTTAGTCCTATGATTTCTTTAAGTGTCCCCTTTGCTCCTGTTCATGGAATCATGTGTACAGAAATTATACCTGGTTCTATTGAACTCTACTTAATTCTTTCTCACCTCTGTGCTCCTTTTGCCAAGTCACTCCTCAACACTTACTGTAACCCTTTCAATTTTTTGTCCATTTTCATTTAAAAAACTCTTTCAAAAATTGAACCATTTCGCATGCAGATACAGTCTTCTTGATCTGCTATTAACCCCCACTACTGACATTGTAAGTTATTGAAATGTACACTTCCAGACCGTTTTCAGATTTTTGATTTCTGTATATCTATCTGTCTATCTATTTACAAACATTACATGGTATTCTGAGAGTATCGTTCTGCTTTTGGAGCTCTACATTGTGTTTTTCAGAAGCAGGCCTATTACACAGAGATGAATCCATGTTACCTAGGATGAGTTCAAACCGGAATGTGCACTCAGATTCCCATTATATTGTTCTACCTACTAATGGACAGTTCAGTTATATCCAGACCTCACCACCTCCCCCATTAAGTAAAACCCTTGTGAAGAGACATGTAGATGCCTTTATGAACATATTGATAATTTTTCATGGCAGTGTTTTCCAAAAACCAGTTAGTAAAATCAATTTATTCCTTTGCAGCCTGAAATTACCTTCATTCCAGTTTACTGGTATAAGAACCGCAGTATATCAGCAACAATTCTCCAATAGTAGTTCAGGCAGAAGTCATTCTAGATAACAATCAGTGCCGGATCCTCCATGTATTTTACACAGCCCATGACACGGGACATCCGTCCACTCGTTTAGAACAACTGATGATTTACGCTGGCCATTTAGGTTTATTTAAAGGAGTGGTTAGAAAACAGGTGAGACAGACTGATTAGATTCAGTATGTATGTTGGCTTTGTTTTTCTAGGCCTGAATTTTTCACATTTCAATTAATTGTAGGTTAAGTAGCAGGCAGATTCTTCACTGGGCTTCAAATGTGATAAAGTTGCTTCTTATTTTTAAGAAGGCCGTTGCAATCCTGCATTTATTTTACACCTCAGTGCTTGTTTTACACACAAGCACACACGCCCACACACCACACACACCAAAAAACACACAAACACATAATTAGAGCACATTTAACACTCAAATAAAGCTTTACCTACTAATTCATAACTAGGGTATTTTTTTAATAAGTATTGTGTCTTGGTCTCTACTGGGGAAACATTGTTCAATGTGAGTTCTCTGGTTTGTTGCAGGGCAGTGAATGTTCACTTGTTGGCAATGATATAGAAATGGGGAGTAAGAGTTTAAAAGTTTTTACAGTAGGTAGGCAGAGTCAGAGTATGGAATCTAAGAATAAGAAATTGGGGAATTTCCTCTTTGTTTCTTCATTTCAATCTCCTAATAATTCATGTATATTTTCCAAAAGTCTCCCAGAAAACAAGGACTAGGTCAATCCACATATCAGAGAACCATAGCAGAATGCGATTCTGAATTTCATATAAACAGTCATAAAATCCAAAGACAGGTGCTGGGGTTTTGGCTCAGCACTAGAGTGCTGGCTTCACACTTTCAAAGGTCCTGAGTTGGATCCCCAACACCATGTGTGAAAGGAATGAATGAACCAATGCATGAGTGTATGATGAATGAATTAAAGGTATCAGGAGGAGGAGGAAGAGGAGGAGGAGGAGCAGAAATAGAAGAAGATGATGAGTAATATTACAGAAGGGAAAAAGGGGAGGAGAGTGAGTTTAAAGTGTGGTTTCCAATTCCCAAACGTTCAATTACAGCAGACGGGATAGAGAGAGAAGATGGGAGGGCAGGAGAGGGGGGATAGTAGAGGCCAGAAATGGTAGCAGAATACAACAGTTACAAATATGGCATTTTGTAAAAACGTGGATGTGTAAACAATGAAAATGTTTTTCTAGGCCTGAATTTTTCACATTTCAATTAATTGTAGGTTAAGCATCAGGCAGATTCTTCACTGGGCTTCAAATGTGATATAGTTGCTTCTTATTTTTAAGAAGGCCGTTGCAATCCTGAATTTATTTTACACCTCAGTGCTTGTTTTACACACAAGCACACACGCCCACACACCACACACACCAAAAAACACACAAACACATAATTAGAGCACATTTAACACTCAAATAAAGCTTTACCTGTAATTCATAACTAGGGTATTTTTTTAATAAGTATTGTGTCTTGGTCTCTACTGGGGAAACATTGTTCAATGTGAGTTCTCTGGTTTGTTGTAGGG
Source organism: Callospermophilus lateralis (assembly GCF_048772815.1). Lineage (NCBI taxonomy): Eukaryota > Metazoa > Chordata > Mammalia > Rodentia > Sciuridae > Callospermophilus > Callospermophilus lateralis. The sequence continues at coordinate 96,621,867 of NC_135315.1, read as the reverse complement.
CAGTGAATGTTCACTTGTTGGCAATGATATAGAAATGGGGAGTAAGAGTTTAAAAGTTTTTACAGTAGGTAGGCAGAGTCAGAGTATGGAATCTAAGAATAAGAAATTGGGGAATTTCCTCTTTGTTTCTTCATTTCAATCTCCTAATAATTCATGTATATTTTCCAAAAGTCTCCCAGAAAACAAGGACTAGGTCAATCCACATATCAGTGAACCATAGCAGAATGCGATTCTGAATTTCATATAAACAGTCATAAAATCCAAAAGACAGGTGCTGGGGTTTTGGCTCAGCACTAGAGTGCTGGCTTCACATTTTCAAAGGTCCTGAGTTGGATCCCCAACACCATGTGTGAAAGGAATGAATGAACCAATGCATGAGTGTATGATGAATGAATTAAAGGTATCAGGAGGAGGAGGAGGAGGAGAAATAGAATAAGATGATGAGTAATTTGACAGAAGGGAAAAAGGGGAGGAGAGTGAGTTTAAAGTGTGGTTTCCAATTCCCAAACGTTCAACTACAGCAGACGGGATAGAGAGAGAAGATGGGAGGGCAGGAGAGGGGGGATGGTAGAGGCCAGAAAAGGTAGCAGAATACAACAGTTACTAATATGGCATTTTGTAAAAACGTGGATGTGTAAACAATGTGATTGTGCAATCTGAATATGGGGTCAAAATGGGAGTTCATAACTCACTTGAGTCTAATGTAGGAAATATGGTATCTCAAGAGCTAAGTAAGGTTTTAAGCAACCAATATAAAAAAAGAGGTCTTCATTTTTCTTTGTAGTTGAGATCTCCTGTTTCCGTGACATGTTTAGTTGTGTTCTCTCCTTTAGTCCTCCCATGCTCTAGTTATTCTGATATGGAAAAACTAGCTGAAATGCCCAACCAGTCTCTAAATCAGTGACACTTTTTCATTAAGCCTAAAGTCACTTTACATTTGCTACAGTCATACTAAATACACTTCTTTGTTGGGAGTTTAAAAGATATTTCCATCAGCTAGATTACAAGTACCTAGAACTCCCATTCTTGTTTATGTAAGAGTGGCTTCATCAGATTAAATTCTGTTCTCTGGAATGACATAAAATAGGAATAATTTACTCGTAAGATTCCTATGTAAACCATCTTTATTTACAAAATAGTATCTTAAGGATTATTGTTTCATTGAGCTTCAATTGGAGCCAAAGTATAGTCAATTACTGAAGTAAAAGCAGTTACTTAAAAACTAAAAATGAGAGATAAGTCAAATTACATTTGAAGAGAGAGCAACAGCATGAGGTTTCTTGTTTGGTTCTGGATGTTGAGTAACAGGCTCATTTGCAGGTGGAAGGAACCCTTCAGGGAACTCACTTGTACTTTCAGAATGGGGGTGTAGAGGGCTGAATTCCAGCTCTTGGGGGAAGATTGTGAGGAAAACCCCCTCCCTGCATAGACACTTCGCATTGGAAATGGAGTGGGTGGCGGGTCAGGTGGAACATAATCTCCAGGTTCCCAGACAAGTTTCCTGGGAGAGGTGGAGGAAAAAAAAGGTCCTCTTCTCATGAACTGACTCCTTGGGTCAACTGGAAGCAAGGCACCTCTGACTGGAGGGAAAGGTGCCAACACAGAGCCAGAGCCAGTTGCTTGGTTTTCAGCATGGAGAGGTGAATCAGGCACATCAGAGTCCAAAGGAGGCATATTAGGAATTCTGTGTTCTGCTGGTCCCGATGCTCTACCACAATTTGAGTAAAACCTATCTTGCCTTTGTAGAGGAAGACGTGCATCAGAAGAATATGGTTGGCCTGGCGGAGGGATCATCAGCCTGCTGGCCTGTTCCCCTGGAGGAGAGAGGGGCCCAGTCTGAGAAGGTGCTCTCTGAAAATCAGTGAACTTATGACAGCTGGATTCTCTTCCTTTACTGCTAGTCGCATGGTCCAGAGGATTCTCCAGGGCCCCTTGACCCTCCTCCTCCTCCCACTGGAGTGAAAGGTGAGAGTGTGAGTGGACCACTCTTTTCCAAAGGAGGAGGTCTCCTTTCAGATGAAGGGTGACCTCTTGGTGAGGGCCCATTTGGAGAAGGCTTTCTGCCCATTGCTGAGTTGGAAACATCCAGTGCATCATAGGGATCTTTTTCTACAAGATCAAATCTAAGCTCCTTCTCAGTTAATTTTTGTCTGTTGCGTGCATTTTGTTTCCTGAAATAACTGAGGTTTCTTTCAGCAATCCGAGCTGCCAACTCACTAGCATGTGCTTCTTTCTCAGAGGAAATAATCTTCCCCAGACAGGAATGAATGGTACTCTGCAATTGTTCTTCAAGATATTGGGCTCTCTTTCTGTAGGTCTCCAGCTCTTTTATTGTATGGCTCATCTTTTCTTCGACTTTGGAAAGTTTCTCCTCTTGCTCCACACGGTAGTTTTCCTCCACTCTTAATTTCCTGTGCAGTTTCATCATATTTTCTTGATAGCGTTCCATCATGACTTTAAAGTTCTTCTGTAGGGTCTCATTCTCACTTTGCAGCTGTGCATTTTCTGACTGCAAGGATGCCTGTTCAGTCTGCAGACTTTTAAGGTGTTCTGCAAGGTCTTCCGTGGTTTTCTCCACTTCAGATGAGAAAGTACATTTTTGAATTCTTCCTCCTTCCAAGATTTCTAAGGAGGCCTTTAGCTTATCACCATAAACCAGGTGCCTCAAAGCTCCTTTGGACTCATCCTCCAAGTGAGCACCAATTTCAGGTTCACTCGTCTTTCCCAGTTCCAGGTGACCACCATCCCTTTGGGCTCCCAGGCTTGGAGAAGACCTATCCATCATCTTCAGCAAGCATTCACTCAGAGACTCCATGTGATTTTCTGTGTCCCTTAAAACTTGTTCTCCAGCTACTTTAGAGTCCTCTAATATGATTTTTGCTTTATATTGGACACCTCCTTGTTCCCTCTGTGCTTCAGCTTCTCCTTGTATTGTTGGTCTCTGCGTTTGCGGAAGTAGGGATCCTTCATTCAAAACCTCTTTGATTGCCAGCTTCAGTTCTTCCTCATTCACTTGAAAGAGTCTCCAGTTTGTTTTAGCTTCAGCTCTTTGTGATCTGAGGGATTCAGATTCACCTTGGAGGGACTGTATCCTTCTTGATAGATGCGCCATCGTTTCATCCTGTTGACCATGTTGAGCCTTCTGTGCTTTGAGCTCTTCTTCTAGAAAGAGCACTTCAACGCCATGGCTGGATTCGGACCTATGCAGCTTTTCGTCGGTTGCCTCCAGCTGTCGTGCTTCCCTTGAACTCTTGTCAAACCTGCAATCCTTTAAAGATGATTCTAAGCCTTCATGTTCTTTTTCAACAAGGCTCACTTTTTCAAGAAGTCCACATTTTGCCTCAATCAGTCCAGCAAGATTTAGAGCCAGCCTTTTTTCTCTTCCCACGTAAAGCCTGCTACGAACCGACTGAAAACCTCTCCAGAAAAGCGAGAGAACAGCGGAAAACCCAAGAGCTGTACCCATCACCAACTCCCATGGAAAGCCATAAGGAAGATGGCCTGGCTTTATGTCTTCGGACAATGCTGCCACAACCCTGGGTGCTTCTTCCAGAACCACCCACTAGTATGGCTGAGACGCAGCCCTTGGCTCCTCCATCACGCCAACACAGCTTTGGCTCTTGCCACCACAACCACAGCCTGCCCAGGCAGGCCAACACAGGCTGTGGACACTCAGGTGTTGGGTCAGGAACTCCAACCTGCACCAGGCAACGGAGCAGACCACTGTGAGCCCCTTCAGGGGCTGGGCGTATGGTGGGTGGTGGGCGTATGGCGGTGGGAGCCATGATCAAAGGCTCCCAGGAGCCTTGTTATGCTCAACTGCCCATCAGGGGAGTCTTGTCCGCTTCTCTACCCGGTGCATCCTCAAGTGCCACAGGTTTAGGTCCCTCCCACTGCAGCCAGAGAGAATTCCTCTCCATGCCACCCACCCCTTGATTTGGTTTAGGCCAGGCCAAGGCGGGGTTAGTAGGAAGATTCCATCTAGTCATAATAACATTCAGTTTGATGTCACTCAAATTCTAAAGCTGACTAAACTGTTCAAACAGCTTTTATGGCCTATATTGGTCTTTGTGTCCCTTGCCTTTTGTTTGAGTGACTCAGTCCTTTCCCTGCCCTTGTGCTCTCCCTATTTCCTACCTTCCTTCCTCCCTTCCTGGTTTTTCTCCTTTTCTTCTTCCTTCTTTTCTACCTCCCTCCATCCCTCCAACTTTGCCTTCCTCCCTTCCAACTTTCTCTCTCCCTTCCCTTCCTTCTCTTTTCTTGCAAGTGTTTGGGGTGAAAGTCCATGGCAGGCCAGCCCCAAGCTAGGCAAGGTCACTGCCACTGAGCTACAACATCCCCAGACCTGCTGCCACTTCCTATGCAAGTAATTTGAATTATCTCTAAAGAGAAACTCTCACATGAGTCTACTTTCAAAGTGATTTCAGAAGAGTTGCTAACATGGGCATAAATCAGTCATGACAAGTCATTTTTGAAAAGCACGGCACAGCTAATGTTCCTCAGAAGAAGGAGTTGAGAACTTTAGTTGGTTTTTAGGTCAGGATTTCTAGGCTAGTAGAAACCCCCCTAATCCTGATCTCTCCTTAGTCCTATGATTTCTTTAAGTGTCCCCTTTGCTCCTGTTCATGGAGTCATGTGTACAGAAATTATACCTGGTTCTATTGAACTCTACTTAATTCTTTCTCACCTCTGTGCTCCTTTTGCCAAGTCACTCCTCAACACTTACTGTAACCCTTTCAATTTTTTGTTCATTTTCATTTAAAAAACTCTTTCAAAAATTGAACCATTTCTCATGCAGATACAGTCTTCTTGATCTGCTATTAATCCCCCACTACTGACATTGTAAGTTATTGAAATGTACACTTCCAGACCGTTTTCAGATTTTTGATTTCTGTATATCTATCTGTCTGTCTATTTACAAACATAACATGGTATTCTGAGAGTATCGTTCTACATTTGGAGCTCTACATTGTGTTTTTCAGAAGCAGGCCTATTACACAGAGATGAATCCATGTTACCTAGATTGAGTTCAAACCAGAATGTGCACTCAGATTCCCATTATATTGTTCTACCTACTAATGGACAGTTCAGTTATATCCAGACCTCACCACCTCCCCCATTAAGTAAAACCCTTGTGAAGAGACATGTAGATGCCTTTATGAACATATTGATAATTTTTCATGGCAGTGTTTTCCAAAAAACCAGTTAGTAAAATCAATTTATTCCTTTGCAGCCTGAAATTACCTTCATTCCAGTTTACTGGTATAAGAACCGCAGTATATCAGCAACAATTCTCCAATAGTAGTTCAGGCAGAAGTCATTCTAGATAACAATCAGTGCCGGATCCTCCATGTATTTTACACAGCCCATGACACGGGACATCCGTCCACTCGTTTAGAACAACTGATGTTTTACGCTGGCCATTTAGGTTTATTTAAAGGAGTGGTTAGAAAACAGGTGAGACAGACTGATTAGATTCAGTATGTATGTTGGCTTTGTTTTTCTAGGCCTGAATTTTTCACATTTCAATTAATTGTAGGTTAAGTAGCAGGCAGATTCTTCACTGGGCTTCAAATGTGATAAAGTTGCTTCTTATTTTTAAGAAGGCCGTTGCAATCCTGCATTTATTTTACACCTCAGTGCTTGTTTTACACACAAGCACACACGCCCACACACCACACACACCAACAAACACACAAACACATAATTAGAGCACATTTAACAATCAAATAAAGCTTTACCTATAATTCATAACTAGGGTATTTTTTAATAAGTATTGTGTCTTGGTCTCTACTGGGGAAACATTGTTCAATGTGAGTTCTCTGGTTTGTTGTAGGGCAGTGAATGTTCACTTGTTGGCAATGATATAGAAATGGGGAGTAAGAGTTTAAAAGTTTTTACAGTAGGTAGGCAGAGTCAGAGTATGGAATCTAAGAATAAGAAATTGGGGAATTTCCTCTTTGTTTCTTCATTTCAATCTCCTAATAATTCATGTATATTTTCCAAAAGTCTCCCAGAAAACAAGGACTAGGTCAATCCACATATCAGTGAACCATAGCAGAATGCGATTCTGAATTTCATATAAACAGTCATAAAATCCAAAAGACAGGTGCTGGGGTTTTGGCTCAGCACTAGAGTGCTGGCTTCACACTTTCAAAGGTCCTGAGTTGGATCCCCAACACCATGTGTGAAAGGAATGAATGAAACAATGCATGAGTGTATGATGAATGAATTAAAGGTATCAGGAGGAGGAGGAGGAGGAGGAGGAGGAGGAGAAATAGAAGAAGATGATGAGTAATTTGACAGAAGGGAAAAAGGGGAGGAGAGTGAGTTTAAAGTGTGGTTTCCAATTCCCAAACGTTCAATTACAGCAGACGGGATAGAGAGAGAAGATGGGAGGGCAGGAGAGGGGGGATAGTAGAGGCCAGAAAAGGTAGCAGAATACAACAGTTACTAATATGGCATTTTGTAAAAACGTGGATGTGTAAACAATGAAAATGTTTTTCTAGGCCTGAATTTTTCACATTTCAATTAATTGTAGGTTAAGCATCAGGCAGATTCTTCACTGGGCTTCAAATGTGATAAAGTTGCTTCTTATATTTAAGAAGGCCGTTGCAATCCTGCATTTATTTTACACCTCAGTGCTTGTTTTACACACAAGCACACACGCCCACACACCACACACACCAACAAACACACAAACACATAATTAGAGTACATTTAACACTCAAATAAAGCTTTACCTATAATTCATAACTAGGGTATTTTTTTAATAAGTATTGTGTCTTTGTCTCTACTGGGGAAACATTGTTCAATGTGAGTTCTCTGGTTTGTTGTAGGGCAGTGAATGTTCACTTGTTGGCAATGATATAGAAATGGGGAGTAAGAGTTTAAAAGTTTTTACAGTAGGTAGGCAGAGTCAGAGTATGGAATCTAAGAATAAGAAATTGGGGAATTTCCTCTTTGTTTCTTCATTTCAATCTCCTAATAATTCATGTATATTTTCCAAAAGTCTCCCAGAAAACAAGGACTAGGTCAATCCACATATCAGTGAACCATAGCAGAATGCGATTCTGAGTTTCATATAAACAGTCATAAAATCCAAAGACAGGTGCTGGGGTTTTGGCTCAGCACTAGAGTGCTGGCTTCACACTTTCAAGGGTCCTGAGTTGGATCCCCAACACCATGTGTGAAAGGAATGAATGAACCAATGCATGAGTGTATGATGAATGAATTAAAGATATCAGGAGGAGGAGGAAGAGGAGGAGGAGGAGGAGAAATAGAAGAAGATGATGAGTAATATGACAGAAGGGAAAAAGGGGAGGAGAGTGAGTTTAAAGTGTGGTTTCCAATTCCCAAACGTTCAATTACAGCAGACGGGATAGAGAGAGAAGATGGGAGGGCAGGAGAGGGGGGATAGTAGAGGCCAGAAAAGGTAGCAGAATACAACAGTTACTAATATGGCATTTTGTAAAAACGTGGATGTGTAAACAATGTGATTGTGCAATCTGAATATGGTTTCAAAATGGGAGTTCATAACTCACTTGAGTCTAATGTAGGAAATATCGTATCTCAAGAGCTATGTAAGGTTTTAAGCAACCAATATAAAAAAGAGGTCTTCATTTTTCTTTGTAGTTGAGATCTCCTGTTTCCGTGACATGTTTAGTTGTGTTCTCTCCTTTAGTCCTCCCATGCTCTAGTTATTCTGATATGGAAAAACTAGCTGAAATGCCCAACCAGTCTCTAAATCAGTGACACTTTTTCATTAAGCCTAAAGTCACTTTACATTTGCTACAGTCATACTAAATACACTTCTTTGTTGGGAGTTTAAAAGATATTTCCATCAGCTAGATTACAAGTACCTAGAACTCCCATTCTTGTTTATGTCAGAGTGGCTTCATCAGATTAAATTCTGTTCTCTGGAATTACATAAAATAGGAATAATTTACTCGTAAGATTCCTACGTAAACCATCTTTATTTACAAAATAGTATCTTAAGGATTATTGTTTCATTGAGCTTCAATTGGAGCCAAAGTATAGTCAATTACTGAAGTAAAAGCAGTTACTTAAAAACTAAAAATGAGAGATAAGTCAAATTACATTTGAAGAGAGAGCAACAGCATGAGGTTTCTTGTTTGGTTCTGGATGTTGAGTAACAGGCTCATTTGCAGGTGGAAGGAACCCTTCAGGGAACTCACTTGTACTTTCAGAATGGGGGTGTAGAGGGCTGAATTCCAGCTCTTGGGGGATGATTGTGAGGAAAACCCCCTCCCTGCATAGACACTTCGCATTGGAAATGGAGTGGGTGGCGGGTCAGGTGGAACACAATCTCCAGGTTCCCAGACAAGTTTCCTGGGAGAGGTGGAGGAAAAAAAAGGTCCTCTTCTCATGAACTGACTCCTTGGGTCAACTGGAAGCAAGGCACCTCTGACTGGAGGGAATGGTGCCAACACAGAGCCAGAGCCAGTTGCTTGGTTTTCAGCATGGAGAGGTGAATCAGGCACATCAGAGTCCAAAGGAGGCATATTAGGAATTCTGTGTTCTGCTGGTCCCGATGCTCTACCACAATTTGAGTAAAACCTATCTTGCCTTTGTAGAGGAAGACGTGCATCAGAAGAATATGGTTGGCCTGGCGGAGGGATCATCAGCCTGCTGGCCTGTTCCCCTGGAGGAGAGAGTGGCCCAGTCTGAGAAGGTGCTCTCTGAAAATCAGTGAACTTATGACAGCTGGATTCTCTTCCTTTACTGCTAGTCGCATGGTCCAGAGGATTCTCCAGGGCCCCTTGACCCTCCTCCTCCTCCCACTGGAGTGAAAGGTGAGAGTGTGAGTGGACCACTCTTTTCCAAATGAGGAGGTCTCCTTTCAGATGAAGGGTGACCTATTGGTGAGGGCCCATTTGGAGAAGGCTTTCTGCCCATTGCTGAGTTGGAAACATCCAGTGCATCATAGGGATCTTTTTCTACAAGTTCAAATCTAAGCTCCTTCTCAGTTAATTTTTGTCTGTTGCGTGCATTTTGTTTCCTGAAATAACTGAGGTTTCTTTCAGCAATCCGAGCTGCCAACTCACTAGCATGTGCTTCTTTCTCAGAGGAAATAATCTTCCCCAGACAGGAATGAATGGTACTCTGCAATTGTTCTTCAAGATATTGGGCTCTCTTTCTGTAGGTCTCCAGCTCTTTTATTGTATGGCTCATCTTTTCTTCGACTTTGGAAAGTTTCTCCTCTTGCTCCACACGGTAGTTTTCCTCCACTCTTAATTTCCTGTGCAGTTTCATCATATTTTCTTGATAGCGTTCCATCATGACTTTAAAGTTCTTCTGTAGGGTCTCATTCTCACTTTGCAGCTGTGCATTTTCTGACTGCAAGGATGCCTGTTCAGTCTGCAGACTTTTAAGGTGTTCTGTAAGGTCTTCCGTGGTTTTCTCCACTTCAGATGAGAAAGTACATTTTTGAATTCTTCCTCCTTCCAAGATTTCTAAGGAGGCCTTTAGCTTATCACCATAAACCAGGTTCCTCAAAGCTCCTTTGGACTCATCCTCCAAGTGAGCACCAATTTCGGGTTCACTCGTCTTTCCCAGTTCCAGGTGACCACCATCCCTTTGGGCTCCCAGGCTTGGAGAAGACCTATCCATCATCTTCAGCAAGCATTCACTCAGAGACTCCATGTGATTTTCTGTGTCCCTTAGAACTTGTTCTCCAGCTACTTTAGAGTCCTCTAATATGATTTTTGCTTTATATTGGACACCTCCTTGTTCCCTCTGTGCTTCAGCTTCTCCTTGTATTGTTGGTCTCTGCGTTTGCGGAAGTAGGGATCCTTCATTCAAAACCTCTTTGATTGCCAGCTTCAGTTCTTCCTCATTCACTTGAAAGAGTCTCCAGTTTGTTTTAGCTTCAGCTATTTGTGATCTGAGGGATTCAGATTCACCTTGGAGGGACTGTATCCTTCTTGATAGATGCGCCATCGTTTCATCCTGTTGACCATGTTGAGCCTTCTGTGCTTTGAGCTCTTCTTCTAGAAAGAGCACTTCAACGCCATGGCTGGATTCGGACCTATGCAGCTTTTCGTCGGTTGCCTCCAGCTGTCGTGCTTCCCTTGAACCCTTCTCAAACCTGCAATCCTTTAAAGATGATTCTAAGCCTTCATGTTCTTTTTCAACAAGGCTCACTTTTTCAAGAAGTCCACATTTTGCCTCAATAAGTCCAGCAAGATTTAGAGCCAGCCTTTTTTCTCTTCCCACGTAAAGCCTGCTACGAACCGACTGAAAACCTATCCAGAAAAGTGAGAGAACAGCGGAAAATCCAAGAGCTGTACACATCACCAACTCCCAAGGAAAGCCATAAGGAAGATGGCCTGGCTTCATGTCTTCGGACAATGCTGCCACAACCCTGGGTGCTTCTTCCAGAACCACCCACTAGTATGGCTGAGAGGCAGCCCTTGGCTCCTCCATCACGCCAACACAGCTTTGGCTCTTGCCACCACAACCACAGCCTGCCCAGGCAGGCCAACACAGGCTGTGGACACTCAGGTGTTTGGTCAGGAACTCCAACCTGCACCAGGCAACGGAGCAGACCACTGTGATCCCCTTCAGGGGCTGGGCGTATGGTGGGTGGTGGGCGTATGGCGGTGGGAGCCATGATCAAAGGCTCCCAGGAGCCTTGTTGTGCTCAACTGCCCATCAGGGGAGTCTTATCCGCTTCCCTACCCGGTTCATCCTCAAGTGCCACAGGTTTAGGTCCCTCCCACTCCAGCCAGAGAGAATTCCTCTCCATGCCACCCACCCCTTGATTTGGTTTAGGCCAGGCCAAGGCGGGGTTAGTAGGAAGATTCCATCCAGTCATAATAACATTCAGTTTGATGTCACTCAAATTCTAAAGCTGACTAAACTGTTCAAACAGCTTTTATGGCCTATATTGGTCTTTGTGTCCCTTGCCTTTTGTTTGAGTGACTCAGTCCTTTCCCTGCCCTTGTGCTCTCCCTATTTCCTACCTTCCTTCCTCCCTTCCTGGTTTTTCTCCTTTTCTTCTTCCTTCTTTTCTACCTCCCTCCATCCCTCCAACTTTGCCTTCCTCCCTTCCAACTTTCTCTCTCCCTTCCCTTCCTTCTCTTTTCTTGCAAGTGTTTGGGGTGAAAGTCCATGGCAGGCCAGCCCCAAGCTAGGCAATGTCACAGCAACTGAGCTACAATATCCCCAGACCTGCTGCCACTTCCTATGCAAGTAATTTGAATTATCTCTAAAGAGAAACTCTCACATGAGTCTACTTTCAAAGTAATTTCAGAAGAGTTGCTAACATGGGCATAAATCAGTCATGATAAGTCATTTTTGAAAAGCACGGCACAGCTAATGTTCCTCAGAAGAAGGAGTTGAGAACTTTAGTTGGTTTTCAGGTCAGCATTTCTAGACTAGTACAAACCCTCCTAATCCTGATCTCTCCTTAGTCCTATGATTTCTTTAAGTGTCCCCTTTGCTCCTGTTCATGGAGTCATGTGTACAGAAATTATACCTGGTTCTATTGAACTCTACTTAATTCTTTCTCACCTCTGTGCTCCTTTTGCCAAGTCACTCCTCAACACTTACTGTAACCCTTTCAATTTTTTGTCCATTTTCATTTAAAAAACTCTTTCAAAAATTGAACCATTTCGCACGCAGATACAGTCTTCTTGATCTGCTATTAACCCCCACTACTGACATTGTAAGTTATTGAAATGTACACTTCCAGACCGTTTTCAGATTTTTGATTTCTGTATATCTATCTGTCTATCTATTTACAAACATTACATGGTATTCTGAGAGTATTGTTCTGCTTTTGGAGCTCTACATTGTGTTTTTCAGAAGCAGGCCTATTACACAGAGATGAATCCATGTTACCTAGGATGAGTTCAAACCGGAATGTGCACTCAGATTCCCATTATATTGTTCTACCTACTAATGGACAGTTCAGTTATATCCAGACCTCACCACCTCCCCCATTAAGTAAAACCCTTGTGAAGAGACATGTAGATGCCTTTATGAACATATTGATAATTTTTCATGGCAGTGTTTTCCAAAAACCAGTTAGTAAAATCAATTTATTCCTTTGCAGCCTGAAATTACCTTCATTCCAGTTTACTGGAATAAGAACCGCAGTATATCAGCAACAATTCTCCAATAGTAGTTCAGGCAGAAGTCATTCTAGATAACAATCAGTGCCGGATCCTCCATGTATTTTACACAGCCCATGACACGGGACATCCGTCCACTCGTTTAGAACAACTGATGTTTTACGCTGGCCATTTAGGTTTATTTAAAGGAGTGGTTAGAAAACAGGTGAGACAGACTGATTAGATTCAGTATGTATGTTGGCGTTGTTTTTCTAGGCCTGAATTTTTCACATTTCAATTAATTGTAGGTTAAGTAGCAGGCAAATTCTTCACTGGGCTTCAAATGTGATAAAGTTGATTCTTATTTTTAAGAAGGCCGTTGCAATCCTGCATTTATTTTACACCTCAGTGCTTGTTTTACACACAAGCACACACGCCCACACACCACACACACCAACAAACACACAAACACATAATTAGAGCACATTTAACACTCAAATAAAGCTTTACCTACTAATTCATAACGAGGGTATTTTTTTAATAAGTATTGTGTCTTGGTCTCTACTGGGGAAACATTGTTCAATGTGAGTTCTCTGGTTTGTTGCAGGGCAGTGAATGTTCACTTGTTGGCAATGATATAGAAATGGGGAGTAAGAGTTTAAAAGTTTTTACAGTAGGTAGGCAGAGTCAGAGTATGGAATCTAAGAATAAGAAATTGGGGAATTTCCTCTTTGTTTCTTCATTTCAATCTCCTAATAATTCATGTATATTTTCCAAAAGTCTCCCAGAAAACAAGGACTAGGTCAATCCACATATCAGAGAACCATAGCAGAATGCGATTCTGAATTTCATATAAACAGTCATAAAATCCAAAGACAGGTCCTGGGGTTTTGGCTCAGCACTAGAGTGCTGGCTTCACACTTTCAAAGGTCCTGAGTTGGATCCCCAACACCATGTGTGAAAGGAATGAATGAACCAATGCATGAGTGTATGATGAATGAATTAAAGGTATCAGGAGGAGGAGGAAGAGGAGGAGGAGGAGCAGAAATAGAAGAAGATGATGAGTAATATTACAGAAGGGAAAAAGGGGAGGAGAGTGAGTTTAAAGTGTGGTTTCCAATTCCCAAACGTTCAATTACAGCAGACGGGATAGAGAGAGAAGATGGGAGGGCAGAAGAGGGGGGATAGTAGAGGCCAGAAAAGGTAGCAGAATACAACAGTTACAAATATGGCATTTTGTAAAAACGTGGATGTGTAAAAAATGAAAATGTTTTTCTAGGCCTGAATTTTTCACATTTCAATTAATTGTAGGTTAAGCATCAGGCAGATTCTTCACTGGGCTTCAAATGTGATATAGTTGCTTCTTATTTTTAAGAAGGCCGTTGCAATCCTGCATTTATTTTACACCTCAGTGCTTGTTTTACACACAAGCACACACGCCCACACACCACATACACCAAAAAACACACAAACACATAATTAGAGCACATTTAACACTCAAATAAAGCTTTACCTATAATTCATATCTAGGGTATTTTTTTTAATAAGTATTGTGTCTTGGTCTCTACTGGGGAAACATTGTTCAATGTGAGTTCTCTGGTTTGTTGTAGGGCAGTGAATGTTCACTTGGTGGCAATGATATAGAAATGGGGAGTAAGAGTTTAAAAGTTTTTACAGTAGGTAGGCAGAGTCAGAGTATGGAATCTAAGAATAAGAAATTGGGGAATTTCCTCTTTGTTTCTTCATTTCAATCTCCTAATAATTCATGTATATTTTCCAAAAGTCTCCCAGAAAACAAGGACTAGGTCAATCCACATATCAGTGAACCATAGCAGAATGCGATTCTGAATTTCATATAAACAGTCATAAAATCCAAAGACAGGTGCTGGGGTTTTGGCTCAGCACTAGAGTGCTGGCTTCACATTTTCAAAGGTCCTGAGTTGGATCCCCAACACCATGTGTGAAAGGAATGAATGAACCAATGCATGAGTGTATGATGAATGAATTAAAGGTATCAGGAGGAGGAGGAGGAGGAGGAGGAGGAGGAGAAATAGAAGAAGATGATGAGTAATTTGACAGAAGGGAAAAAGGGGAGGAGAGTGAGTTTAAAGTGTGGTTTCCAATTCCCAAACGTTCAACTACAGCAGACGGGATAGAGAGAGAAGATGGGAGGGCAGGAGAGGGGGGATAGTAGAGGCCAGAAAAGGTAGCAGAATACAACAGTTACTAATATGGCATTTTGTAAAAACGTGGATGTGTAAACAATGTGATTGTGCAATCTGAATATGGGGTCAAAATGGGAGTTCATAACTCACTTGAGTCTAATGTAGGAAATATGGTATCTCAAGAGCTATGTAAGGTTTTAAGCAACCAATATAAAAAAGAGGTCTTCATTTTTCTTTGTAGTTGAGATCTCCTGTTTCCGTGACATGTTTAGTTGTGTTCTCTCCTTTAGTCCTCCCATGCTCTAGTTATTCTGATATGGAAAAACTAGCTGAAATGCCCAACCAGTCTCTAAATCAGTGACACTTTTTCATTAAGCCTAAAGTCACTTTACATTTCCTACAGTCATACTAAATACACTTCTTTGTTGGGAGTTTAAAAGATATTTCCATCAGCTAGATTACAAGTACCTAGAACTCCCATTCTTGTTTATGTAAGAGTGGCTTCATCAGATTAAATGCTGTTCTCTGGAATGACATAAAATAGGAATAATTTACTCGTAAGATTCCTATGTAAACCATCTTTATTTACAAAATAGTATCTTAAGGATTATTGTTTCATTGAGCTTCAATTGGAGCCAAAGTATAGTCAATTACTGAAGTAAAAGCAGTTACTTAAAAACTAAAAATGAGAGATAAGTCAAATTACATTTGAAGAGAGAGCAACAGCATGAGGTTTCTTGTTTGGTTCTGGATGTTGAGTAACAGGCTCATTTGCAGGTGGAAGGAACCCTTCAGGGAACTCACTTGTACTTTCAGAATGGGGGTGTAGAGGGCTGAATTCCAGCTCTTGGGGGAAGATTGTGAGGAAAACCCCCTCCCTGCATAGACACTTCGCATTGGAAATGGAGTGGGTGGCGGGTCAGGTGGAACATAATCTCCAGGTTCCCAGACAAGTTTCCTGGGAGAGGTGGAGGAAAAAAAAGGTCCTCTTCTCATGAACTGACTCCTTGGGTCAACTGGAAGCAAGGCACCTCTGACTGGAGGGAAAGGTGCCAACACAGAGCCAGAGCCAGTTGCTTGGTTTTCAGCATGGAGATGTGATTCAGGCACATCAGAGTCCAAAGGAGGCATATTAGGAATTCTGTGTTCTGCTGGTCCCGATGCTCTACCACAATTTGAGTAAAACCTATCTTGCCTTTGTAGAGGAAGACGTGCATCAGAAGAATATGGTTGGCCTGGCGGAGGGATCATCAGCCTGCTGGCCTTTTCCCCTGGAGGAGAGAGGGGCCCAGTCTGAGAAGGTGCTCTCTGAAAATCAGTGAACTTATGACAGCTGGATTCTCTTCCTTTACTGCTAGTCGCATGGTCCAGAGGATTCTCCAGGGCCCCTTGACCCTCCTCCTCCTCCCACTGGAGTGAAAGGTGAGAGTGTGAGTGGACCACTCTTTTCCAAAGGAGGAGGTCTCCTTTCAGATGAAGGGTGACCTATTGGTGAGGGCCCATTTGGAGAAGGCTTTCTGCCCATTGCTGAGTTGGAAACATCCAGTGCATCATAGGGATCTTTTTCTACAAGATCAAATCTAAGCTCCTTCTCAGTTAATTTTTGTCTGTTGCGTGCATTTTGTTTCCTGAAATAACTGAGGTTTCTTTCAGCAATCCGAGCTGCCAACTCACTAGCATGTGCTTCTTTCTCAGAGGAAATAATCTTCCCCAGACAGGAATGAATGGTACTCTGCAATTGTTCTTCAAGATATTGGGCTCTCTTTCTGTAGGTCTCCAGCTCTTTTATTGTATGGCTCATCTTTTCTTCGACTTTGGAAAGTTTATCCTCTTGCTCCACACGGTAGTTTTCCTCCACTCTTAATTTCCTGTGCAGTTTCATCATATTTTCTTGATAGCGTTCCATCATGACTTTAAAGTTCTTCTGTAGGGTCTCATTCTCACTTTGCAGCTGTGCATTTTCTGACTGCAAGGATGCCTGTTCAGTCTGCAGACTTTTAAGGTGTTCTGCAAGGTCTTCCGTGGTTTTCTCCACTTCAGATGAGAAAGTACATTTTTGAATTCCTCCTCCTTCCAAGATTTCTAAGGAGGCCTTTAGCTTATCACCATAAACCAGGTTCCTCAAAGCTCCCTTGGACTCATCCTCCAAGTGAGCACCAATTTCAGGTTCACTCGTCTTTCCCAGTTCCAGGTGACCACCATCCCTTTGGGCTCCCAGGCTTGGAGAAGACCTATCCATCATCTTCAGCAAGCATTCACTCAGAGACTCCATGTGATTTTCTGTGTCCCTTAGAACTTCTTCTCCAGCTACTTTAGAGTCCTCTAATATGATTTTTGCTTTATATTGGACACCTCCTTGTTCCCTCTGTGCTTCAGCTTCTCCTTGTATTGTTGGTCTCTGCGTTTGCGGAAGTAGGGATCCTTCATTCAAAACCTCTTTGATTGCCAGCTTCAGTTCTTCCTCATTCACTTGAAAGAGTCTCCAGTTTGTTTTAGCTTCAGCTATTTGTGATCTGAGGGATTCAGATTCACCTTGGAGGGACTGTATCCTTCTTGATAGATGCGCCATCGTTTCATCCTGTTGACCATGTTGAGCCTTCTGTGCTTTGAGCTCTTCTTCTAGAAAGAGCACTTCAACGCCATGGCTGGATTCGGACCTATGCAGCTTTTCGTCGGTTGCCTCCAGCTGTCGTGCTTCCCTTGAACTCTTGTCAAACCTGCAATCCTTTAAAGATGATTCTAAGCCTTCATGTTCTTTTTCAACAAGGCTCACTTTTTCAAGAAGTCCACATTTTGCCTCAATAAGTCAAGCAAGATTTAGAGCCACCCTTTTTTCTCTTCCCACGTAAAGCCTGCTACGAACCGACTGAAAACCTCTCCAGAAAAGTGAGAGAACAGCGGAAAATCCAAGAGCTGTACCCATCACCAACTCCCATGGAAAGCCATAAGGAAGATGGCCTGGTTTCATGTCTTCGGACAATGCTGCCACAACCCTGGGTGCTTCTTCCAGAACCACCCACTAGTATGGCTGAGAGGCAGCCCTTGGCTCCTCCATCACGCCAACACAGCTTTGGCTCTTGCCACCACAACCACAGCCTGCCCAGGCAGGCCAACACAGGCTGTGGACACTCAGGTGTTGGTTCAGGAACTCCAACCTGCACCAGGCAACGGAGCAGACCACTGTGATTCCCTTCAGGGGCTTGGCGTATGGTGGGTGGTGGGCGTATGGCGGTGGGAGCCATGATCAAAGGCTCCCAGGAGCCTTGTTGTGCTCAACTGCCCATCAGGGGAGTCTTGTCCGCTTCCCTACCCGGTGCATCCTCAAGTGCCACAGGTTTAGGTCCCTCCCACTCCAGCCAGAGAGAATTCCTCTCCATGCCACCCACCCCTTGATTTGGTTTAGGCCAGGCCAAGGCGGGGTTAGTAGGAAGATTCCATCCAGTCATAATAACATTCAGTTTGATGTCACTCAAATTCTAAAGCTGACTAAACTGTTCAAACAGCTTTTATGGCCTATATTGGTCTTTGTGTCCCTTGCCTTTTGTTTGAGTGACTCAGTCCTTTCCCTGCCCTTGTGCTCTCCCTATTTCCTACCTTCCTTCCTCCCTTCCTGGTTTTTCTCCTTTTCTTCTTCCTTCTTTTCTACCTCCCTCCATCCCTCCAACTTTGCCTTCCTCCCTTCCAACTTTCTCTCTCCCTTCCCTTCCTTCTCTTTTCTTGCAAGTGTTTGGGGTGAAAGTCCATGGCAGGCCAGCCCCAAGCTAGGCAAGGTCACTGCCACTGAGCTACAACATCCCCAGACCTGCTGCCACTTCCTATGCAAGGAATTTGAATTATTTCTAAAGAGAAACTCTCACATGAGTCTACTTTCAAAGTAATTTCAGAAGAGTTGCTAACATGGGCATAAATCAGTCATGACAAGTCATTTTTGAAAAGCACGGCACAGCTAATGTTCCTCAGAAGAAGGAGTTGAGAACTTTAGTTGGTTTTCAGGTCAGCATTTCTAGACTAGTACAATCCCTCCTAATCCTGATCTCTCCTTAGTCCTATGATTTCTTTAAGTGTCCCCTTTGCTCCTGTTCATGGAGTCATGTGTACAGAAATTATACCTGGTTCTATTGAACTTTACTTAATTCTTTCTCACCTCTGTGCTCCTTTTGCCAAGTCACTCCTCAACACTTACTGTAACCCTTTCAATTTTTTGTCCATTTTCATTTAAAAAACTCTTTCAAAAATTGAACCATTTCGCATGCAGATACAGTCTTCTTGATCTGCTATTAACCCCCACTACTGACATTGTAAGTTATTGAATTGTACACTTCCAGACCGTTTTCAGATTTTTGATTTCTGTATATCTATCTGTCTATCTATTTACAAACATAACATGGTATTCTGAGAGTATCGTTCTGCTTTTGGAGCTCTACATTGTGTTTTTCAGAAGCAGGCCTATTACACAGAGATGAATCCATGTTACCTAGATTGAGTTCAAACTGGAATGTGCACTCAGATTCCCATTATATTGTTCTACCTACTAATGGACAGTTCAGTTATATCCAGACCTCACCACCTCCCCCATTAAGTAAAACCCTTGTGAAGAGACATGTAGATGCCTTTATGAACATATTGATAATTTTTCATGGCAGTGTTTTCCAAAAACCAGTTAGTAAAATCAATTTATTCCTTTGCAGCCTGAAATTACCTTCATTCCAGTTTACTGGTATAAGAACCGCAGTATATCAGCAACAATTCTCCAATAGTAGTTCAGGCAGAAGTCATTCTAGATAACAATCAGTGCCGGATCCTCCATGTATTTTACACAGCCCATGACAGGGGACATCCGTCCACTCGTTTAGAACAACTGATGTTTTACGCTGGCCATTTAGGTTTATTTAAAGGAGTGGTTAGAAAACAGGTGAAAAAGACTGATTAGATTCAGTATGTATGTTGGCGTTGTTTTTCTAGGCCTGAATTTTTCACATTTCAATTAATTGTTGGTTAAGTAGCAGGCAAATTCTTCACTGGGCTTCAAATGTGATAAAGTTGCTTCTTATTTTTAAGAAGGCCGTTGCAATCCTGCATTTATTTTACACCTCAGTGCTTGTTTTACACACAAGCACACACGCCCACACACCACACACACCAACAAACACACAAACACATAATTAGAGCACATTTAACACTCAAATAAAGCTTTACCTACTAATTCATAACTAGGGTATTTTTTTAATAAGTATTGTGTCTTGGTCTCTACTGGGAAAACATTGTTCAATGTGAGTTCTCTGGTTTGTTGCAGGGCAGTGAATGTTCACTTGTTGGCAATGATATAGAAATGGGGAGTAAGAGTTTAAAAGTTTTTACAGTAGGTAGGCAGAGTCAGAGTATGGAATCTAAGAATAAGAAATTGGGGAATTTCCTCTTTGTTTCTTCATTTCAATCTCCTAATAATTCATGTATATTTTCCAAAAGTCTCCCAGAAAACAAGGACTAGGTCAATCCACATATCAGAGAACCATAGCAGAATGCGATTCTGAATTTCATATAAACAGTCATAAAATCCAAAAGACAGGTGCTGGGGTTTTGGCTCAGCTCTAGAGTGCAGGCTTCACACTTTCAAAGGTCCTGAGTTGGATCCCCAACACCATGTGTGAAAGGAATGAATGAACCAATGCATGAGTGTATGATGAATGAATTAAAGGTATCAGAAGGAGGAGGAAGAGGAGGAGGAGGAGCAGAAATAGAAGAAGATGATGAGTAATATGAGAGAAGGGAAAAAGGGGAGGAGAGTGAGTTTAAAGTGTGGTTTCCAATTCCCAAACGTTCAATTACAGCAGACTGGATAGAGAGAGAAGATAGGAGGGCAGGAGAGAGGGGGTATAGTAGAGGCCAGAAAAGGTAGCAGAATACAAGAGTTACTAATATGGCATTTTGTAAAAACGTGGATGTGTAAACAATGAAAATGTTTTTCTAGGCCTGAATTTTTCACATTTCAATTATTTGTAGGTTAAGCATCAGGCAGATTCTTCACTGGGCTTCAAATGTGATAAAGTTGCTTCTTATTTTTAAGAAGGCCGTTGCAATCCTGCATTTATTTTACACCTCAGTGCTTGTTTTACACACAAGCACACACGCCCACACACCACACACACCAACAAACACACAAACACATAATTAGAGCACATTTAACACTCAAATAAAGCTTTACCTATAATTCATAACTAGGGTATTTTTTTAATAAGTATTGTGTCTTGGTCTCTACTGGGGAAACATTGTTCAATGTGAGTTCTCTGGTTTGTTGCAGGGCAGTGAATGTTCACTTGTTGGCAATGATATAGAAATGGGGAGTAAGAGTTTAAAAGTTTTTACAGTAGGTAGGCAGAGTCAGAGTATGGAATCTAAGAATAAGAAATTGGGGAATTTCCTCTTTGTTTCTTCATTTCAATCTCCTAATAATTCATGTATATTTTCCAAAAGTCTCCCAGAAAACAAGGACTAGGTCAATCCACATATCAGAGAACCATAGCAGAATGCGATTCTGAATTTCATATAAACAGTCATAAAATCCAAAAGACAGGTGCTGGGGTTTTGGCTCAGCACTAGAGTGCTGGCTTCACACTTTCAAAGGTCCTGAGTTGGATCCCCAACACCATGTGTGAAAGGAATGAATGAACCAATGCATGAGTGTATGATGAATGAATTAAAGGTATCAGAAGGAGGAGGAAGAGGAGGAGGAGGAGCAGAAATAGAAGAAGATGATGAATAATATGACAGAAGGGAAAAAGGGTAGGAGAGTGAGTTTAAAGTGTGGTTTCCAATTCCCAAACGTTCAATTACAGCAGACGGGATAGAGAGAGAAGATAGGAGGGCAGGAGAGAGGGGGTATAGTAGAGGCCAGAAAAGGTAGCAGAATACAAGAGTTACTAATATGGCATTTTGTAAAAACGTGGATGTGTAAACAATGAAAATGTTTTTCTAGGCCTGAATTTTTCACATTTCAATTATTTGTAGGTTAAGCATCAGGCAGATTCTTCACTGGGCTTCAAATGTGATAAAGTTGCTTCTTATTTTTAAGAAGGCCGTTGCAATCCTGCATTTATTTTACACCTCAGTGCTTGTTTTACACACAAGCACACACGCCCACACACCACACACACCAACAAACACACAAACACATAATTAGAGCACATTTAACACTCAAATAAAGCTTTACCTATAATTCATAACTAGGGTATTTTTTTAATAAGTATTGTGTCTTGGTCTCTACTGGGGAAACATTGTTCAATGTGAGTTCTCTGGTTTGTTGTAGGGCAGTGAATGTTCACTTGTTGGCAATGATATAGAAATGGGGAGTAAGAGTTTAAAAGTTTTTACAGTAGGTAGGCAGAGTCAGAGTATGGAATCTAAGAATAAGAAATTGGGGAATTTCCTCTTTGTTTCTTCATTTCAATCTCCTAATAATTCATGTATATTTTCCAAAAGTCTCCCAGAAAACAAGGACTAGGTCAATCCACATATCAGTGAACCATAGCAGAATGCGATTCTGAATTTCATATAAACAGTCATAAAATCCAAAGACAGGTGCTGGGGTTTTGGCTCAGCACTAGAGTGCTGGCTTCACACTTTCAAAGGTCCTGAGTTGGATCCCCAACACCATGTGTGAAAGGAATGAATGAACCAATGCATGAGTGTATGATGAATGAATTAAAGGTATCAGGAGGAGGAGGAAGAGGAGGAGGAGGAGGAGAAATAGAAGAAGATGATGAGTAATATGAGAGAAGTGAAAAAGGGGAGGAGAGTGAGTTTAAAGTGTGGTTTCCTATTCCCAAACGTTCAATTACAGCAGACGGGATAGAGAGAGAAGATGGGAGGGCAGGAGAGGGGGGATAGTAGAGGCCAGAAAAGGTAGCAGAATACAACAGTTACTAATATGGCATTTTGTAAAAACGTGGATGTGTAAACAATGTGATTGTGCAATCTGAATATGGGGTCAAAATGGGAGTTGATAACTCACTTGAGTCTAATGTAGGAAATATGGTATCTCAAGAGCTATGTAAGGTTTTAAGCAACCAATATAAAAAAGAGGTCTTCATTTTTCTTTGTAGTTGAGATCTCCTGTTTCCGTGACATGTTTAGTTGTGTTTTCTCCTTTAGTCCTCCCATGCTCTAGTTATTCTGATATGGAAAAACTAGCTGAAATGCCCAACCAGTCTCTAAATCAGTGACACTTTTTCATTAAGCCTAAAGTCACTTTACATTTGCTACAGTCATACTAAATACACTTCTTTGTTGGGAGTTTAAAAGATATTTCCATCAGCTAGATTACAAGTACCTAGAACTCCCATTCTTGTTTATGTAAGAGTGGCTTCATCAGATTAAATGCTGTTCTCTGGAATGACATAAAATAGGAATAATTTACTTGTAAGATTCCTATGTAAACCATCTTTATTTACAAAATAGTATCTTAAGGATTATTGTTTCATTGAGCTTCAATTGGAGCCAAAGTATAGTCAATTACTGAATTAAAAGCAGTTACTTAAAAACTAAAAATGAGAGATAAGTCAAATTACATTTGAAGAGAGAGCAACAGCATGAGGTTTCTTGTTTGGTTCTGGATGTTGAGTAACAGGCTCATTTGTAGGTGGAAGGAACCCTTCAGGGAACTCACTTGTACTTTCAGAATGGTTGTGTAGAGGGCTGAATTCCAGTTCTTGGGGGAAGATTGTGAGGAAAACGCCCTCCCTGCATAGACACTTCGCATTGGAAATGGAGTGGGTGGCGGGTCAGGTGGAACATAATCTCCAGGTTCCCAGACAAGTTTCCTGGGAGAGGTGGAGGAAAAAAAAGGTCCTCTTCTCATGAACTGACTCCTTGGGTCAACTGGAAGCAAGGCACCTCTGACTGGAGGGAAAGGTGCCAACACAGAGCCAGAGCCAGTTGCTTGGTTTTCAGCATGGAGAGGTGAATCAGGCACATCAGAGTCCAAAGGAGGCATATTAGGAATTCTGTGTTCTGCTGGTCCCGATGCTCTACCACAATTTGAGTAAAACCTATCTTGCCTTTGTAGAGGAAGACGTGCATCAGAAGAATATGGTTGGCCTGGCGGAGGGATCATCAGCCTGCTGGCCTGTTCCCCTGGAGGAGAGAGGGGCCCAGTCTGAGAAGGTGCTCTCTGAAAATCAGTGAACTTATGACAGCTGGATTCTCTTCCTTTACTGCTAGTCGCATGGTCCAGAGGATTCTCCAGGGCCCCTTGACCCTCCTCCTCCTCCCACTGGAGTGAAAGGTGAGAGTGTGAGTGGACCACTCTTTTCCAAATGAGGAGGTCTCCTTTCAGATGAAGGGTGACCTATTGGTGAGGGCCCATTTGGAGAAGGCTTTCTGCCCATTGCTGAGTTGGAAACATCCAGTGCATCATAGGGATCTTTTTCTACAAGTTCAAATCTAAGCTCCTTCTCAGTTAATTTTTGTCTGTTGTGTGCATTTTGTTTCCTGAAATAACTGAGGTTTCTTTCAGCAATCCGAGCTGCCAACTCACTAGCATGTGCTTCTTTCTCAGAGGAAATAATCTTCCCCAGACAGGAATGAATGGTACTCTGCAATTGTTCTTCAAGATATTGGGCTCTCTTTCTGTAGGTCTCCAGCTCTTTTATTGTATGGCTCATCTTTTCTTCGACTTTGGAAAGTTTCTCCTCTTGCTCCACACGGTAGTTTTCCTCCACTCTTAATTTCCTGTGCAGTTTCATCATATTTTCTTGATAGCGTTCCATCATGACTTTAAAGTTCTTCTGTAGGGTCTCATTCTCACTTTGCAGCTGTGCATTTTCTGACTGCAAGGATGGGATGCCTGTTCAGTCTGCAGACTTTTAAGGTGTTCTGTAAGGTCTTCCGTGGTTTTCTCCACTTCAGATGAGAAAGTACATTTTTGAATTCTTCCTCCTTCCAAGATTTCTAAGGAGGCCTTTAGCTTATCACCATAAACCAGGTTCCTCAAAGCTCCTTTGGACTCATCCTCCAAGTGAGCACCAATTTCAGGTTCACTCGTCTTTCCCAGTTCCAGGTGACCACCATCCCTTTGGGCTCCCAGGCTTGGAGAAGACCTATCCATCATCTTCAGCAAGCATTCACACAGAGACTCCATGTGATTTTCTGTGTCCCTTAGAACTTGTTCTCCAGCTACTTTAGAGTCCTCTAATATGATTTTTGCTTTATATTGGACACCTCCTTGTTCCCTCTGTGCTTCAGCTTCTCCTTGTATTGTTGGTCTCTGCGTTTGCGGAAGTAGGGATCCTTCATTCAAAACCTCTTTGATTGCCAGCTTCAGTTCTTCCTCATTCACTTGAAAGAGTCTCCAGTTTGTTTTAGCTTCAGCTATTTGTGATCTGAGGGATTCAGATTCACCTTGGAGGGACTGTATCCTTCTTGATAGATGCGCCATCGTTTCATCCTGTTGACCATGTTGAGCCTTCTGTGCTTTGAGCTCTTCTTCTAGAAAGAGCACTTCAACGCCATGGCTGGATTCGGACCTATGCAGCTTTTCGTCGGTTGCCTCCAGCTGTCGTGCTTCCCTTGAACCCTTCTCAAACCTGCAATCCTTTAAAGATGATTCTAAGCCTTCATGTTCTTTTTCAACAAGGCTCACTTTTTCAAGAAGTCCACATTTTGCCTCAATAAGTCCAGCAACATTTAGAGCCACCCTTTTTTCTCTTCCCACGTAAAGCCTGTTATGAACCGACTGAAAACCTCTCCAGAAAAGTGAGAGAACAGCGGAAAATCCATGAGCTGTACACATCACCAACTCCCAAGGAAAGCCATAAGGAAGATGGCCTGGCTTCATGTCTTCGGACAATGCTGCCACAACCCTGGGTGCTTCTTCCAGAACCACCCACTAGTATGGCTGAGAGGCAGCCCTTGGCTCCTCCATCACGCCAACACAGCTTTGGCTCTTGCCACCACAACCACAGCCTGCCCAGGCAGGCCAACACAGGCTGTGGACACTCAGGTGTTTGGTCAGGAACTCCAACCTGCACCAGGCAACGGAGCAGACCACTGTGATCCCCTTCAGGGGCTGGGCGTATGGTGGGTGGTGGGCGTATGGCGGTGGGAGCCATGATCAAAGGCTCCCAGGAGCCTTGTTGTGCTCAACTGCCCATCAGGGGAGTCTTGTCCGCTTCCCTACCCGGTGCATCCTCAAGTGCCACAGGTTTAGGTCCCTCCCACTCCAGCCAGAGAGAATTCCTCTCCATGCCACCCACCCCTTGATTTGGTTTAGGCCAGGCCAAGGCGGGGTTAGTAGGAAGATTCCATCCAGTCATAATAACATTCAGTTTGATGTCACTCAAATTCTAAAGCTGACTAAACTGTTCAAACAGCTTTTATGGCCTATATTGGTCTTTGTGTCCCTTGCCTTTTGTTTGAGTGACTCAGTCCTTTCCCTGCCCTTGTGCTCTCCCTATTTCCTACCTTCCTTCCTCCCTTCCTGGTTTTTCTCCTTTTCTTCTTCCTTCTTTTCTACCTCCCTCCATCCCTCCAACTTTGCCTTCCTCCCTTCCAACTTTCTCTCTCCCTTCCCTTCCTTCTCTTTTCTTGCAAGTGTTTGGGGTGAAAGTCCATGGCAGGCCAGCGCCAAGCTAGGCAAGGTCACTGCCACTGAGCTACAACATCCCCAGACCTGTGGCCACTTCCTATGCAAGTAATTTGAATTATCTCTAAAGAGAAACTCTCACATGAGTCTACTTTCAAAGTAATTTCAGAAGAGTTGCTAACATGGGCATAAATCAGTCATGACAAGTCATTTTTGAAAAGCACGGCACAGCTAATGTTCCTGAGAAGAAGGAGTTGAGAACTTTAGTTGGTTTTCAGGTCAGCATTTCTAGACTAGTACAAACCCTCCTAATCCTGATCTCTCCTTAGTCCTATGATTTCTTTAAGTGTCCCCTTTGCTCCTGTTCATGGAGTCATGTGTACAGAAATTATACCTGGTTCTATTGAACTCTACTTAATTCTTTCTCACCTCTGTGCTCCTTTTGCCAAGTCACTCCTCAACACTTTCTGTAACCCTTTCAATTTTTTGTCCATTTTCATTTAAAAAACTCTTTCAAAAATTGAACCATTTCGCATGCAGATACAGTCTTCTTGATCTGCTATTAATCCCCCACTACTGACATTGTAAGTTATTGAAATGTACAATTCCAGACCGTTTTCAGATTTTTTATTTCTGTATATCTATCTGTCTGTCTATTTACAAACATAACATGGTATTCTGAGAGTATCGTTCTGCTTTTGGAGCTCTACATTGTGTTTTTCAGAAGCAGGCCTATTACACAGAGATGAATCCATGTTACCTAGATTGAGTTCAAACCGGAATGTGCACTCAGATTCCCATTATATTGTTCTACCTACTAATGGACAGTTCAGTTATATCCAGACCTCACCACCTCCCCCATTAAGTAAAACCCTTGTGAAGAGACATGTAGATGCCTTTATGAAAATATTGATAATTTTTCATGGCAGTGTTTTCCAAAAACCAGTTAGTAAAATCAATTTATTCCTTTGCAGCCTGAAATTACCTTCATTCCAGTTTACTGGTATAAGAACCGCAGTATATCAGCAACAATTCTCCAATAGTAGTTCAGGCAGAAGTCATTCTAGATAACAATCAGTGCCGGGTCCTCCATGTATTTTACACAGCCCATGACAGGGGACATCCGTCCACTCGTTTAGAACAACTGATGTTTTACGCTGGCCATTTAGGTTTATTTAAAGGAGTGGTTAGAAAACAGGTGAGACAGACTGATTAGATTCAGTATGTATGTTGGCTTTGTTTTTCTAGGTCTGAATTTTTCACATTTCAATTAATTGTAGGTTAAGTAGCAGGCAGATTCTTCACTGGGCTTCAAATGTGATAAAGGTGCTTCTTATTTTTAAGAAGGCCGTTGCAATCCTGCATTTATTTTACACCTCAGTGCTTGTTTTACACACAAGCACACACGCCCACACACCACACACACCAACAAACACACAAACACATAATTAGAGCACATTTAACACTCAAATAAAGCTTTACCTACTAATTCATAACTAGGGTATTTTTTTAATAAGTATTGTGTCTTGGTCTCTTCTGGGGAAACATTGTTAAATGTGAGTTCTTTGGTTTATTGTAGGGCAGTGAATGTTCACTTGTTGGCAATGATATAGAAATGGGGAGTAAGAGTTTAAAAGTTTTTACAGTAGGTAGGCAGTATCAGAGTATGGAATGTAAGAATAAGAAATTGGGGAATTTCCTCTTTGTTTCTTCATTTCAATCTCCTAATAATTCATGTATATTTTCCAAAAGTCTCCTAGAAAACAAGGACTAGGTCAATCCACATATCAGTGAACCATAGCAGAATGCGATTCTGAATTTCATATAAACAGTCATAAAATCCAAAAGACAGGTGCTGGGGTTTTGGCTCAGCACTAGAGTGCTGGCTTCACACTTTCAAAGGTCCTGAGTTGGATCCCCAACACCATGTGTGAAAGGAATGAATGAACCAATGCATGAGTGTATGATGAATGAATTAAAGGTATCAGGAGGAGGAGGAAGAGGAGGAGGAGGAGGAGAAATAGAAGAACATGATGAGTAATTTGACAGAAGGGAAAAAGGGGAGGAGAGTGAGTTTAAAGTGTGGTTTCCAATTCCCAAACATTCAATTACAGCAGACGGGATAGAGAGAGAAGATGGGAGGGCAGGAGAGGGGGGATAGTAGAGGCCAGAAAAGGTAGCAGAATACAACAGTTACTAATATGGCATTTTGTAAAAACGTGGATGTGTAAACAATGTGATTGTGCAATCTGAATATAGGGTCAAAATGGGAGTTCATAACTCACTTGAGTCTAATGTAGGAAATATGGTATCTCAAGAGCTGTGTAAGGTTTTAAGCAACCAATATAAAAAAGAGGTCTTCATTTTTCTTTGTAGTTGAGATCTCCTGTTTCCGTGACCTGTTTAGTTGTGTTCTCTCCTTTAGTCCTCCCATGCTCTAGTTATTCTGATATGGAAAAACTAGCTGAAATGCCCAACCAGTCTCTAAATCAGTGACACTTTTTCATTAAGCCTAAAGTCACTTTACATTTGCTACAGTCATACTAAATACACTTCTTTGTTGGGAGTTTAAAAGATATTTCCATCAGCTAGATTACAAGTACCTAGAACTCCCATTCTTGTTTATGTAAGAGTGGCTTCATCAGATTAAATGCTGTTCTCTGGAATGACATAAAATAGGAATAATTTACTCGTAAGATTCTTATGTAAACCATCTTTATTTACAAAATAGTATCTTAAGGATTATTGTTTCATTGAGCTTCAATTGGAGCCAAAGTATAGTCAATTACTGAAGTAAAAGCAGTTACTTAAAAACTAAAAATGAGAGATAAGTCAAATTACATTTGAAGAGAGAGCAACAGCATGAGGTTTCTTGTTTGGTTCTGGATGTTGAGTAACAGGCTCATTTGCAGGTGGAAGGAACCCTTCAGGGAACTCACTTGTACTTTCAGAATGGGGGTGTAGAGGGCTGAATTCCAGCTCTTGGGGGAAGATTGTGAGGAGAACCCCCTCCCTGCATAGACACTTCGCATTGGAAATGGAGTGGGTGGCGGGTCAGGTGGAACATAATCTCCAGGTTCCCAGACAAGTTTCCTGGGAGAGGTGGAGGAAAAAAAAGGTCCTCTTCTCATGAACTGACTCCTTGGGTCAACTGGAAGCAAGGCACCTCTGACTGGAGGGAAAGGTGCCAACACAGAGCCAGAGCCAGTTGCTTGGTTTTCAGCATGGAGAGGTGAATCAGGCACATCAGAGTCCAAAGGAGGCATATTAGGAATTCTGTGTTCTGCTGGTCCCGATGCTCTACCACAATTTGAGTAAATCCTATCTTGCCTTTGTAGAGGAAGACGTGCATCAGAAGAATATGGTTGGCCTGGCGGAGGGATCATCAGCCTGCTGGCCTGTTCCCCTGGAGGAGAGAGGGGCCCAGTCTGAGAAGGTGCTCTCTGAAAATCAGTGAACTTATGACAGCTGGATTCTCTTCCTTTACTGCTAGTCGCATGGTCCAGAGGATTCTCCAGGGCCCCCTGACCCTCCTCCTCCTCCCACTGGAGTGAAAGGTGAGAGTGTGAGTGGACCACTCTTTTCCAAATGAGGAGGTCTCCTTTCAGATGAAGGGTGACCTATTGGTGAGGGCCCATTTGGAGAAGGCTTTCTGCCCTTTGCTGAGTTGGAAACATCCAGTGTATCATAGGGATCTTTTTCTACAAGTTCAAATCTAAGCTCCTTCTCAGTTAATTTTTGTCTGTTGCGTGCATTTTGTTTCCTGAAATAACTGAGGTTTCTTTCAGCAATCCGAGCTGCCAACTCACTAGCATGTGCTTCTTTCTCAGAGGAAATAATCTTCCCCAGACAGGAATGAATGGTACTCTGCAATTGTTCTTCAAGATATTGGGCTCTCTTTCTGTAGGTCTCCAGCTCTTTTATTGTATGGCTCATCTTTTCTTCGACTTTGGAAAGTTTCTCCTCTTGCTCCACACGGTAGTTTTCCTCCACTCTTAATTTCCTGTGCAGTTTCATCATATTTTCTTGATAGCGTTCCATCATGACTTTAAAGTTCTTCTGTAGGGTCTCATTCTCACTTTGCAGCTGTGCATTTTCTGACTGCAAGGATGCCTGTTCAGTCTGCAGACTTTTAAGGTGTTCTGTAAGGTCTTCCGTGGTTTTCTCCACTTCAGATGAGAAAGTACATTTTTGAATTCTTCCTCCTTCCAAGATTTCTAAGGAGGCCTTTAGCTTATCACCATAAACCAGGTTCCTCAAAGCTCCTTTGGACTCATCCTCCAAGTGAGCACCAATTTCAGGTTCACTCGTCTTTCCCAGTTCCAGGTGACCACCATCCCTTTGGGCTCCCAGGCTTGGAGAAGACCTATCCATCATCTTCAGCAAGCATTCACTCAGAGACTCCATGTGATTTTCTGTGTCCCTTAGAACTTGTTCTCCAGCTACTTTAGAGTCCTCTAATATGATTTTTGCTTTATATTGGACACCTCCTTGTTCCCTCTGTGCTTCAGCTTCTCCTTGTATTGTTGGTCTCTGCGTTTGCGGAAGTAGGGATCCTTCATTCAAAACCTCTTTGATTGCCAGCTTCAGTTCTTCCTCATTCACTTGAAAGAGTCTCCAGTTTGTTTTAGCTTCAGCTATTTGTGATCTGAGGGATTCAGATTCACCTTGGAGGGACTGTATCCTTCTTGATAGATGCGCCATCGTTTCATCCTGTTGACCATGTTGAGCCTTCTGTGCTTTGAGCTCTTCTTCTAGAAAGAGCACTTCAACGCCATGGCTGGATTCGGACCTATGCAGCTTTTCGTCGGTTGCCTCCAGCTGTCGTGCTTCCCTTGAACCCTTCTCAAACCTGCAATCCTTTAAAGATGATTCTAAGCCTTCATGTTCTTTTTCAACAAGGCTCACTTTTTCAAGAAGTCCACATTTTGCCTCAATAAGTCCAGCAAGATTTAGAGCCAGCCTTTTTTCTCTTCCCACGTAAAGCCTGCTACGAACCGACTGAAAACCTCTCCAGAAAAGCGAGAGAACAGCGGAAAATCCAAGAGCTGTACACATCACCAACTCCCAAGGAAAGCCATAAGGAAGATGGCCTGGCTTCATGTCTTCGGACAATGCTGCCACAACCCTGGGTGCTTCTTCCAGAACCACCCACTAGTATGGCTGAGAGGCAGCCCTTGGCTCCTCCATCACGCCAACACAGCTTTGGCTCTTGCCACCACAACCACAGCCTGCCCAGGCAGGCCAACACAGGCTGTGGACACTCAGGTGTTTGGTCAGGAACTCCAACCTGCACCAGGCAACGGAGCAGACCACTGTGATCCCCTTCAGGGGCTGGGCGTATGGTGGGTGGTGGGCGTATGGCGGTGGGAGCCATGATCAAAGGCTCCCAGGAGCCTTGTTGTGCTCAACTGCCCATCAGGGGAGTCTTGTCCGCTTCCCTACCCGGTGCATCCTCAAGTGCCACAGGTTTAGGTCCCTCCCACTCCAGCCAGAGAGAATTCCTCTCCATGCCACCCACCCCTTGATTTGGTTTAGGCCAGGCCAAGGCGGGGTTAGTAGGAAGATTCCATCCAGTCATAATAACATTCAGTTTGATGTCACTCAAATTCTAAAGCTGACTAAACTGTTCAAACAGCTTTTATGGCCTATATTGGTCTTTGTGTCCCTTGCCTTTTGTTTGAGTGACTCAGTCCTTTCCCTGCCCTTGTGCTCTCCCTATTTCCTACCTTCCTTCCTCCCTTCCTGGTTTTTCTCCTTTTCTTCTTCCTTCTTTTCTACCTCCCTCCATCCCTCCAACTTTGCCTTCCTCCCTTCCAACTTTCTCTCTCCCTTCCCTTCCTTCTCTTTTCTTGCAAGTGTTTGGGGTGAAAGTCCATGGCAGGCCAGCCCCAAGCTAGGCAAGGTCACTGCCACTGAGCTACAACATCCCCAGACCTGCTGCCACTTCCTATGCAAGTAATTTGAATTATCTCTAAAGAGAAACTCTCACATGAGTCTACTTTCAAAGTAATTTCAGAAGAGTTGCTAACATGGGCATAAATCAGTCATGACAAGTCATTTTTGAAAAGCACGGCACAGCTAATGTTCCTCAGAAGAAGGAGTTCAGAACTTTAGTTGGTTTTCAGGTCAGCATTTCTAGACTAGTACAAACCCTCCTAATCCTGATCTCTCCTTAGTCCTATGATTTCTTTAAGTGTCCCCTTTGCTCCTGTTCATGGAGTCATGTGTACAGAAATTATACCTGGTTCTATTGAACTCTACTTAATTCTTTCTCACCTCTGTGCTCCTTTTGCCAAGTCACTCCTCAACACTTACTGTAACCCTTTCAATTTTTTGTCCATTTTCATTTAAAAAACTCTTTCAAAAATTGAACCATTTCGCATGCAGATACAGTCTTCTTGATCTGCTATTAATCCCCCACTACTGACATTGTAAGTTATTGAAATGTACACTTCCAGACCGTTTTCAGATTTTTGATTTCTGTATATCTATCTGTCTGTCTATTTACAAACATAACATGGTATTCTGAGAGTATCGTTCTGCTTTTGGAGCTCTACATTGTGTTTTTCAGAAGCAGGCCTATTACACAGAGATGAATCCATGTTACCTAGATTGAGTTCAAACCGGAATGTGCACTCAGATTCCCATTATATTGTTCTACCTACTAATGGAGAGTTCAGTTATATCCAGACCTCACCACCTCCCCCATTAAGTAAAACCCTTGTGAAGAGACATGTAGATGCCTTTATGAACATATTGATAATTTTTCATGGCAGTGTTTTCCAAAAACCAGTTAGTAAAATCAATTTATTCCTTTGCAGCCTGAAATTACCTTCATTCCAGTTTACTGGTATAAGAACCGCAGT
The DNA here is from genome assembly GCF_048772815.1 of Callospermophilus lateralis. Taxonomy (NCBI): domain Eukaryota; kingdom Metazoa; phylum Chordata; class Mammalia; order Rodentia; family Sciuridae; genus Callospermophilus; species Callospermophilus lateralis. The sequence continues at coordinate 96,589,175 of NC_135315.1, read as the reverse complement.
ATATCAGCAACAATTCTCCAATAGTAGTTCAGGCAGAAGTCATTCTAGATAACAATCAGTGCCGGATCCTCCATGTATTTTACAAAGCCCATGACAGGGGACATCCGTCCACTCGTTTAGAACAACTGATGTTTTACGCTGGCCATTTAGGTTTATTTAAAGGAGTGGTTAGAAAACAGGTGAGACAGACTGATTAGATTCAGTATGTATGTTGGCGTTGTTTTTCTAGGCCTGAGTTTTTCACATTTCAATTAATTGTAGGTTAAGTAGCAGGCAGATTCTTCACTGGGCTTCAAATGTGATAAAGTTGCTTCTTATTTTTAAGAAGGCCGTTGCAATCCTGCATTTATTTTACACCTCAGTGCTTGTTTTACACACAAGCACACACGCCCACACACCACACACACCAACAAACACACAAACACATAATTAGAGCACATTTAACACTCAAATAAAGCTTTACCTCCTAATTCATAACTAGGGTATTTTTTTAATAAGTATTGTGTCTTGGTCTCTACTGGGGAAACATTGTTCAATGTGAGTTCTCTGGTTTGTTGCAGGGCAGTGAATGTTCACTTGTTGGCAATGATATAGAAATGGGGAGTAAGAGTTTAAAAGTTTTTACAGTAGGTAGGCAGAGTCAGAGTATGGAATCTAAGAATAAGAAATTGGGGAATTTCCTCTTTGTTTCTTCATTTCAATCTCCTAATAATTCATGTATATTTTCCAAAAGTCTCCCAGAAAACAAGGACTAGGTCAATCCACATATCAGTGAACCATAGCAGAATGCGATTCTGAATTTCATATAAACAGTCATAAAATCCAAAAGACAGGTGCTGGGGTTTTGGCTCAGCACTAGAGTGCTGGCTTCACACTTTCAAAGGTCCTGAGTTGGATCCCCAACACCATGTGTGAAAGGAATGAATGAACCAATGCATGAGTGTATGATGAATGAATTAAAGGTATCAGGAGGAGGAGGAAGAGGAGGAGGAGGAGGAGAAATAGAAGAAGATGATGAGTAATTTGACAGAAGGGAAAAAGGGGAGGAGAGTGAGTTTAAAGTGTGGTTTCCAATTCCCAAACGTTCAATTACAGCAGACGGGATAGAGACAGAAGATGGGAGGGCAGGAGAGGGGGGATAGTAGAGGCCAGAAAAGGTAGCAGAATACAACAGTTACTAATATGGCATTTTGTAAAAACGTGGATGTGTAAACAATGTGATTGTGCAATCTGAATATAGGGTCAAAATGGGAATTCATAACTCACTTGAGTCTAATGTAGGAAATATGGTATCTCAAGAGCTGTGTAAGGTTTTAAGCAACCAATATAAAAAAGAGGTCTTCATTTTTCTTTGTAGTTGAGATCTCCTGTTTCCGTGACCTGTTTAGTTGTGTTCTCTCCTTTAGTCCTCCCATGCTCTAGTTATTCTGATATGGAAAAACTAGCTGAAATGCCCAACCAGTCTCTAAATCAGTGACACTTTTTCATTAAGCCTAAAGTCACTTTACATTTCCTACAGTCATACTAAATACACTTCTTTGTTGGGAGTTTAAAAGATATTTCCATCAGCTAGATTACAAGTACCTAGAACTCCCATTCTTGTTTATGTAAGAGTGGCTTCATCAGATTAAATGCTGTTCTCTGGAATGACATAAAATAGGAATAATTTACTCGTAAGATTCCTATGTAAACCATCTTTATTTACAAAATAGTATCTTAAGGATTATTGTTTCATTGAGCTTCAATTGGAGCCAAAGTATAGTCAATTACTGAAGTAAAAGCAGTTACTTAAAAACTAAAAATGAGAGATAAGTCAAATTAAATTTGAAGAGAGAGCAACAGCATGAGGTTTCTTGTTTGGTTCTGGATGTTGAGTAACAGGCTCATTTGCAGGTGGAAGGAACCCTTCAGGGAACTCACTTGTACTTTCAGAATGGGGGTGTAGAGGGCTGAATTCCAGCTCTTGGGGGAAGATTGTGAGGAAAACCCCCTCCCTGCATAGACACTTCGCATTGGAAATGGAGTGGGTGGCGGGTCAGGTGGAACATAATCTCCAGGTTCCCAGACAAGTTTCCTGGGAGAGGTGGAGGAAAAAAAAGGTCCTCTTCTCATGAACTGACTCCTTGGGTCAACTGGAAGCAAGGCACCTCTGACTGGAGGGAAAGGTGCCAACACAGAGCCAGAGCCAGTTGCTTGGTTTTCAGCATGGAGAGGTGAATCAGGCACATCAGAGTCCAAAGGAGGCATATTAGGAATTCTGTGTTCTGCTGGTCCCGATGCTCTACCACAATTTGAGTAAAACCTATCTTGCCTTTGTAGAGGAAGACGTGCATCAGAAGAATATGGTTGGCCTGGCGGAGGGATCATCAGCCTGCTGGCCTGTTCCCCTGGAGGAGAGAGGGGCCCAGTCTGAGAAGGTGCTCTCTGAAAATCAGTGAACTTATGACAGCTGGATTCTCTTCCTTTACTGCTAGTCGCATGGTCCAGAGGATTCTCCAGGGCCCCTTGACCCTCCTCCTCCTCCCACTGGAGTGAAAGGTGAGAGTGTGAGTGGACCACTCTTTTCCAAATGAGGAGGTCTCCTTTCAGATGAAGGGTGACCTATTGGTGAGGGCCCATTTGGAGAAGGCTTTCTGCCCATTGCTGAGTTGGAAACATCCAGTGCATCATAGGGATCTTTTTCTACAAGTTCAAATCTAAGCTCCTTCTCAGTTAATTTTTGTCTGTTGCGTGCATTTTGTTTCCTGAAATAACTGAGGTTTCTTTCAGCAATCCGAGCTGCCAACTCACTAGCATGTGCTTCTTTCTCAGAGGAAATAATCTTCCCCAGACAGAAATGAATGGTACTCTGCAATTGTTCTTCAAGATATTGGGCTCTCTTTCTGTAGGTCTCCAGCTCTTTTATTGTATGGCTCATCTTTTCTTCGACTTTGGAAAGTTTCTCCTCTTGCTCCACACGGTAGTTTTCCTCCACTCTTAATTTCCTGTGCAGTTTCATCATATTTTCTTGATAGCGTTCCATCATGACTTTAAAGTTCTTCTGTAGGGTCTCATTCTCACTTTGCAGCTGTGCATTTTCTGACTGCAAGGATGCCTGTTCAGTCTGCAGACTTTTAAGGTGTTCTGTAAGGTCTTCCGTGGTTTTCTCCACTTCAGATGAGAAAGTACATTTTTGAATTCTTCCTCTTTCCAAGATTTCTAAGGAGGCCTTTAGCTTATCACCATAAACCAGGTTCCTCAAAGCTCCTTTGGACTCATCCTCCAAGTGAGCACCAATTTCAGGTTCACTCGTCTTTCCCAGTTCCAGGTGACCACCATCCCTTTGGGCTCCCAGGCTTGGAGAAGACCTATCCATCATCTTCAGCAAGCATTCACTCAGAGACTCCATGTGATTTTCTGTGTCCCTTAGAACTTGTTCTCCAGCTACTTTAGAGTCCTCTAATATGATTTTTGCTTTATATTGGACACCTCCTTGTTCCCTCTGTGCTTCAGCTTCTCCTTGTATTGTTGGTCTCTGCGTTTGCGGAAGTAGGGATCCTTCATTCAAAACCTCTTTGATTGCCAGCTTCAGTTCTTCCTCATTCACTTGAAAGAGTCTCCAGTTTGTTTTAGCTTCAGCTATTTGTGATCTGAGGGATTCAGATTCACCTTGGAGGGACTGTATCCTTCTTGATAGATGCGCCATCGTTTCATCCTGTTGACCATGTTGAGCCTTCTGTGCTTTGAGCTCTTCTTCTAGAAAGAGCACTTCAACGCCATGGCTGGATTCGGACCTATGCAGCTTTTCGTCGGTTGCCTCCAGCTGTCGTGCTTCCCTTGAACTCTTGTCAAACCTGCAATCCTTTAAAGATGATTCTAAGCCTTCATGTTCTTTTTCAACAAGGCTCACTTTTTCAAGAAGTCCACATTTTGCCTCAATAAGTCCAGCAAGATTTAGAGCCAGCCTTTTTTCTCTTCCCACGTAAAGCCTGCTACGAACCGACTGAAAACCTCTCCAGAAAAGTGAGAGAACAGCGGAAAATCCAAGAGCTGTACACATCACCAACTCCCAAGGAAAGCCATAAGGAAAATGGCCTGGCTTCATGTCTTCGGACAATGCTGCCACAACCCTGGGTGCTTCTTCCAGAACCACCCACTAGTATGGCTGAGAGGCAGTCCTTGGCTCCTCCATCACGCCAACACAGCTTTGGCTCTTGCCACCACAACCACAGCCTGCCCAGGCAGGCCAACACAGGCTGTGGACACTCAGGTGTTTGGTCAGGAACTCCAATCTGCACCAGGCAACGGAGCAGACCACTGTGATCCCCTTCAGGGGCTGGGCGTATGGTGGGTGGTGGGCGTATGGCGGTGGGAGCCATGATCAAAGGCTCCCAGGAGCCTTGTTGTGCTCAACTGCCCATCAGGGGAGTCTTGTCCGCTTCCCTACCTGGTGCATCCTCAAGTGCCACAGGTTTAGGTCCCTCCCACTCCAGCCAGAGAGAATTCCTCTCCATGCCACCCACCCCTTGATTTGGTTTAGGCCAGGCCAAGGCGGGGTTAGTAGGAAGATTCCATCCAGTCATAATAACATTCAGTTTGATGTCACTCAAATTCTAAAGCTGACTAAACTGTTCAAACAGCTTTTATGGCCTATATTGGTCTTTCTGTCCCTTGCCTTTTGTTTGAGTGACTCAGTCCTTTCCCTGCCCTTGTGCTCTCCCTATTTCCTACCTTCCTTCCTCCCTTCCTGGTTTTTCTCCTTTTCTTCTTCCTTCTTTTCTACCTCCCTCCATCCCTCCAACTTTGCCTTCCTCCCTTCCAACTTTCTCTCTCCCTTCCCTTCCTTCTCTTTTCTTGCAAGTGTTTGGGGTGAAAGTCCATGGCAGGCCAGCCAGAAGCTAGGCAATGTCACTGCCACTGAGCTACAACATCCCCAGACCTGTTGCCACTTCCTATGCAAGTAATTTGAATTATCTCTAAAGAGAAACTCTCACATGAGTCTACTTTCAAAGTAATTTCAGAAGAGTTGCTAACATGGGCATAAATCAGTCATGACAAGTCATTTTTGAAAAGCACGGCACAGCTAATGTTCCTCAGAAGAAGGAGTTGAGAACTTTAGTTGGTTTTCAGGTCAGCATTTCTAGACTAGTACAAACCCTCCTAATCCTGATCTCTCCTTAGTCCTATGATTTCTTTAAGTGTCCCCTTTGCTCCTGTTCATGGAGTCATGTGTACAGAAATTATACCTGGTTCTATTGAACTCTACTTAATTCTTTCTCACCTCTGTGCTCCTTTTGCCAAGTCACTCCTCAACACTTACTGTAACCCTTTCAATTTTTTGTTCATTTTCATTTAAAAAACTCTTTCAAAAATTGAACCATTTCGCATGCAGATACAGTCTTCTTGATCTGCTATTAATCCCCCACTACTGACATTGTAAGTTATTGAAATGTACACTTCCAGACCGTTTTCAGATTTTTGATTTCTGTTTATCTATCTGTCTGTCTATTTACAAACATAACATGGTATTCTGAGAGTATCGTTCTCCTTTTATAGCTCTACATTGTGTTTTTCAGAAGCAGGCCTATTACACAGAGATGAATCCATGTTACCTAGATTGAGTTCAAACCGGAATGTGCACTCAGATTCCCATTATATTGTTCTACCTACTAATGGAGAGTTCAGTTATATCCAGACCTCACCACCTCCCCCATTAAGTAAAACCCTTGTGAAGAGACATGTAGATGCCTTTATGAACATATTGATAATTTTTCATGGCAGTGTTTTCCAAAAACCAGTTAGTAAAATCAATTTATTCCTTTGCAGCCTGAAATTACCTTCATTCCAGTTTACTGGTATAAGAACCGCAGTATATCAGCAACAATTCTCCAATAGTAGTTCAGGCAGAAGTCATTCTAGATAACAATCAGTGCCGGATCCTCCATGTATTTTACACAGCCCATGACAGGGGACATTGGTCCACTCGTTTAGAACAACTGATGTTTTACGCTGGCCATTTAGGTTTATTTAAAGGAGTGGTTAGAAAACAGGTGAGACAGACTGATTAGATTCAGTATGTATGTTGGCGTTGTTTTTCTAGGCCTGAATTTTTCACATTTCAATTAATTGTAGGTTAAGTAGCAGGCAGATTCTTCACTGGGCTTCAAATGTGATAAAGTTGCTTCTTATTTTTAAGAAGGCCGTTGCAATCCTGCATTTATTTTACACCTCAGTGCTTGTTTTACACACAAGCACACACGCCCACACACCACACACACCAACAAACACACAAACACATAATTAGAGCACATTTAACACTCAAATAAAGCTTTACCTCCTAATTCATAACTAGGGTATTTTTTTAATAAGTATTGTGTCTTGGTCTCTACTGGGGAAACATTGTTCAATGTGAGTTCTCTGGTTTGTTGCAGGGCAGTGAATGTTCACTTGTTGGCAATGATATAGAAATGGGGAGTAAGAGTTTAAAAGTTTTTACAGTAGGTAGGCAGAGTCAGAGTATGGAATCTAAGAATAAGAAATTGGGGAATTTCCTCTTTGTTTCTTCATTTCAATCTCCTAATAATTCATGTATATTTTCCAAAAGTCTCCCAGAAAACAAGGACTAGGTCAATCCACATATCAGTGAACCATAGCAGAATGCGATTCTGAATTTCATATAAACAGTCATAAAATCCAAAAGACAGGTGCTGGGGTTTTGGCTCAGCACTAGAGTGCTGGCTTCACACTTTCAAAGGTCCTGAGTTGGATCCCCAACACCATGTGTGAAAGGAATGAATGAACCAATGCATGAGTGTATGATGAATGAATTAAAGGTATCAGGAGGAGGAGGAAGAGGAGGAGGAGGAGGAGAAATAGAAGAAGATGATGAGTAATATGACAGAAGGGAAAAAGGGGAGGAGAGTGAGTTTAAAGTGTGGTTTCCAATTCCCAAACGTTCAATTACAGCAGACGGGATAGAGAGAGAAGATGGGAGGGCAGGAGAGGGGGGATAGTAGAGGCCAGAAAAGGTAGCAGAATACAACAGTTACTAATATGGCATTTTGTAAAAACGTGGATGTGTAAACAATGTGATTGTGCAATCTGAATATGGGGTCAAAATGGGAGTTGATAACTCACTTGAGTGTAATGTAGGAAATATGGTATCTCAAGAGCTATGTAAGGTTTTAAGCAACCAATATAAAAAAGAGGTCTTCATTTTTCTTTGTAGTTGAGATCTCTTGTTTCCGTGACATGTTTAGTTGTGTTCTCTCCTTTAGTCCTCCCATGCTCTAGTTATTCTGATATGGAAAAACTAGCTGAAATGCCCAACCAGTCTCTAAATAAGTGACACTTTTTCATTAAGCCTAAAGTCACTTTACATTTGCTACAGTCATACTAAATACACTTCTTTGTTGGGAGTTTAAAAGATATTTCCATCAGCTAGATTACAAGTACCTAGAACTCCCATTCTTGTTTATGTAAGAGTGGCTTCATCAGATTAAATGCTGTTCTCTGGAATGACATAAAATAGGAATAATTTACTCGTAAGATTCCTACGTAAACCATCTTTATTTACAAAATAGTATCTTAAGGATTATTGTTTCATTGAGCTTCAATTGGAGCCAAAGTATAGTCAATTACTGAAGTAAAAGCAGTTACTTAAAAACTAAAAATGAGAGATAAGTCAAATTACATTTGAAGAGAGAGCAACAGCATGAGGTTTCTTGTTTGGTTCTGGATGTTGAGTAACAGGCTCATTTGCAGGTGGAAGGAACCCTTCAGGGAACTCACTTGTACTTTCAGAATGGGGGTGTAGAGGGCTGAATTCCAGCTCTTGGGGGAAGATTGTGAGGAAAACCCCCTCCCTGCATAGACACTTCGCATTGGAAATGGAGTGGGTGGCGGGTCAGGTGGAACATAATCTCCAGGTTCCCAGACAAGTTTCCTGGGAGAGGTGGAGGAAAAAAAAGGTCCTCTTCTCATGAACTGACTCCTTGGGTCAACTGGAAGCAAGGCACCTCTGACTGGAGGGAAAGGTGCCAACACAGAGCCAGAGCCAGTTGCTTGGTTTTCAGCATGGAGAGGTGAATCAGGCACATCAGAGTCCAAAGGAGGCATATTAGGAATTCTGTGTTCTGCTGGTCCCGATGCTCTACCACAATTTGAGTAAAACCTATCTTGCCTTTGTAGAGGAAGACGTGCATCAGAAGAATATGGTTGGCCTGGCGGAGGGATCATCAGCCTGCTGGCCTGTTCCCCTGGAGGAGAGAGGGGCCCAGTCTGAGAAGGTGCTCTCTGAAAATCAGTGAACTTATGACAGCTGGATTCTCTTCCTTTACTGCTAGTCGCATGGTCCAGAGGATTCTCCAGGGCCCCTTGACCCTCCTCCTCCTCCCACTGGAGTGAAAGGTGAGAGTGTGAGTGGACCACTCTTTTCCAAATGAGGAGGTCTCCTTTCAGATGAAGGGTGACCTATTGGTGAGGGCCCATTTGGAGAAGGCTTTCTGCCCATTGCTGAGTTGGAAACATCCAGTGCATCATAGGGATCTTTTTCTACAAGTTCAAATCTAAGCTCCTTCTCAGTTAATTTTTGTCTGTTGTGTGCATTTTGTTTCCTGAAATAACTGAGGATTCTTTCAGCAATCCGAGCTGCCAACTCACTAGCATGTGCTTCTTTCTCAGAGGAAATAATCTTCCCCAGACAGGAATGAATGGTACTCTGCAATTGTTCTTCAAGATATTGGGCTCTCTTTCTGTAGGTCTCCAGCTCTTTTATTGTATGGCTCATCTTTTCTTCGACTTTGGAAAGTTTCTCCTCTTGCTCCACACGGTAGTTTTCCTCCACTCTTAATTTCCTGTGCAGTTTCATCATATTTTCTTGATAGCGTTCCATCATGACTTTAAAGTTCTTCTGTAGGGTCTCATTCTCACTTTGCAGCTGTGCATTTTCTGACTGCAAGGATGCCTGTTCAGTCTGCAGACTTTTAAGGTGTTCTGTAAGGTCTTCCGTGGTTTTCTCCACTTCAGATGAGAAAGTACATTTTTGAATTCTTCCTCCTTCCAAGATTTCTAAGGAGGCCTTTAGCTTATCACCATAAACCAGGTTCCTCAAAGCTCCTTTGGACTCATCCTCCAAGTGAGCACCAATTTCAGGTTCACTCGTCTTTCCCAGTTCCAGGTGACCACCATCCCTTTGGGCTCCCAGGCTTGGAGAAGACCTATCCATCATCTTCAGCAAGCATTCACTCAGAGACTCCATGTGATTTTCTGTGTCCCTTAGAACTTGTTCTCCAGCTACTTTAGAGTCCTCTAATATGATTTTTGCTTTATATTGGACACCTCCTTGTTCCCTCTGTGCTTCAGCTTCTCCTTGTATTGTTGGTCTCTGCGTTTGCGGAAGTAGGGATCCTTCATTCAAAACCTCTTTGATTGCCAGCTTCAGTTCTTCCTCATTCACTTGAAAGAGTGTCCAATTTGTTTTAGCTTCAGCTATTTGTGATCTGAGGGATTCAGATTCACCTTGGAGGGACTGTATCCTTCTTGATAGATGCGCCATCGTTTCATCCTGTTGACCATGTTGAGCCTTCTGTGCTTTGAGCTCTTCTTCTAGAAAGAGCACTTCAACGCCATGGCTGGATTCGGACCTATGCAGCTTTTCGTCGGTTGCCTCCAGCTGTCGTGCTTCCCTTGAACCCTTCTCAAACCTGCAATCCTTTAAAGATGATTCTAAGCCTTCATGTTCTTTTTCAACAAGGCTCACTTTTCAAGAAGTCCACATTTTGCCTCAATAAGTCCAGCAAGATTTAGAGCCAGGATTTTTTCTCTTCCCACGTAAAGCCTGCTACGAACCGACTGAAAACCTCTCCAGAAAAGCGAGAGAACAGCGGAAAATCCAAGAGCTGTACACATCACCAACTCCCAAGGAAAGCCATAAGGAAGATGGCCTGGCTTCATGTCTTCGGACAATGCTGCCACAACCCTGGGTGCTTCTTCCAGAACCACCCACTAGTATGGCTGAGAGGCAGCCCTTGGCTCCTCCATCATGCCAACACAGCTTTGGCTCTTGCCACCACAACAACAGCCTGCCCAGGCAGGCCAACACAGGCTGTGGACACTCAGGTGTTTGGTCAGGAACTCCAACCTGCACCAGGCAACGGAGCAGACCACTGTGATCCCCTTCAGGGGCTGGGTGTATGCTGGGTGGTGGGCGTATGGCGGTGGGAGTCATGATCAAAGGCTCCCAGGAGCCTTGTTGTGCTCAACTGCCCATCAGGGGAGTCTTGTCCGCTTCCCTACCCAGTGCATCCTCAAGTGCCACAGGTTTAGGTCCCTCCCACTCCAGCCAGAGAGAATTCCTCTCCATGCCACCCACCCCTTGATTTGGTTTAGGCCAGGCCAAGGCGGGGTTAGTAGGAAGATTCCATCCAGTCATAATAACATTCAGTTTGATGTCACTCAAATTCTAAAGCTGACTAAACTGTTCAAACAGCTTTTATGGCCTATATTGGTCTTTGTGTCCCTTGCCTTTTGTTTGAGTGACTCAGTCCTTTCCCTGCCCTTGTGCTCTCCCTATTTCCTACCTTCCTTCCTCCCTTCCTGGTTTTTCTCCTTTTCTTCTTCCTTCTTTTCTACCTCCCTCCATCCCTCCAACTTTGCCTTCCTCCCTTCCAACTTTCTATCTCCCTTCCCTTCCTTCTCTTTTCTTGCAAGTGTTTGGGGTGAAAGTCCATGGCAGGCCAGCCCCAAGCTAGGCAAGGTCACTGCCACTGAGCTACAACATCCCCAGACCTGCTGCCACTTCCTATGCAAGTAATTTGAATTATCTCTAAAGAGAAACTCTCACATGAGTCTACTTTCAAAGTAATTTCAGAAGAGTTGCTAACATGGGCATAAATCAGTCATGACAAGTCATTTTTGAAAAGCACGGCACAGCTAATGTTCCTCAGAAGAAGGAGTTGAGAACTTTAGTTGGTTTTCAGGTCAGCATTTCTAGACTAGTACAAACCCTCCTAATACTGATCTCTCCTTAGTCCTATGATTTCTTTAAGTGTCCCCTTTGCTCCTGTTCATGGAGTCATGTGTACAGAAATTATACCTGGTTCTATTGAACTCTACTTAATTCTTTCTCACCTCTGTGCTCCTTTTGCCAAGCCACTCCTCAACACTTACTGTAACCCTTTCAATTTTTTGTCCATTTTCATTTAAAAAACTCTTTCAAAAATTGAACTATTTCGCATGCAGATACAGTCTTCTTGATCTGCTATTAATCCCCCACTACTGACATTGTAAGTTATTGAAATGTACACTTCCAGACCGTTTTCAGATTTTTGATTTCTGTATATCTATCTGTCTGTCTATTTACAAACATAACATGGTATTCTGAGAGTATCGTTCTGCTTTTGGAGCTCTACATTGTGTTTTTCAGAAGCAGGCCTATTACACAGAGATGAATCCATGTTACCTAGATTGAGTTCAAACCGGAATGTGCACTCAGATTCCCATTATATTGTTCTACCTACTAATGGACAGTTCAGTTATATCCAGACCTCACCACCTCCCCCATTAAGTAAAACCCTTGTGAAGAGACATGTAGATGCCTTTCTGAACATATTGATAATATTTCATGGCAGTGTTTTCCAAAAACCAGTTAGTGAAATCAATTTATTCCTTTGCAGCCTGAAATTACCTTCATTCCAGTTTACTGGTATAAGAACCGCAGTATATCAGCAACAATTCTCCAATAGTAGTTCAGGCAGAAGTCATTCTAGATAACAATCAGTGCCGGATCCTCCATGTATTTTACACAGCCCATGACAGGGGACATCCGTCCACTCGTTTAGAACAACTGATGTTTTACGCTGGCCATTTAGGTTTATTTAAAGGAGTGGTTAGAAAACAGGTGAGACAGACTGATTAGATTCAGTATGTATGTTGGCGTTGTTTTTCTAGGCCTGAATTTTTCACATTTCAATTAATTGTAGGTTAAGGAGCAGGCAGATTCTTCACTGGGCTTCAAATGTGATAAAGTTGCTTCTTATTTTTAAGAAGGCCGTTGCAATCCTGCATTTATTTTACACCTCAGTGCTTGTTTTACACACAAGCACACACGCCCACACACCACACACACCAACAAACACACAAACACATAATTAGAGCACATTTAACACTCAAATAAAGCTTTACCTACTAATTCATAACTAGGGTATTTTTTTAATAAGTATTGTGTCTTGGTCTCTACTGGGGAAACATTGTTCAATGTGAGTTCTCCGGTTTGTTGCAGGGCAGTGAATGTTCACTTGTTGGCAATGATATAGAAATGGGGAGTAAGAGTTTAAAAGTTTTTACAGTAGGTAGGCAGAGTCAGAGTATGGAATCTAAGAATAAGAAATTGGGGAATTTCCTCTTTGTTTCTTCATTTCAATCTCCTAATAATTCATGTATATTTTCCAAAAGTCTCCAAGAAAACAAGGATTAGGTCAATCCACATATCAGTGAACCATAGCAGAATGCGATTCTGAATTTCATATAAACAGTCATAAAATCCAAAAGACAGGTGCTGGGGTTTTGGCTCAGCACTAGAGTGCTGGCTTCACACTTTCAAAGGTCCTGAGTTGGATCCCCAACACCATGTGTGAAAGGAATGAATGAACCAATGCATGAGTGTATGATGAATGAATTAAAGGTATCAGGAGGAGGAGGAAGAGGAGGAGGAGGAGGAGAAATAGAAGAAGATCATGAGTAATATGACAGAAGGGAAAAAGTGGAGGAGAGTGAGTTTAAAGTGTGGTTTCCAATTCCCAAACGTTCAATTACAGCAGACGGGATAGAGAGAGAAGATGGGAGGGCAGGAGAGGGGGGATAGTAGAGGCCAGAAAAGGTAGCAGAATACAGCAGTTACTAATATGGCATTTTGTAAAAACGTGGATGTGTAAACAATGAAAATGTTTTTCTAGGCCTGAATTTTTCACATTTCAATTAATTGTAGGTTAAGCATCAGCCAGATTCTTCACTGGGCTTCAAATGTGATAAAGTTGCTTCTTATTTTTAAGAAGACCATTGCAATCCTGCATTTATTTTACACCTCAGTGCTTGTTTTACACACAAGCACACACGCCCACACACCACACACACCAACAAACACACAAACACATAATTAGAGTACATTTAACACTCAAATAAAGCTTTACCTATAATTCATAACTAGGGTATTTTTTTAATAAGTATTGTGTCTTGGTCTCTACTGGGAAAACATTGTTCAATGTGAGTTCTCTATTTTGTTGCAGGGCAGTGAATGTTCACTTGTTGGCAATGATATAGAAATGGGGAGTAAGAGTTTAAAAGTTTTTACAGTAGGTAGGCAGAGTCAGAGTATGGTATCTAAGAATAAGAAATTGGGGAATTTCCTCTTTGTTTCTTCATTTCAATCTCCTAATAATTCATGTATATTTTCCAAAAGTCTCCCAGTAAACAAGGACTAGGTCAATCCACATATCAGTGAACCATAGCAGAATGCGATTCTGAATTTCATATAAACAGTCATAAAATCCAAAAGACAGGTGCTGGGGTTTTGGCTCAGCACTAGAGTGCTGGCTTCACACTTTCAAAGGTCCTGAGTTGGATCCCCAACACCATGTGTGAAAGGAATGAATGAACCAATGCATGAGTGTATGATGAATGAATTAAAGGTATCAGGAGGAGGAGGAAGAGGAGGAGGAGGAGGAGAAATAGAAGAAGATGATGAGTAATATGACAGAAGGGAAAAAGGGGAGGAGAGTGAGTTTAAAGTGTGGTTTCCAATTCCCAAACGTTCAATTACAGCAGACGTGATAGAGAGAGAAGATGGGAGGGCAGGAGAGGGGGGATAGTAGAGGCCAGAAAAGGTAGCAGAATACAACAGTTACTAATATGGCATTTTGTAAAAACGTGGATGTGTAAACAATGTGATTGTGCAATCTGAATATGGGGTCAAAATGGGAGTTGATAACTCACTTGAGTCTAATGTAGGAAATATGGTATCTCAAGAGCTATGTAAGGTTTTAAGCAACCAATATAAAAAAGAGGTCTTCATTTTTCTTTGTAGTTGAGATCTCCTGTTTCCGTGACATGTTTAGTTGTGTTCTCTCCTTTAGTCCTCCCATGCTCTAGTTATTCTGATATGGAAAAACTAGCTGAAATGCCCAACCAGTCTCTAAATCAGTGACACTTTTTCATTAAGCCTAAAGTCACTTTACATTTGCTACAGTCATACTAAATACACTTCTTTGTTGGGAGTTTAAAAGATATTTCCATCAGCTAGATTACAAGTACCTAGAACTCCCATTCTTGTTTATGTCAGAGTGGCTTCATCAGATTAAATGCTGTTCTCTGGAATGACATAAAATAGGAATAATTTACTGGTAAGATTCCTATGTAAACCATCTTTATTTACAAAATAGTATCTTAAGGATTATTGTTTCATTGAGCTTCAATTGGAGCCAAAGTATAGTCAATTACTGAAGTAAAAGCAGTTACTTAAAAACTAAAAATGAGAGATAAGTCAAATTACATTTGAAGAGAGAGCAACAGCATGAGGTTTCTTGTTTGGTTCTGGATGTTGAGTAACAGGCTCATTTGCAGGTGGAAGGTACCCTTCAGGGAACTCACTTGTACTTTCAGAATGGGGGTGTAGAGGGCTGAATTCCAGCTCTTGGGGGAAGATTGTGAGGAAAACCCCCTCCCTGCATAGACACTTCGCATTGGAAATGGAGTGGGTGGCGGGTCAGGTGGAACATAATCTCCAGGTTCCCAGACAAGTTTCCTGGGAGAGGTGGAGGAAAAAAAAGGTCCTCTTCTCATGAACTGACTCCTTGGGTCAACTGGAAGCAAGGCACCTCTGACTGGAGGGAAAGGTGCCAACACAGAGCCAGAGCCAGTTGCTTGGTTTTCAGCATGGAGAGGTGAATCAGGCACATCAGAGTCCAAAGGAGGCATATTAGGAATTCTGTGTTCTGCTGGTCCCGATGCTCTACCACAATTTGAGTAAAACCTATCTTGCCTTTGTAGAGGAAGACGTGCATCAGAAGAATATGGTTGTCCTGGCGGAGGGATCATCAGCCTGCTGGCCCGTTCCCCTGGAGGAGAGAGGGGCCCAGTCTGAGAAGGTGCTCTCTGAAAATCAGTGAACTTATGACAGCTGGATTCTCTTCCTTTACTGCTAGTCGCATGGTCCAGAGGATTCTCCAGGGCCCCTTGACCCTCCTCCTCCTCCCACTGGAGTGAAAGGTGAGAGTGTGAGTGGACCACTCTTTTCCAAATGAGGAGGTCTCCTTTCAGATGAAGGGTGACCTATTGGTGAGGGCCCATTTGGAGAAGGCTTTCTGCCCAACATCCAGTGCATCATAGGGATCTTTTTCTACAAGTTCAAATCTAAGCTCCTTCTCAGTTAATTTTTGTCTGTTGCGTGCATTTTGTTTCCTGAAATAACTGAGGTTTCTTTCAGCAATCCGAGCTGCCAACTCACTAGCATGTGCTTCTTTCTCAGAGGAAATAATCTTCCCCAGACAGGAATGAATGGTACTCTGCAATTGTTCTTCAAGATATTGGGCTCTCTTTCTGTAGGTCTCCAGCTCTTTTATTGTATGGCTCATCTTTTCTTCGACTTTGGAAAGTTTCTCCTCTTGCTCCACACGGTAGTTTTCCTCCACTCTTAATTTCCTGTGCAGTTTCATCATATTTTCTTGATAGCGTTCCATCATGACTTTAAAGTTCTTCTGTAGGGTCTCATTCTCACTTTGCAGCTGTGCACTTTCTGACTGCAAGGATGGGATGCCTGTTCAGTCTGCAGACTTTTAAGGTGTTCTGTAAGGTCTTCCGTGGTTTTCTCCACTTCAGATGAGAAAGTACATTTTTGAATTCTTCCTCCTTCCAAGATTTCTAAGGAGGCCTTTAGCTTATCACCATAAACCAGGTTCCTCAAAGCTCCTTTGGACTCATCCTCCAAGTGAGCACCAATTTCGGGTTCACTCGTCTTTCCCAGTTCCAGGTGACCACCATCCCTTTGGGTTCCCAGGCTTGGAGAAGACCTATCCATCATCTTCAGCAAGCATTCACTCAGAGACTCCATGTGATTTTCTGTGTCCCTTAGAACTTGTTCTCCAGCTACTTTAGAGTCCTCTAATATGATTTTTGCTTTATATTGGACACCTCCTTGTTCCCTCTGTGCTTCAGCTTCTCCTTGTATTGTTGGTCTCTGCGTTTGCGGAAGTAGGGATCCTTCATTCAAAACCTCTTTGATTGCCAGCTTCAGTTCTTCCTCATTCACTTGAAAGAGTCTCCAGTTTGTTTTAGCTTCAGCTATTTGTGATCTGCGGGATTCAGATTCACCTTGGAGGGACTGTATCCTTCTTGATAGATGCGCCATCGTTTCATCCTGTTGACCATGTTGAGCCTTCTGTGCTTTGAGCTCTTCTTCTAGAAAGAGCACTTCAACGCCATGGCTGGATTCGGACCTATGCAGCTTTTCGTCGGTTGCCTCCAGCTGTCGTGCTTCCCTTGAACCCTTCTCAAACCTGCAATCCTTTAAAGATGATTCTAAGCCTTCATGTTCTTTTTCAACAAGGCTCACTTTTTCAAGAAGTCCACATTTTGCCTCAATAAGTCCAGCAAGATTTAGAGCCAGCCTTTTTTCTCTTCCCACGTAAAGCCTGCTACGAACCGACTGAAAACCTCTCCAGAAAAGCGAGAGAACAGCGGAAAATCCAAGAGCTGTACACATCACCAACTCCCAAGGAAAGCCATAAGGAAGATGGCCTGGCTTCATGTCTTCGGACAATGCTGCCACAACCCTGGGTGCTTCTTCCAGAACCACCCACTAGTATGGCTGAGAGGCAGCCCTTGGCTCCTCCATCACGCCAACACAGCTTTGGCTCTTGCCACCACAACCACAGCCTGCCCAGGCAGGCCAACACAGGCTGTGGACACTCAGGTGTTTGGTCAGGAACTCCAACCTGCACCAGGCAACGGAGCAGACCACTGTGATCCCCTTCAGGGGCTGGGCGTATGGTGGGTGGTGGGCGTATGGCGGTGGGAGCCATGATCAAAGGCTCCCAGGAGCCTTGTTGTGCTCAACTGCCCATCAGGGGAGTCTTGTCCGCTTCCCTACCCGGTGCATCCTCAAGTGCCACAGGTTTAGGTCCCTCCCACTCCAGCCAGAGAGAATTCCTCTCCATGCCACCCACCCCTTGATTTGGTTTAGGCCAGGCCAAGGCGGGGTTAGTAGGAAGATTCCATCCAGTCATAATAACATTCAGTTTGATGTCACTCAAATTCTAAAGCTGACTAAACTGTTCAAACAGCTTTTATGGCCTATATTGGTCTTTGTGTCCCTTGCCTTTTGTTTGAGTGACTCAGTCCTTTCCCTGCCCTTGTGCTCTCCCTATTTCCTACCTTCCTTCCTCCCTTCCTGGTTTTTCTCCTTTTCTTCTTCCTTCTTTTCTACCTCCCTCCATCCCTCCAACTTTGCCTTCCTCCCTTCCAACTTTCTCTCTCCCTTCCCTTCCTTCTCTTTTCTTGCAAGTGTTTTGGGTGAAAGTCCATGGCAGGCCAGCCCCAAGCTAGGCAAGGTCACTGCCACTGAGCTACAACATCCCCAGACCTGCTGCCACTTCCTATGCAAGTAATTTGAATTATCTCTAAAGAGAAACTCTCACATGAGTCTACTTTCAAAGTAATTTCAGAAGAGTTGCTAACATGGGCATAAATCAGTCATGACAAGTCATTTTTGAAAAGCACGGCACAGCTAATGTTCCTCAGAAGAAGGAGTTGAGAACTTTAGTTGGTTTTCAGGTCAGCATTTCTAGACTAGTACAAACCCTCCTAATCCTGATCTCTCCTTAGTCCTATGATTTCTTTAAGTGTCCCCTTTGCTCCTGTTCATGGAGTCATGTGTACAGAAATTAAACCTGGTTCTATTGAACTCTACTTAATTCTTTCTCACCTCTGTGCTCCTTTTGCCAAGTCACTCCTCAACACTTACTGTAACCCTTTCAATTTTTTGTCCATTTTCATTTAAAAAACTCTTTCAAAAATTGAACCATTTCGCATGCAGATACAGTCTTCTTGATCTGCTATTAATCCCCCACTACTGACATTGTAAGTTATTGAAATGTACACTTCCAGACCGTTTTCAGATTTTTGATTTCTGTATATCTATCTGTCTGTCTATTTACAAACATAACATGGTATTCTGAGAGTATCGTTCTGCTTTTGGAGCTCTACATTGTGTTTTTCAGAAGCAGGCCTATTACACAGAGAAGAATCCATGTTACCTAGATTGAGTTCAAACCGGAATGTGCACTCAGATTCCCATTATATTGTTCTACCTACTAATGGACAGTTCAGTTATATCCAGACCTCACCACCTCCCCCATTAAGTAAAACCTTTGTGAAGAGACATGTAGATGCCTTTATGAACATATTGATAATTTTTCATGGCAGTGTTTTCCAAAAACCAGTTAGTAAAATCAATTTATTCCTTTGCAGCCTGAAATTACCTTCATTCCAGTTTACTGGTATAAGAACCGCAGTATATCAGCAACAATTCTCCAATAGTAGTTCAGGCAGAAGTCATTCTAGATAACAATCAGTGCCGGATCCTCCATGTATTTTACACAGCCCATGACAGGGGACATCCGTCCACTCGTTTAGAACAACTGATGTTTTACGCTGGCCATTTAGGTTTATTTAAAGGAGTGGTTAGAAAACAGGTGAGACAGACTGATTAGATTCAGTATGTATGTTGGCGTTGTTTTTCTAGGCCTGAGTTTTTCACATTTCAATTAATTGTAGGTTAAGTAGCAGGCAGATTCTTCACTGGGCTTCAAATGTGATAAAGTTGCTTCTTATTTTTAAGAAGGCCGTTGCAATCCTGCATTTATTTTACACCTCAGTGCTTGTTTTACACACAAGCACACACGCCCACACACCACACACACCAACAAACACACAAACACATAATTAGAGCACATTTAACGCTCAAATAAAGCTTTACCTACTAATTCATAACTAGGGTATTTTTTTAATAAGTATTGTGTCTTGGTCTCTCCTGGGGAAACATTGTTCAATGTGAGTTCTCTGGTTTGTTGCAGGGCAGTGAATGTTCACTTGTTGGCAATGATATAGAAATGGGGAGTAAGAGTTTAAAAGTTTTTACAGTAGGTAGGCAGAGTCAGAGTATGGAATCTAAGAATAAGAAATTGGGGAATTTCCTCTTTGTTTCTTCATTTCAATCTCCTAATAATTCATGTATATTTTCCAAAAGTCTCCCAGAAAACAAGGACTAGGTCAATCCACATATCAGTGAACCATAGCAGAATGCGATTCTGAATTTCATATAAACAGTCATAAAATCCAAAAGACAGGTGCTGGGGTTTTGGCTCAGCACTAGAGTGCTGGCTTCACACTTTCAAAGGTCCTGAGTTGGATCCCCAACACCATGTGTGAAAGGAATGAATGAACCAATGCATGAGTGTATGATGAATGAATTAAAGGTATCAGGAGGAGGAGGAAGAGGAGGAGGAGGAGGAGAAATAGAAGAAGATGATGAGTAATATGACAGAAGGGAAAAAGGGGAGGAGAGTGAGTTTAAAGTGTGGTTTCCAATTCCCAAACGTTCAATTACAGCAGACGGGATAGAGAGAGAAGATGGGAGGGCAGGAGAGGGGGGATAGTAGAGGCCAGAAAAGGTAGCAGAATACAACAGTTACTAATATGGCATTTTGTAAAAACGTGGATGTGTAAACAATGTGATTGTGCAATCTGAATATGGGGTCAAAATGGGAGTTCATAACTCACTTGAGTCTAATGTAGGAAATATGGTATCTCAAGAGCTATGTAAGGTTTTAAGCAACCAATATAAAAAAGAGGTCTTCATTTTTCTTTGTAGTTGAGATCTCCTGTTTCCGTGACATGTTTAGTTGTGTTCTCTCCTTTAGTCCTCCCATGCTCTAGTTATTCTGATATGGAAAAACTAGCTGAAATGCCCAACCAGTCTCTAAATCAGTGACACTTTTTCATTAAGCCTAAAGTCACTTTACATTTGCTACAGTCATACTAAATACACTTCTTTGTTGGGAGTTTAAAAGATATTTCCATCAGCTAGATTACAAGTACCTAGAACTCCCATTCTTGTTTATGTAAGAGTGGCTTCATCAGATTAAATGCTGTTCTCTGGAATGACATAAAATAGGAATCATTTACTCGTAAGATTCCTATGTAAACCATCTTTATTTACAAAATAGTATCTTAAGGATTATTGTTTCATTGAGCTTCAATTGGAGCCAAAGTATAGTCAATTACTGAAGTAAAAGCAGTTACTTAAAAACTAAAAATGAGAGATAAGTCAAATTACATTTGAAGAGAGAGCAACAGCATGAGGTTTCTTGTTTGGTTCTGGATGTTGAGTAACAGGCTCATTTGCAGGTGGAAGGAACCCTTCAGGGAACTCACTCGTACTTTCAGAATGGGGGTGTAGAGGGCTGAATTCCAGCTCTTGGGGGAAGATTGTGAGGAAAACCCCCTCCCTGCATAGACACTTCGCATTGGAAATGGAGTGGGTGGCGGGTCAGGTGGAACATAATCTCCAGGTTCCCAGACAAGTTTCCTGGGAGAGGTGGAGGAAAAAAAAGGTCCTCTTCTCATGAACTGACTCCTTGGGTCAACTGGAAGCAAGGCACCTCTGACTGGAGGGAAATGTGCCAACACAGAGCCAGAGCCAGTTGCTTGGTTTTCAGCATGGAGAGGTGAATCAGGCACATCAGAGTCCAAAGGAGGCATATTAGGAATTCTGTGTTCTGCTGGTCCCGATGCTCTACCACAATTTGAGTAAAACCTATCTTGCCTTTGTAGAGGAAGACGTGCATCAGAAGAATATGGTTGGCCTGGCGGAGGGATCATCAGCCTGCTGGCCTGTTCCCCTGGAGGAGAGAGGGGCCCAGTCTGAGAAGGTGCTCTCTGAAAATCAGTGAACTTATGACAGCTGGATTCTCTTCCTTTACTGCTAGTCGCATGGTCCAGAGGATTCTCCAGGGCCCCTTGACCCTCCTCCTCCTCCCACTGGAGTGAAAGGTGAGAGTGTGAGTGGACCACTCTTTTCCAAATGAGGAGGTCTCCTTTCAGATGAAGGGTGACCTATTGGTGAGGGCCCATTTGGAGAAGGCTTTCTGCCCATTGCTGAGTTGGAAACATCCAGTGCATCATAGGGATCTTTTTCTACAAGTTCAAATCTAAGCTCCTTCTCAGTTAATTTTTGTCTGTTGCGTGCATTTTGTTTCCTGAAATAAATGAGGTTTCTTTCAGCAATCCGAGCTGCCAACTCACTAGCATGTGCTTCTTTCTCAGAGGAAATAATCTTCCCCAGACAGGAATGAATGGTACTCTGCAATTGTTCTTCAAGATATTGGGCTCTCTTTCTGTAGGTCTCCAGCTCTTTTATTGTATGGCTCATCTTTTCTTCGACTTTGGAAAGTTTCTCCTCTTGCTCCACACGGTAGTTTTCCTCCACTCTTAATTTCCTGTGCAGTTTCATCATATTTTCTTGATAGCGTTCCATCATGACTTTAAAGTTCTTCTGTAGGGTCTCATTCTCACTTTGCAGCTGTGCACTTTCTGACTGCAAGGATGGGATGCCTGTTCAGTCTGCAGACTTTTAAGGTGTTCTGTAAGGTCTTCCGTGGTTTTCTCCACTTCAGATGAGAAAGTACATTTTTGAATTCTTCCTCCTTCCAAGATTTCTAAGGAGGCCTTTAGCTTATCACCATAAACCAGGTTCCTCAAAGCTCCTTTGGACTCATCCTCCAAGTGAGCACCAATTTCGGGTTCACTCGTCTTTCCCAGTTCCAGGTGACCACCATCCCTTTGGGCTCCCAGGCTTGGAGAAGACCTATCCATCATCTTCAGCAAGCATTCACTCAGAGACTCCATGTGATTTTCTGTGTCCCTTAGAACTTGTTCTCCAGCTACTTTAGAGTCCTCTAATATGATTTTTGCTTTATATTGGACACCTCCTTGTTCCCTCTGTGCTTCAGCTTCTCCTTGTATTGTTGGTCTCTGCGTTTGCGGAAGTAGGGATCCTTCATTCAAAACCTCTTTGATTGCCAGCTTCAGTTCTTCCTCATTCACTTGAAAGAGTCTCCAGTTTGTTTTAGCTTCAGCTATTTGTGATCTGAGGGATTCAGATTCACCTTGGAGGGACTGTATCCTTCTTGATAGATGCGCCATCGTTTCATCCTGTTGACCATGTTGAGCCTTCTGTGCTTTGAGCTCTTCTTCTAGAAAGAGCACTTCAACGCCATGGCTGGATTCGGACCTATGCAGCTTTTCGTCGGTTGCCTCCAGCTGTCGTGCTTCCCTGGAACCCTTCTCAAACCTGCAATCCTTTAAAGATGATTCTAAGCCTTCATGTTCTTGTTCAACAAGGCTCACTTTTTCAAGAAGTCCACATTTTGCCTCAATAAGTCCAGCAAGATTTAGAGCCAGCCTTTTTTCTCTTCCCACGTAAAGCCTGCTACGAACCGACTGAAAACCTCTCCAGAAAAGTGAGAGAACAGCGGAAAATCCAAGAGCTGTACACATCACCAACTCCCAAGGAAAGCCATAAGGAAGATGGCCTGGCTTCATGTCTTCGGACAATGCTGCCACAACCCTGGGTGCTTCTTCCAGAACCACCCACTAGTATGGCTGAGAGGCAGCCCTTGGCTCCTCCATCACGCCAACACAGCTTTGGCTCTTGCCACCACAACCACAGCCTGCCCAGGCAGGCCAACACAGGCTGTGGACACTCAGGTGTTTGGTCAGGAACTCCAACCTGCACCAGGCAAAGGAGCAGACCACTGTGATCCCCTTCAGGGGCTGGGCGTATGGTGGGTGGTGGGCGTATGGCGGTGGGAGCCATGATCAAAGGCTCCCAGGAGCCTTGTTGTGCTCAACTGCCCATCAGGGGAGTCTTGTCCGCTTCCCTACCCGGTGCATCCTCAAGTGCCACAGGTTTAGGTCCCTCCCACTCCAGCCAGAGAGAATTCCTCTCCATGCCACCCACCCCTTGATTTGGTTTAGGCCAGGCCAAGGCGGGGTTAGTAGGAAGATTCCATCCAGTCATAATAACATTCAGTTTGATGTCACTCAAATTCTAAAGCTGACTAAACTGTTCAAACAGCTTTTATGGCCTATATTGGTCTTTGTGTCCCTTGCCTTTTGTTTGAGTGACTCAGTCCTTTCCCTGCCCATGTGCTCTCCCTATTTCCTACCTTCCTTCCTCCCTTCCTGGTTTTTCTCCTTTTCTTCTTCCTTCTTTTCTACCTCCCTCCATCCCTCCAACTTTGCCTTCCTCCCTTCCAACTTTCTCTCTCCCTTCCCTTCCTTCTCTTTTCTTGCAAGTGTTTGGGGTGAAAGTCCATGGCAGGCCAGCCCCAAGCTAGGCAAGGTCACTGCCACTGAGCTACAACATCCCCAGACCTGCTGCCACTTCCTATGCAAGTAATTTGAATTATCTCTAAAGAGAAACTCTCACATGAGTCTACTTTCAAAGTAATTTCAGAAGAGTTGCTAACATGGGCATAAATCAGTCATGACAAGTCATTTTTGAAAAGCACGGCACAGCTAATGTTCCTCAGAAGAAGGAGTTGAGAACTTTAGTTGGTTTTCAGGTCAGCATTTCTAGACTAGTACAAACCCTCCTAATCCTGATCTCTCCTTAGTCCTATGATTTCTTTAAGTGTCCCCTTTGCTCCTGTTCATGGAGTCATGTGTACAGAAATTATACCTGGTTCTATTGAACTCTACTTAATTCTTTCTCACCTCTGTGCTCCTTTTGCCAAGTCACTCCTCAACACTTACTGTAACCCTTTCAATTTTTTGTCCATTTCCATTTAAAAAACTCTTTCAAAAATTGAACCATTTCGCATGCAGATACAGTCTTCTTGATCTGCTATTAATCCCCCACTACTGACATTGTAAGTTATTGAAATGTACACTTCCAGACCGTTTTCAGATTTTTGATTTCTGTATATCTATCTGTCTGTCTATTTACAAACATAACATGGTATTCTGAGAGTATCGTTCTGCTTTTGGAGCTCTACATTGTGTTTTTCAGAAGCAGGCCTATTACACAGAGATGAATCCATGTTACCTAGATTGAGTTCAAACCGGAATGTGCACTCAGATTCCCATTATATTGTTCTACCTACTAATGGACAGTTCAGTTATATCCAGACCTCACCACCTCCCCCATTAAGTAAAACCTTTGTGAAGAGACATGTAGACGCTTTTATGAACATATTGATAATTTTTCATGGCAGTGTTTTCCAAAAACCAGTTAGTAAAATCAATTTATTCCTTTGCAGCCTGAAATTACCTTCATTCCAGTTTACTGGTATAAGAACCGCAGTATATCAGCAACAATTCTCCAATAGTAGTTCAGGCAGAAGTCATTCTAGATAACAATCAGTGCCGGATCCTCCATGTATTTTACACAGCCCATGACAGGGGATATCCGTCCACTCGTTTAGAACAACTGATGTTTTACGCTGGCCATTTAGGTTTATTTAAAGGAGTGGTTAGAAAACAGGTGAGACAGACTGATTAGATTCAGTATGTATGTTGGCGTTGTTTTTCTAGGCCTGAGTTTTTCACATTTCAATTAATTGTAGGTTAAGTAGCAGGCAGATTCTTCACTGGGCTTCAAATGTGATAAAGTTGCTTCTTATTTTTAAGAAGGCCGTTGCAATCCTGCATTTATTTTACACCTCAGTGCTTGTTTTACACACAAGCACACACGCACACACACCACACACACCAACAAACACACAAACACATAATTAGAGCACATTTAACACTCAAATGAAGCTTTACCTACTAATTCATAACTAGGGTATTTTTTTAATAAGTATTGTGTCTTGGTCTCTCCTGGGGAAACATTGTTCAATGTGAGTTCTCTGGTTTGTTGCAGGGCAGTGAATGTTCACTTGTTGGCAATGATATAGAAATGGGGAGTAAGAGTTTAAAAGTTTTTACAGTAGGTAGGCAGAGTCAGAGTATGGAATCTAAGAATAAGAAATTGGGGAATTTCCTCTTTGTTTCTTCATTTCAATCTCCTAATAATTCATGTATATTTTCCAAAAGTCTCCCAGAAAACAAGGACTAGGTCAATCCACATATCAGTGAACCATAGCAGAATGCGATTCTGAATTTCATATAAACAGTCATAAAATCCAAAAGACAGGTGCTGGGGTTTTGGCTCAGCACTAGAGTGCTGGCTTCACACTTTCAAAGGTCCTGAGTTGGATCCCCAACACCATGTGTGAAAGGAATGAATGAACCAATGCATGAGTGTATGATGAATGAATTAAAGGTATCAGGAGGAGGAGGAAGAGGAGGAGGAGGAGGAGAAATAGAAGAAGATGATGAGTAATATGACAGAAGGGAAAAAGGGGAGGAGAGTGAGTTTAAAGTGTGGTTTCCAATTCCCAAACGTTCAATTACAGCAGACGGGATAGAGAGAGAAGATGGGAGGGCAGGAGAGGGTGGATAGTAGAGGCCAGAAAAGGTAGCAGAATACAACAGTTACTAATATGGCATTTTGTAAAAACGTGGATGTGTAAACAATGTGATTGTGCAATCTGAATATGGGGTCAAAATGGGAGTTCATAACTCACTTGAGTCTAATGTAGGAAATATGGTATCTCAAGAGCTATGTAAGGTTTTAAGCAACCAATATAAAAAAGAGGTCTTCATTTTTCTTTGTAGTTGAGATCTCCTGTTTCCGTGACATGTTTAGTTGTGTTCTCTCCTTTAGTCCTCCCATGCTCTAGTTATTCTGATATGGAAAAACTAGCTGAAATGCCCAACCAGTCTCTAAATCAGTGACACTTTTTCATTAAGCCTAAAGTCACTTTACATTTGCTACAGTCATACTAAATACACTTCTTTGTTGGGAGTTTAAAAGATATTTCCATCAGCTAGATTACAAGTACCTAGAACTCCCATTCTTGTTTATGTAAGAGTGGCTTCATCAGATTAAATGCTGTTCTCTGGAATGACATAAAATAGGAATCATTTACTCGTAAGATTCCTATGTAAACCATCTTTATTTACAAAATAGTATCTTAAGGATTATTGTTTCATTGAGCTTCAATTGGAGCCAAAGTATAGTCAATTACTGAAGTAAAAGCAGTTACTTAAAAACTAAAAATGAGAGATAAGTCAAATTACATTTGAAGAGAGAGCAACAGCATGAGGTTTCTTGTTTGGTTCTGGATGTTGAGTAACAGGCTCATTTGCAGGTGGAAGGAACCCTTCAGGGAACTCACTTGTACTTTCAGAATGGGGGTGTAGAGGGCTGAATTCCAGCTCTTGGGGGAAGATTGTGAGGAAAACCCCCTCCCTGCATAGACACTTCGCATTGGAAATGGAGTGGGTGGCGGGTCAGGTGGAACATAATCTCCAGGTTCCCAGACAAGTTTCCTGGGAGAGGTGGAGGAAAAAAAAGGTCCTCTTCTCATGAACTGACTCCTTGGGTCAACTGGAAGCAAGGCACCTCTGACTGGAGGGAAAGGTGCCAACACAGAGCCAGAGCCAGTTGCTTGGTTTTCAGCATGGAGAGGTGAATCAGGCACATCAGAGTCCAAAGGAGGCATATTAGGAATTCTGTGTTCTGCTGGTCCCGATGCTCTACCACAATTTGAGTAAAACCTATCTTGCCTTTGTAGAGGAAGACGTGCATCAGAAGAATATGGTTGGCCTGGCGGAGGGATCATCAGCCTGCTGACCTGTTCCCCTGGAGGAGAGAGGGGCCCAGTCTGAGAAGGTGCTCTCTGAAAATCAGTGAACTTATGACAGCTGGATTCCCTTCCTTTACTGCTAGTCGCATGGTCCAGAGGATTCTCCAGGGCCCCTTGACCCTCCTCCTCCTCCCACTGGAGTGAAAGGTGAGAGTGTGAGTGGACCACTCTTTTCCAAATGAGGAGGTCTCCTTTCAGATGAAGGGTGACCTATTGGTGAGGGCCCATTTGGAGAAGGCTTTCTGCCCATTGCTGAGTTGGAAACATCCAGTGCATCATAGGGATCTTTTTCTACAAGTTCAAATCTAAGCTCCTTCTCAGTTAATTTTTGTCTGTTGCGTGCATTTTGTTTCCTGAAATAACTGAGGTTTCTTTCAGCAATCCGAGCTGCCAACTCACTAGCATGTGCTTCTTTCTCAGAGGAAATAATCTTCCCCAGACAGGAATGAATGGTACTCTGCAATTGTTCTTCAAGATATTGGGCTCTCTTTCTGTAGGTCTCCAGCTCTTTTATTGTATGGCTCATCTTTTCTTCGACTTTGGAAAGTTTCTCCTCTTGCTCCACACGGTAGTTTTCCTCCACTCTTAATTTCCTGTGCAGTTTCATCATATTTTCTTGATAGCGTTCCATCATGACTTTAAAGTTCTTCTGTAGGGTCTCATTCTCACTTTGCAGCTGTGCACTTTCTGACTGCAAGGATGGGATGCCTGTTCAGTCTGCAGACTTTTAAGGTGTTTTGTAAGGTCTTCCGTGGTTTTCTCCACTTCAGATGAGAAAGTACATTTTTGAATTCTTCCTCCTTCCAAGATTTCTAAGGAGGCCTTTAGCTTATCACCATAAACCAGGTTCCTCAAAGCTCCTTTGGACTCATCCTCCAAGTGAGCACCAATTTCGGGTTCACTCGTCTTTCCCAGTTCCAGGTGACCACCATCCCTTTGGGCTCCCAGGCTTGGAGAAGACCTATCCATCATCTTCAGCAAGCATTCACTCAGAGACTCCATGTGATTTTCTGTGTCCCTTAGAACTTGTTCTCCAGCTACTTTAGAGTCCTCTAATATGATTTTTGCTTTATATTGGACACCTCCTTGTTCCCTCTGTGCTTCAGCTTCTCCTTGTATTGTTGGTCTCTGCGTTTGCGGAAGTAGGGATCCTTCATTCAAAACCTCTTTGATTGCCAGCTTCAGTTCTTCCTCATTCACTTGAAAGAGTCTCCAGTTTGTTTTAGCTTCAGCTATTTGTGATCTGAGGGATTCAGATTCACCTTGGAGGGACTGTATCCTTCTTGATAGATGCGCCATCGTTTCATCCTGTTGACCATGTTGAGCCTTCTGTGCTTTGAGCTCTTCTTCTAGAAAGAGCACTTCAACGCCATGGCTGGATTCGGACCTATGCAGCTTTTCGTCGGTTGCCTCCAGCTGTCGTGCTTCCCTTGAACCCTTCTCAAACCTGCAATCCTTTAAAGATGATTCTAAGCCTTCATGTTCTTTTTCAACAAGGCTCACTTTTTCAAGAAGTCCACATTTTGCCTCAATAAGTCCAGCAAGATTTAGAGCCAGCCTTTTTTCTCTTCCCACGTAAAGCCTGCTACGAACCGACTGAAAACCTCTCCAGAAAAGCGAGAGAACAGCGGAAAATCCAAGAGCTGTACACATCACCAACTCCCAAGGAAAGCCATAAGGAAGATGGCCTGGCTTCATGTCTTCGGACAATGCTGCCACAACCCTGGGTGCTTCTTCCAGAACCACCCACTAGTATGGCTGAGAGGCAGCCCTTGGCTCCTCCATCACGCCAACACAGCTTTGGCTCTTGCCACCACAACCACAGCCTGCCCAGGCAGGCCAACACAGGCTGTGGACACTCAGGTGTTTGGTCAGGAACTCCAACCTGCACCAGGCAACGGAGCAGACCACTGTGATCCCCTTCAGGGGCTGGGCGTATGGTGGGTGGTGGGCGTATGGCGGTGGGAGCCATGATCAAAGGCTCCCAGGAGCCTTGTTGTGCTCAACTGCCCATTGGGGAGTCTTGTCCGCTTCCCTACCCGGTGCATCCTCAAGTGCCACAGGTTTAGGTCCCTCCCACTCCAGCCAGAGAGAATTCCTCTCCATGCCACCCACCCCTTGATTTGGTTTAGGCCAGGCCAAGGCGGGGTTAGTAGGAAGATTCCATCCAGTCATAATAACATTCAGTTTGATGTCACTCAAATTCTAAAGCTGACTAAACTGTTCAAACAGCTTTTATGGCCTATATTGGTCTTTGTGTCCCTTGCCTTTTGTTTGAGTGACTCAGTCCTTTCCCTGCCCTTGTGCTCTCCCTATTTCCTACCTTCCTTCCTCCCTTCCTGGTTTTTCTCCTTTTCTTCTTCCTTCTTTTCTACCTCCCTCCATCCCTCCAACTTTGCCTTCCTCCCTTCTAACTTTCTCTCTCCCTTCCCTTCCTTCTCTTTTCTTGCAAGTGTTTGGGGTGAAAGTCCATGGCAGGCCAGCCCCAAGCTAGGCAAGGTCACTGCCACTGAGCTACAACATCCCCAGACCTGCTGCCACTTTCTATGCAAGTAATTTGAATTATCTCTAAAGAGAAACTCTCACATGAGTCTACTTTCAAAGTAATTTCAGAAGAGTTGCTAACATGGGCATAAATCAGTCATGACAAGTCATTTTTGAAAAGCACGGCACAGCTAATGTTCCTCAGAAGAAGGAGTTGAGAACTTTAGTTGGTTTTCAGGTCAGCATTTCTAGACTAGTACAAACCCTCCTAATCCTGATCTCTCCTTAGTCCTATGATTTCTTTAAGTGTCCCCTTTGCTCCTGTTCATGGAGTCATGTGTACAGAAATTATACCTGGTTCTATTGAACTCTACTTAATTCTTTCTCACCTCTGTGCTCCTTTTGCCAAGTCACTCCTCAACACTTACTGTAACCCTTTCAATTTTTTGTCCATTTCCATTTAAAAAACTCTTTCAAAAATTGAACCATTTCGCATGCAGATACAGTCTTCTTGATCTGCTATTAATCCCCCACTACTGACATTGTAAGTTATTGAAATGTACACTTCCAGACCGTTTTCAGATTTTTGATTTCTGTATATCTATCTGTCTGTCTATTTACAAACATAACATGGTATTCTGAGAGTATCGTTCTGCTTTTGGAGCTCTACATTGTGTTTTTCAGAAGCAGGCCTATTACACAGAGATGAATCCATGTTACCTAGATTGAGTTCAAACCGGAATGTGCACTCAGATTCCCATTATATTGTTCTACCTACTAATGGACAGTTCAGTTATATCCAGACCTCACCACCTCCCCCATTAAGTAAAACCTTTGTGAAGAGACATGTAGATGCCTTTATGAACATATTGATAATTTTTCATGGCAGTGTTTTCCAAAAACCAGTTAGTAAAATCAATTTATTCCTTTGCAGCCTGAAATTACCTTCATTCCAGTTTACTGGTATAAGAACCGCAGTATATCAGCAACAATTCTCCAATAGTAGTTCAGGCAGAAGTCATTCTAGATAACAATCAGTGCCGGATCCTCCATGTATTTTACACAGCCCATGACAGGGGATATCCGTCCACTCGTTTAGAACAACTGATGTTTTACGCTGGCCATTTAGGTTTATTTAAAGGAGTGGTTAGAAAACAGGTGAGACAGACTGATTAGATTCAGTATGTATGTTGGCGTTGTTTTTCTAGGCCTGAGTTTTTCACATTTCAATTAATTGTAGGTTAAGTAGCAGGCAGATTCTTCACTGGGCTTCAAATGTGATAAAGTTGCTTCTTATTTTTAAGAAGGCCGTTGCAATCCTGCATTTATTTTACACCTCAGTGCTTGTTTTACACACAAGCACACACGCCCACACACCACACACACCAACAAACACACAAACACATAATTAGAGCACATTTAACACTCAAATAAAGCTTTACCTACTAATTCATAACTAGGGTATTTTTTTAATAAGTATTGTGTCTTGGTCTCTCCTGGGGAAACATTGTTCAATGTGAGTTCTCTGGTTTGTTGCAGGGCAGTGAATGTTCACTTGTTGGCAATGATATAGAAATGGGGAGTAAGAGTTTAAAAGTTTTAACAGTAGGTAGGCAGAGTCAGAGTATGGAATCTAAGAATAAGAAATTGGGGAATTTCCTCTTTGTTTCTTCATTTCAATCTCCTAATAATTCATGTATATTTTCCAAAAGTCTCCCAGAAAACAAGGACTAGGTCAATCCACATATCAGTGAACCATAGCAGAATGCGATTCTGAATTTCATATAAACAGTCATAAAATCCAAAAGACAGGTGCTGGGGTTTTGGCTCAGCACTAGAGTGCTGGCTTCACACTTTCAAAGGTCCTGAGTTGGATCCCCAACACCATGTGTGAAAGGAATGAATGAACCAATGCATGAGTGTATGATGAATGAATTAAAGGTATCAGGAGGAGGAGGAAGAGGAGGAGGAGGAGGAGAAATAGAAGAAGATGATGAGTAATATGACAGAAGGGAAAAAGGGGAGGAGAGTGAGTTTAAAGTGTGGTTTCCAATTCCCAAACGTTCAATTACAGCAGACGGGATAGAGAGAGAAGATGGGAGGGCAGGAGAGGGGGGATAGTAGAGGCCAGAAAAGGTAGCAGAATACAACAGTTACTAATATGGCATTTTGTAAAAACGTGGATGTGTAAACAATGTGATTGTGCAATCTGAATATGGGGTCAAAATGGGAGTTCATAACTCACTTGAGTCTAATGTAGGAAATATGGTATCTCAAGAGCTATGTAAGGTTTTAAGCAACCAATATAAAAAAGAGGTCTTCATTTTTCTTTGTAGTTGAGATCTCCTGTTTCCGTGACATGTTTAGTTGTGTTCTCTCCTTTAGTCCTCCCATGCTCTAGTTATTCTGATATGGAAAAACTAGCTGAAATGCCCAACCAGTCTCTAAATCAGTGACACTTTTTCATTAAGCCTAAAGTCACTTTACATTTGCTACAGTCATACTAAATACACTTCTTTGTTGGGAGTTTAAAAGATATTTCCATCAGCTAGATTACAAGTACATAGAACTCCCATTCTTGTTTATGTAAGAGTGGCTTCATCAGATTAAATGCTGTTCTCTGGAATGACATAAAATAGGAATTATTTACTCGTAAGATTCCTACGTAAACCATCTTTATTTACAAAATAGTATCTTAAGGATTATTGTTTCATTGAGCTTCAATTGGAGCCAAAGTATAGTCAATTACTGAAGTAAAAGCAGTTACTTAAAAACTAAAAATGAGAGATAAGTCAAATTACATTTGAAGAGAGAGCAACAGCATGAGGTTTCTTGTTTGGTTCTGGATGTTGAGTAACAGGCTCATTTGCAGGTGGAAGGAACCCTTCAGGGAACTCACTTGTACTTTCAGAATGGGGGTGTAGAGGGCTGAATTCCAGCTCTTGGGGGAAGATTCTGAGGAAAACCCCCTCCCTGCATAGACACTTCGCATTGGAAATGGAGTGGGTGGCGGGTCAGGTGGAACATAATCTCCAGGTTCCCAGACAAGTTTCCTGGGAGAGGTGGAGGAAAAAAAAGGTCCTCTTCTCATGAACTGACTCCTTGGGTCAACTGGAAGCAAGGCACCTCTGACTGGAGGGAAAGGTGCCAACACAGAGCCAGAGCCAGTTGCTTGGTTTTCAGCATGGAGAGGTGAATCAGGCACATCAGAGTCCAAAGGAGGCATATTAGGAATTCTGTGTTCTGCTGGTCCCGATGCTCTACCACAATTTGAGTAAAACCTATCTTGCCTTTGTAGAGGAAGACGTGCATCAGAAGAATATGGTTGGCCTGGCGGAGGGATCATCAGCCTGCTGGCCTGTTCCCCTGGAGGAGAGAGGGGCCCAGTCTGAGAAGGTGCTCTCTGAAAATCAGTGAACTTATGACAGCTGGATTCTCTTCCTTTACTGCTAGTCGCATGGTCCAGAGGATTCTCCAGGGCCCCTTGACCCTCCTCCTCCTCCCACTGGAGTGAAAGGTGAGAGTGTGAGTGGACCACTCTTTTCCAAATGAGGAGGTCTCCTTTCAGATGAAGGGTGACCTATTGGTGAGGGCCCATTTGGAGAAGGCTTTCTGCCCATTGCTGAGTTGGAAACATCCAGTGCATCATAGGGATCTTTTTCTACAAGTTCAAATCTAAGCTCCTTCTCAGTTAATTTTTGTCTGTTGCGTGCATTTTGTTTCCTGAAATAACTGAGGTTTCTTTCAGCAATCCGAGCTGCCAACTCACTAGCATGTGCTTCTTTCTCAGAGGAAATAATCTTCCCCAGACAGGAATGAATGGTACTCTGCAATTGTTCTTCAAGATATTGGGCTCTCTTTCTGTAGGTCTCCAGCTCTTTTATTGTATGGCTCATCTTTTCTTCGACTTTGGAAAGTTTCTCCTCTTGCTCCACACGGTAGTTTTCCTCCACTCTTAATTTCCTGTGCAGTTTCATCATATTTTCTTGATAGCGTTCCATCATGACTTTAAAGTTCTTCTGTAGGGTCTCATTCTCACTTTGCAGCTGTGCATTTTCTGACTGCAAGGATGGGATGCCTGTTCAGTCTGCAGACTTTTAAGGTGTTCTGTAAGGTCTTCCGTGGTTTTCTCCACTTCAGATGAGAAAGTACATTTTTGAATTCTTCCTCCTTCCAAGATTTCTAAGGAGGCCTTTAGCTTATCACCATAAACCAGGTTCCTCAAAGCTCCTTTGGACTCATCCTCCAAGTGAGCACCAATTTCGGGTTCACTCGTCTTTCCCAGTTCCAGGTGACCACCATCCCTTTGGGCTCCCAGGCTTGGAGAAGACCTATCCATCATCTTCAGCAAGCATTCACTCAGAGACTCCATGTGATTTTCTGTGTCCCTTAGAACTTGTTCTCCAGCTACTTTAGAGTCCTCTAATATGATTTTTGCTTTATATTGGACACCTCCTTGTTCCCTCTGTGCTTCAGCTTCTCCTTGTATTGTTGGTCTCTGCGTTTGCGGAAGTAGGGATCCTTCATTCAAAACCTCTTTGATTGCCAGCTTCAGTTCTTCCTCATTCACTTGAAAGAGTCTCCAGTTTGTTTTAGCTTCAGCTATTTGTGATCTGAGGGATTCAGATTCACCTTGGAGGGACTGTATCCTTCTTGATAGATGCGCCATCGTTTCATCCTGTTGACCATGTTGAGCCTTCTGTGCTTTGAGCTCTTCTTCTAGAAAGAGCACTTCAACGCCATGGCTGGATTCGGACCTATGCAGCTTTTCGTCGGTTGCCTCCAGCTGTCGTGCTTCCCTTGAACCCTTCTCAAACCTGCAATCCTTTAAAGATGATTCTAAGCCTTCATGTTCTTTTTCAACAAGGCTCACTTTTTCAAGAAGTCCACATTTTGCCTCAATAAGTCCAGCAAGATTTAGAGCCAGCCTTTTTTCTCTTCCCACGTAAAGCCTGCTACGAACCGACTGAAAACCTCTCCAGAAAAGCGAGAGAACAGCGGAAAATCCAAGAGCTGTACACATCACCAACTCCCAAGGAAAGCCATAAGGAAGATGGCCTGGCTTCATGTCTTCGGACAATGCTGCCACAACCCTGGGTGCTTCTTCCAGAACCACCCACTAGTATGGCTGAGAGGCAGCCCTTGGCTCCTCCATCACGCCAACACAGCTTTGGCTCTTGCCACCACAACCACAGCCTGCCCAGGCAGGCCAACACAGGCTGTGGACACTCAGGTGTTTGGTCAGGAACTCCAACCTGCACCAGGCAACGGAGCAGACCACTGTGATCCCCTTCAGGGGCTGGGCGTATGGTGGGTGGTGGGCGTATGGCGGTGGGAGCCATGATCAAAGGCTCCCAGGAGCCTTGTTGTGCTCAACTGCCCATCAGGGGAGTCTTGTCCGCTTCCCTACCCGGTGCATGCTCAAGTGCCACAGGTTTAGGTCCCTCCCACTCCAGCCAGAGAGAATTCCTCTCCATGCCACCCACCCCTTGATTTGGTTTAGGCCAGGCCAAGGCGGGGTTAGTAGGAAGATTCCATCCAGTCATAATAACATTCAGTTTGATGTCACTCAAATTCTAAAGCTGACTAAACTGTTCAAACAGCTTTTATGGCCTATATTGGTCTTTGTGTCCCTTGCCTTTTGTTTGAGTGACTCAGTCCTTTCCCTGCCCTTGTGCTCTCCCTATTTCCTACCTTCCTTCCTCCCTTCGTGGTTTTTCTCCTTTTCTTCTTCCTTCTTTTCTACCTCCCTCCATCCCTCCAACTTTGCCTTCCTCCCTTCTAACTTTCTCTCTCCCTTCCCTTCCTTCTCTTTTCTTGCAAGTGTTTGGGGTGAAAGTCCATGGCAGGCCAGCCCCAAGCTAGGCAAGGTCACTGCCACTGAGCTACAACATCCCCAGACCTGCTGCCACTTTCTATGCAAGTAATTTGAATTATCTCTAAAGAGAAACTCTCACATGAGTCTACTTTCAAAGTAATTTCAGAAGAGTTGCTAACATGGGCATAAATCAGTCATGACAAGTCATTTTTGAAAAGCACGGCACAGCTAATGTTCCTCAGAAGAAGGAGTTGAGAACTTTAGTTGGTTTTCAGGTCAGCATTTCTAGACTAGTACAAACCCTCCTAATCCTGATCTCTCCTTAGTCCTATGATTTCTTTAAGTGTCCCCTTTGCTCCTGTTCATGGAGTCATGTGTACAGAAATTATACCTGGTTCTATTGAACTCTACTTAATTCTTTCTCACCTCTGTGCTCCTTTTGCCAAGTCACTCCTCAACACTTACTGTAACCCTTTCAATTTTTTGTCCATTTCCATTTAAAAAACTCTTTCAAAAATTGAACCATTTCACATGCAGATACAGTCTTCTTGATCTGCTATTAATCCCGCACTACTGACATTGTAAGTTATTGAAATGTACACTTCCAGACCGTTTTCAGATTTTTGATTTCTGTATATCTATCTGTCTGTCTATTTACAAACATAACATGGTATTCTGAGAGTATCGTTCTGCTTTTGGAGCTCTACATTGTGTTTTTCAGAAGCAGGCCTATTACACAGAGATGAATCCATGTTACCTAGATTGAGTTCAAACCGGAATGTGCACTCAGATTCCCATTATATTGTTCTACCTACTAATGGACAGTTCAATTATATCCAGACCTCACCACCTCCCCCATTAAGTAAAACCTTTGTGAAGAGACATGTAGATGCTTTTATGAACATATTGATAATTTTTCATGGCAGTGTTTTCCAAAAACCAGTTAGTAAAATCAATTTATTCCTTTGCAGCCTGAAATTACCTTCATTCCAGTTTACTGGTATAAGAACCGCAGTATATCAGCAACAATTCTCCAATAGTAGTTCAGGCAGAAGTCATTCTAGATAACAATCAGTGCCGGATCCTCCATGTATTTTACACAGCCCATGACAGGGGACATCCGTCCACTCGTTTAGAACAACTGATGTTTTACGCTGGCCATTTAGGTTTATTTAAAGGAGTGGTTAGAAAACAGGTGAGACAGACTGATTAGATTCAGTATGTATGTTGGCGTTGTTTTTCTAGGCCTGAGTTTTTCACATTTCAATTAATTGTAGGTTAAGTAGCAGGCAGATTCTTCACTGGGCTTCAAATGTGATAAAGTTGCTTCTTATTTTTAAGAAGGCCGTTGCAATCCTGCATTTATTTTACACCTCAGTGCTTGTTTTACACACAAGCACACACGCCCACACACCACACACACCAACAAACACACAAACACATAATTAGAGCACATTTAACACTCAAATAAAGCTTTACCTACTAATTCATAACTAGGGTATTTTTTTAATAAGTATTGTGTCTTGGTCTCTCCTGGGGAAACATTGTTCAATGTGAGTTCTCTGGTTTGTTGCAGGGCAGTGAATGTTCACTTGTTGGCAATGATATAGAAATGGGGAGTAAGAGTTTAAAAGTTTTTACAGTAGGTAGGCAGAGTCAGAGTATGGAATCTAAGAATAAGAAATTGGGGAATTTCCTCTTTGTTTCTTCATTTCAATCTCCTAATAATTCATGTATATTTTCCAAAAGTCTCCCAGAAAACAAGGACTAGGTCAATCCACATATCAGTGAACCATAGCAGAATGCGATTCTGAATTTCATATAAACAGTCATAAAATCCAAAAGACAGGTGCTGGGGTTTTGGCTCAGCACTAGAGTGCTGGCTTCACACTTTCAAAGGTCCTGAGTTGGATCCCCAACACCATGTGTGAAAGGAATGAATGAACCAATGCATGAGTGTATGATGAATGAATTAAAGGTATCAGGAGGAGGAGGAAGAGGAGGAGGAGGAGGAGAAATAGAAGAAGATGATGAGTAATATGACAGAAGGGAAAAAGGGGAGGAGAGTGAGTTTAAAGTGTGGTTTCCAATTCCCAAACGTTCAATTACAGCAGACGGGATAGAGAGAGAAGATGGGAGGGCAGGAGAGGGGGGATAGTAGAGGCCAGAAAAGGTAGCAGAATACAACAGTTACTAATATGGCATTTTGTAAAAACGTGGATGTGTAAACAATGTGATTGTGCAATCTGAATATGGGGTCAAAATGGGAGTTCATAACTCACTTGAGTCTAATGTAGGAAATATGGTATCTCAAGAGCTATGTAAGGTTTTAAGCAACCAATATAAAAAAGAGGTCTTCATTTTTCTTTGTAGTTGAGATCTCCTGTTTCCGTGACATGTTTAGTTGTGTTCTCTCCTTTAGTCCTCCCATGCTCTAGTTATTCTGATATGGAAAAACTAGCTGAAATGCCCAACCAGTCTCTAAATCAGTGACACTTTTTCATTAAGCCTAAAGTCACTTTACATTTGCTACAGTCATACTAAATACACTTCTTTGTTGGGAGTTTAAAAGATATTTCCATCAGCTAGATTACACGTACCTAGAACTCCCATTCTTGTTTATGTAAGAGTGGCTTCATCAGATTAAATGCTGTTCTCTGGAATGACATAAAATAGGAATAATTTACTCGTAAGATTCCTATGTAAACCATCTTTATTTACAAAATAGTATCTTAAGGATTATTGTTTCATTGAGCTTCAATTGGAGCCAAAGTATAGTCAATTACTGAAGTAAAAGCAGTTACT
The DNA here is from genome assembly GCF_048772815.1 of Callospermophilus lateralis. Lineage (NCBI taxonomy): Eukaryota > Metazoa > Chordata > Mammalia > Rodentia > Sciuridae > Callospermophilus > Callospermophilus lateralis. The sequence continues at coordinate 96,551,279 of NC_135315.1, read as the reverse complement.
TAAAAACTAAAAATGAGAGATAAGTCAAATTACATTTGAAGAGAGAGCAACAGCATGAGGTTTCTTGTTTGGTTCTGGATGTTGAGTAACAGGCTCATTTGCAGGTGGAAGGAACCCTTCAGGGAACTCACTTGTACTTTCAGAATGGGGGTGTAGAGGGCTGAATTCCAGCTCTTGGGGGAAGATTGTGAGGAAAACCCCCTCCCTGCATAGACACTTCGCATTGGAAATGGAGTGGGTGGCGGGTCAGGTGGAACATAATCTCCAGGTTCCCAGACAAGTTTCCTGGGAGAGGTGGAGGAAAAAAAAGGTCCTCTTCTCATGAACTGACTCCTTGGGTCAACTGGAAGCAAGGCACCTCTGACTGGAGGGAAAGGTGCCAACACAGAGCCAGAGCCAGTTGCTTGGTTTTCAGCATGGAGAGGTGAATCAGGCACATCAGAGTCCAAAGGAGGCATATTAGGAATTCTGTGTTCTGCTGGTCCCGATGCTCTACCACAATTTGAGTAAAACCTATCTTGCCTTTGTAGAGGAAGACGTGCATCAGAAGAATATGGTTGGCCTGGCGGAGGGATCATCAGCCTGCTGGCCTGTTCCCCTGGAGGAGAGAGGGGCCCAGTCTGAGAAGGTGCTCTCTGAAAATCAGTGAAATTATGACAGCTGGATTCTCTTCCTTTACTGCTAGTCGCATGGTCCAGAGGATTCTCCAGGGCCCCTTGACCCTCCTCCTCCTCCCACTGGAGTGAAAGGTGAGAGTGTGAGTGGACCACTCTTTTCCAAATGAGGAGGTCTCCTTTCAGATGAAGGGTGACCTATTGGTGAGGGCCCATTTGGAGAAGGCTTTCTGCCCATTGCTGAGTTGGAAACATCCAGTGCATCATAGGGATCTTTTTCTACAAGTTCAAATCTAAGCTCCTTCTCAGTTAATTTTTGTCTGTTGCGTGCATTTTGTTTCCTGAAATAACTGAGGTTTCTTTCAGCAATCCGAGCTGCCAACTCACTAGCATGTGCTTCTTTCTCAGAGGAAATAATCTTCCCCAGACAGGAATGAATGGTACTCTGCAATTGTTCTTCAAGATATTGGGCTCTCTTTCTGTAGGTCTCCAGCTCTTTTATTGTATGGCTCATCTTTTCTTCGACTTTGGAAAGTTTCTCCTCTTGCTCCACACGGTAGTTTTCCTCCACTCTTAATTTCCTGTGCAGTTTCATCATATTTTCTTGATAGCGTTCCATCATGACTTTAAAGTTCTTCTGTAGGGTCTCATTCTCACTTTGCAGCTGTGCACTTTCTGACTGCAAGGATGGGATGCCTGTTCAGTCTGCAGACTTTTAAGGTGTTCTGTAAGGTCTTCCGTGGTTTTCTCCACTTCAGATGAGAAAGTACATTTTTGAATTCTTCCTCCTTCCAAGATTTCTAAGGAGGCCTTTAGCTTATCACCATAAACCAGGTTCCTCAAAGCTCCTTTGGACTCATCCTCCAAGTGAGCACCAATTTCGGGTTCACTCGTCTTTCCCAGTTCCAGGTGACCACCATCCCTTTGGGCTCCCAGGCTTGGAGAAGACCTATCCATCATCTTCAGCAAGCATTCACTCAGAGACTCCATGTGATTTTCTGTGTCCCTTAGAACTTGTTCTCCAGCTACTTTAGAGTCCTCTAATATGATTTTTGCTTTATATTGGACACCTCCTTGTTCCCTCTGTGCTTCAGCTTCTCCTTGTATTGTTGGTCTCTGCGTTTGCGGAAGTAGGGATCCTTCATTCAAAACCTCTTTGATTGCCAGCTTCAGTTCTTCCTCATTCACTTGAAAGAGTCTCCAGTTTGTTTTAGCTTCAGCTATTTGTGATCTGAGGGATTCAGATTCACCTTGGAGGGACTGTATCCTTCTTGATAGATGCGCCATCGTTTCATCCTGTTGACCATGTTGAGCCTTCTGTGCTTTGAGCTCTTCTTCTAGAAAGAGCACTTCAACGCCATGGCTGGATTCGGACCTATGCAGCTTTTCGTCGGTTGCCTCCAGCTGTCGTGCTTCCCTTGAACCCTTCTCAAACCTGCAATCCTTTAAAGATGATTCTAAGCCTTCATGTTCTTTTTCAACAAGGCTCACTTTTTCAAGAAGTCCACATTTTGCCTCAATAAGTCCAGCAAGATTTAGAGCCAGCCTTTTTTCTCTTCCCACGTAAAGCCTGCTACGAACCGACTGAAAACCTCTCCAGAAAAGCGAGAGAACAGCGGAAAATCCAAGAGCTGTACACATCACCAACTCCCAAGGAAAGCCATAAGGAAGATGGCCTGGCTTCATGTCTTCGGACAATGCTGCCACAACCCTGGGTGCTTCTTCCAGAACCACCCACTAGTATGGCTGAGAGGCAGCCCTTGGCTCCTCCATCACGCCAACACAGCTTTGGCTCTTGCCACCACAACCACAGCCTGCCCAGGCAGGCCAACACAGGCTGTGGACACTCAGGTGTTTGGTCAGGAACTCCAACCTGCACCAGGCAACGGAGCAGACCACTGTGATCCCCTTCAGGGGCTGGGCGTATGGTGGGTGGTGGGCGTATGGCGGTGGGAGCCATGATCAAAGGCTCCCAGGAGCCTTGTTGTGCTCAACTGCCCATCAGGGGAGTCTTGTCCGCTTCCCTACCCGGTGCATCCTCAAGTGCCACAGGTTTAGGTCCCTCCCACTCCAGCCAGAGAGAATTCCTCTCCATGCCACCCACCCCTTGATTTGGTTTAGGCCAGGCCAAGGCGGGGTTAGTAGGAAGATTCCATCCAGTCATAATAACATTCAGTTTGATGTCACTCAAATTCTAAAGCTGACTAAACTGTTCAAACAGCTTTTATGGCCTATATTGGTCTTTGTGTCCCTTGCCTTTTGTTTGAGTGACTCAGTCCTTTCCCTGCCCTTGTGCTCTCCCTATTTCCTACCTTCCTTCCTCCCTTCCTGGTTTTTCTCCTTTTCTTCTTCCTTCTTTTCTACCTCCCTCCATCCCTCCAACTTTGCCTTCCTCCCTTCCAACTTTCTCTCTCCCTTCCCTTCCTTCTCTTTTCTTGCAAGTGTTTGGGGTGAAAGTCCATGGCAGGCCAGCCCCAAGCTAGGCAAGGTCACTGCCACTGAGCTACAACATCCCCAGACCTGCTGCCACTTCCTATGCAAGTAATTTGAATTATCTCTAAAGAGAAACTCTCACATGAGTCTACTTTCAAAGTAATTTCAGAAGAGTTGCTAACATGGGCATAAATCAGTCATGACAAGTCATTTTTGAAAAGCACGGCACAGCTAATGTTCCTCAGAAGAAGGAGTTGAGAACTTTAGTTGGTTTTCAGGTCAGCATTTCTAGACTAGTACAAACCCTCCTAATCCTGATCTCTCCTTAGTCCTATGATTTCTTTAAGTGTCCCCTTTGCTCCTGTTCATGGAGTCATGTGTACAGAAATTATACCTGGTTCTATTGAACTCTACTTAATTCTTTCTCACCTCTGTGCTCCTTTTGCCAAGTCACTCCTCAACACTTACTGTAACCCTTTCAATTTTTTGTCCATTTCCATTTAAAAAACTCTTTCAAAAATTGAACCATTTCGCATGCAGATACAGTCTTCTTGATCTGCTATTAATCCCCCACTACTGACATTGTAAGTTATTGAAATGTACACTTCCAGACCGTTTTCAGATTTTTGATTTCTGTATATCTATCTGTCTGTCTATTTACAAACATAACATGGTATTCTGAGAGTATTGTTCTGCTTTTGGAGCTCTACATTGTGTTTTTCAGAAGCAGGCCTATTACACAGAGATGAATCCATGTTACCTAGATTGAGTTCAAACCGGAATGTGCACTCAGATTCCCATTATATTGTTCTACCTACTAATGGACAGTTCAGTTATATCCAGACCTCACCACCTCCCCCATTAAGTAAAACCTTTGTCAAGAGACATGTAGATGCCTTTATGAACATATTGATAATTTTTCATGGCAGTGTTTTCCAAAAACCAGTTAGTAAAATCAATTTATTCCTTTGCAGCCTGAAATTACCTTCATTCCAGTTTACTGGTATAAGAACCGCAGTATATCAGCAACAATTCTCCAATAGTAGTTCAGGCAGAAGTCATTCTAGATAACAATCAGTGCCGGATCCTCCATGTAATTTACACAGCCCATGACAGGGGACATCCGTCCACTCGTTTAGAACAACTGATGTTTTACGCTGGCCATTCAGGTTTATTTAAAGGAGTGGTTAGAAAACAGGTGAGACAGACTGATTAGATTCAGTATGTATGTTGGCGTTGTTTTTCTAGGCCTGAGTTTTTCACATTTCAATTAATTGTAGGTTAAGTAGCAGGCAGATTCTTCACTGGGCTTCAAATGTGATAAAGTTGCTTCTTATTTTTAAGAAGGCCGTTGCAATCCTGCATTTATTTTACACCTCAGTGCTTGTTTTACACACAAGCACACACGCCCACACACCACACACACCAACAAACACACAAACACATAATTAGAGCACATTTAACGCTCAAATAAAGCTTTACCTACTAATTCATAACTAGGGTATTTTTTTAATAAGTATTGTGTCTTGGTCTCTCCTGGGGAAACGTTGTTCAATGTGAGTTCTCTGGTTTGTTGCAGGGCAGTGAATGTTCACTTGTTGGCAATGATATAGAAATGGGGAGTAAGAGTTTAAAAGTTTTTACAGTAGGTAGGCAGAGTCAGAGTATGGAATCTAAGAATAAGAAATTGGGGAATTTCCTCTTTGTTTCTTCATTTCAATCTCCTAATAATTCATGTATATTTTCCAAAAGTCTCCCAGAAAACAAGGACTAGGTCAATCCACATATCAGTGAACCATAGCAGAATGCGATTCTGAATTTCATATAAACAGTCATAAAATCCAAAAGACAGGTGCTGGGGTTTTGGCTCAGCACTAGAGTGCTGGCTTCACACTTTCAAAGGTCCTGAGTTGGATCCCCAACACCATGTGTGAAAGGAATGAATGAACCAATGCATGAGTGTATGATGAATGAATTAAAGGTATCAGGAGGAGGAGGAAGAGGAGGAGGAGGAGGAGAAATAGAAGAAGATGATGAGTAATATGACAGAAGGGAAAAAGGGGAGGAGAGTGAGTTTAAAGTGTGGTTTCCAATTCCCAAACGTTCAATTACAGCAGACGGGATAGAGAGAGAAGATGGGAGGGCAGGAGAGGGCGGATAGTAGAGGCCAGAAAAGGTAGCAGAATACAACAGTTACTAATATGGCATGGTGGAGGCGATCCCCCACTCAATGTCTTGACAGGGTCACAGTGAGAAAAAGTGTTGGCAAAGCCGCTCTCCCACTGTCTTGACAGGGTCACAGTGAGGATGAATGCTGGCAAAGCCACGCTGGTTGGTGGGTAACCGAAACCATGAGACCCTTTTTTATGTAATTGGGACTTTGCATTTTCATGCTTATGTTTCTCACAGGAGGCATGAGTATGTTAAATGCCAAACAAATTAAATTTCAGATGGCTAGAACAGAACAGGTAGTTCAAGCCTTGGAGGCCATTCTACCCACCCCTCAGCATATCAAGGACAAAGTAAAAGGCTATTCTTCTATCTTAGTACATTGTGGACAAACCTAATAATGGACAACAATCATCCTCTGAAAAACAAATTCTTTGAGAACTAGTGCACCTTGACTGAGAAACAAACTCTTTGAGAACTAGTGTACCTTGACTGAGAAACAAAGACACTCTTCGAGAAAGCAGCTCAACCAGTTTTATGAGAATAAATGTAGGAATCAATTAAAATAGGTTTATAAAACACAGTTTTAGAATAATGTTAGAAATATTATTTTATTTAGATTCTTAAGTTTAGAAATTCTTAAGTCTTTAAGTTGTATAGGTTTCTGATATGTTTTAAGGATGATTCATAAACTTTAGGATATTTTAAATATAAGATTTAAAGGGACTTTTTTAGATGGGAATTTTGAATTAGAAATAAAGTACAAGTGTACTTTAGGTTAATGATTGGCTAGAAGACTTAGAGTCTGGTTACGTAGTTTGGCATTAGTTAATAAGGAAATAACATATCTTGGGAAAAATAGTAAATCTTGGGAAAATCTGAAGGATGTAAATTGGTGACATGTTTTATTGATGATTCTGTACTTTGATGATTGTATGGCTGGGGGTCATATCCTGGAAGAATGTAGATCGGTGTGCTCTCAATCATGGTTAAGGAAATGTCATGTCTTGGCAAAGTTTTAAATTATATAATCAATGACGTATTGTGAATCTATAATGATGAGAAAAATTATAATAAAAAGGGGACCCAGAGAAAAACGTGGATGTGTAAACAATGTGATTGTGCACTCTGAATATGGGGTCAAAATGGGAGTTCATTACTCACTTGAGTCTAATGTAGGAAATATGGTATCTCAAGAGCTATGTAAGGTTTTAAGCAACCAATATAAAAAAGAGGTCTTCATTTTTCTTTGTAGTTGAGATCTCCTGTTTCCGTGACATGTTTAGTTGTGTTCTCTCCTTTAGTCCTCCCATGCTCTAGTTATTCTGATATGGAAAAACTAGCTGAAATGCCCAACCAGTCTCTAAATCAGTGACACTTTTTCATTAAGCCTAAAGTCACTTTACATTTGCTACAGTCATACTAAATACACTTCTTTGTTGGGAGTTTAAAAGATATTTCCATCAGCTAGATTACAAGTACCTAGAACTCCCATTCTTGTTTATGTAAGAGTGGCTTCATCAGATTAAATGCTGTTCTCTGGAATGACATAAAATAGGAATAATTTACTCGTAAGATTCCTATGTAAACCATCTTTATTTACAAAATAGTATCTTAAGGATTATTGTTTCATTGAGCTTCAATTGGAGCCAAAGTATAGTCAATTACTGAAGTAAAAGCAGTTACTTAAAAACTAAAAATGAGAGATAAGTCAAATTACATTTGAAGAGAGAGCAACAGCATGAGGTTTCTTGTTTGGTTCTGGATGTTGAGTAACAGGCTCATTTGCAGGTGGAAGGAACCCTTCAGGGAACTCACTTGTACTTTCAGAATGGGGGTGTAGAGGGCTGAATTCCAGCTCTTGGGGGAAGATTGTGAGGAAAACCCCCTCCCTGCATAGACACTTCGCATTGGAAATGGAGTGGGTGGCGGGTCAGGTGGAACATAATCTCCAGGTTCCCAGACAAGTTTCCTGGGAGAGGTGGAGGAAAAAAAAGGTCCTCTTCTCATGAACTGACTCCTTGGGTCAACTGGAAGCAAGGCACCTCTGACTGGAGGGAAAGGTGCCAACACAGAGCCAGAGCCAGTTGCTTGGTTTTCAGCATGGAGAGGTGAATCAGGCACATCAGAGTCCAAAGGAGGCATATTAGGAATTCTGTGTTCTGCTGGTCCCGATGCTCTACCACAATTTGAGTAAAACCTATCTTGCCTTTGTAGAGGAAGACGTGCATCAGAAGAATATGGTTGGCCTGGCGGAGGGATCATCAGCCTGCTGGCCTGTTCCCCTGGAGGAGAGAGGGGCCCAGTCTGAGAAGGTGCTCTCTGAAAATCAGTGAACTTATGACAGCTGGATTCTCTTCCTTTACTGCTAGTCGCATGGTCCAGAGGATTCTCCAGGGCCCCTTGACCCTCCTCCTCCTCCCACTGGAGTGAAAGGTGAGAGTGTGAGTGGACCACTCTTTTCCAAATGAGGAGGTCTCCTTTCAGATGAAGGGTGACCTATTGGTGAGGGCCCATTTGGAGAAGGCTTTCTGCCCATTGCTGAGTTGGAAACATCCAGTGCATCATAGGGATCTTTTTCTACAAGTTCAAATCTAAGCTCCTTCTCAGTTAATTTTTGTCTGTTGCGTGCATTTTGTTTCCTGAAATAACTGAGGTTTCTTTCAGCAATCCGAGCTGCCAACTCACTAGCATGTGCTTCTTTCTCAGAGGAAATAATCTTCCCCAGACAGGAATGAATGGTACTCTGCAATTGTTCTTCAAGATATTGGGCTCTCTTTCTGTAGGTCTCCAGCTCTTTTATTGTATGGCTCATCTTTTCTTCGACTTTGGAAAGTTTCTCCTCTTGCTCCACACGGTAGTTTTCCTCCACTCTTAATTTCCTGTGCAGTTTCATCATATTTTCTTGATAGCGTTCCATCATGACTTTAAAGTTCTTCTGTAGGGTCTCATTCTCACTTTGCAGCTGTGCATTTTCTGACTGCAAGGATGCCTGTTCAGTCTGCAGACTTTTAAGGTGTTCTGTAAGGTCTTCCGTGGTTTTCTCCACTTCAGATGAGAAAGTACATTTTTGAATTCTTCCTCCTTCCAAGATTTCTAAGGAGGCCTTTAGCTTATCACCATAAACCAGGTTCCTCAAAGCTCCTTTGGACTCATCCTCCAAGTGAGCACCAATTTCGGGTTCACTCGTCTTTCCCAGTTCCAGGTGACCACCATCCCTTTGGGCTCCCAGGCTTGGAGAAGACCTATCCATCATCTTCAGCAAGCATTCACTCAGAGACTCCATGTGATTTTCTGTGTCCCTTAGAACTTGTTCTCCAGCTACTTTAGAGTCCTCTAATATGATTTTTGCTTTATATTGGACACCTCCTTGTTCCCTCTGTGCTTCAGCTTCTCCTTGTATTGTTGGTCTCTGCGTTTGCGGAAGTAGGGATCCTTCATTCAAAACCTCTTTGATTGCCAGCTTCAGTTCTTCCTCATTCACTTGAAAGAGTCTCCAGTTTGTTTTAGCTTCAGCTATTTGTGATCTGAGGGATTCAGATTCACCTTGGAGGGACTGTATCCTCCTTGATAGATGCGCCATCGTTTCATCCTGTTGACCATGTTGAGCCTTCTGTGCTTTGACCTCTTCTTCTAGAAAGAGCACTTCAACGCCATGGCTGGATTCGGACCTATGCAGCTTTTCGTCGGTTGCCTCCAGCTGTCGTGCTTCCCTTGAACCCTTGTCAAACCTGCAATCCTTTAAAGATGATTCTAAGCCTTCATGTTCTTTTTCAACAAGGCTCACTTTTTCAAGAAGTCCACATTTTGCCTCAATAAGTCCAGCAAGATTTAGAGCCAGCCTTTTTTCTCTTCCCACGTAAAGCCTGCTACGAACCGACTGAAAACCTCTCCAGAAAAGTGAGAGAACAGCGGAAAATCCAAGAGCTGTACACATCACAAACTCCCAAGGAAAGCCATAAGGAAGATGGCCTGGCTTCATGTCTTCGGACAATGCTGCCACAACCCTGGGTGCTTCTTCCAGAACCACCCACTAGTATGGCTGAGAGGCAGCCCTTGGCTCCTCCATCACGCCAACACAGCTTTGGCTCTTGCCACCACAACCACAGCCTGCCCAGGCAGACCAACACAGGCTGTGGACACTCAGGTATTTGGTCAGGAACTCCAACCTGCACCAGGCAACGGAGCAGACCACTGTGATCCCCTTCAGGGGCTGGGCGTATGGTGGGTGGTGGGCGTATGGCGGTGGGAGCCATGATCAAAGGCTCCCAGGAGCCTTGTTGTGCTCAACTGCCCATCAGGGGAGTCTTGTCCGCTTCCCTACCCGGTGCATCCTCAAGTGCCACAGGTTTAGGTCCCTCCCACTCCAGCCAGAGAGAATTCCTCTCCATGCCACCCACCCCTTGATTTGGTTTAGGCCAGGCCAAGGCGGGGTTAGTAGGAAGATTCCATCCAGTCATAATAACATTCAGTTTGATGTCACTCAAATTCTAAAGCTGACTAAACTGTTCAAACAGCTTTTATGGCCTATATTGGTCTTTGTGTCCCTTGCCTTTTGTTTGAGTGACTCAGTCCTTTCCCTGCCCTTGTGCTCTCTCTATTTCCTACCTTCCTTCCTCCCTTCCTGGTTTTTCTCCTTTTCTTCTTCCTTCTTTTCTACCTCCCTCCATCCCTCCAACTTTGCCTTCCTCCCTTCCAACTTTCTCTCTCCCTTCCCTTCCTTCTCTTTTCTTGCAAGTGTTTGGGGTGAAAGTCCATGGCAGGCCAGCCCCAAGCTAGGCAAGGTCACTGCCACTGAGCTACAACATCCCCAGACCTGCTGCCACTTCCTATGCAAGTAATTTGAATTATCTCTAAAGAGAAACTCTCACATGAGTCTACTTTCAAAGTAATTAAGAAGAGTTGCTAACATGGGCATAAATCAGTCATGACAAGTCATTTTTGAAAAGCACGGCACAGCTAATGTTCCTCAGAAGAAGGAGTTGAGAACTTTAGTTGGTTTTCAGGTCAGCATTTCTAGACTAGTACAAACCCTCCTAATCCTGATCTCTCCTTAGAAATATGATTTCTTTAAGTGTCCCCTTTGCTCCTGTTCATGGAGTCATGTATACAGAAATTATACCTGGTTCTATTGAACTCTACTTAATTCTTTCTCACCTCTGTGCTCCTTTTGCCAAGTCACTCCTCAACACTTACTGTAACCCTTTCAATTTTTTGTCCATTTTCATTTAAAAAACTCTTTCAAAAATTGAACCATTTCGCATGCAGATACAGTCTTCTTGATCTGCTATTAATCCCCCACTACTGACATTGTAAGTTATTGAAATGTACACTTCCAGACCGTTTTCAGATTTTTGATTTCTGTATATCTATCTGTCTGTCTATTTACAAACATAACATGGTATTCTGAGAGTATCGTTCTGCTTTTGGAGCTCTACATTGTGTTTTTCAGGAGCAGGCCTATTACACAGAGATGAATCCATGTTACCTAGATTGAGTTCAAACCGGAATGTGCACTCAGATTCCCATTATATTGTTCTAACTACTAATGGACAGTTCAGTTATATCCAGACTTCACCACCTCCCCCAATAAGTAAAACCCTTGTGAAGAGACATGTCGATGCCTTTATGAACATATTGATAATTTTTCATGGCAGTGTTTTCCAAAAACCAGTTAGTAAAATATATTTATTCCTTTGCAGCCTGAAATTACCTTCATTCCAGTTTACTGGTATAAGAACCGCAGTATATCAGCAACAATTCTCCAATAGTAGTTCAGGCAGAAGTCATTCTAGATAACAATCAGTGCCGGGTCCTCCATGTATTTTACACAGCCCATGACAGGGGACATCCGTCCACTCGTTTAGAACAACTGATGTTTTACGCTGGCCATTTAGGTTTATTTAAAGGAGTGGTTAGAAAACAGGTGAGACAGACTGATTAGATTCAGTATGTATGTTGGCTTTGTTTTTCTAGGCCTGAATTTTTCACATTTCAATTAATTGTAGGTTAAGTAGCAGGCAGATTCTTCACTGGGCTTCAAATGTGATAAAGTTGCTTCTTATTTTTAAGAAGGCTGTTGCAATCCTGCATTTATTTTACACCTCAGTGCTTGTTTTACACACAAGCACACACGCCCACACACCACACACACCAACAAACACACAAACACATAATTAGAGCACATTTAACACTCAAATAAAGCTTTACCTACTAATTCATAACTAGGGTATTTTTTTAATAAGTATTGTGTCTTGGTCTCTACTGGGGAAACATTGTTCAATGTGAGTTCTCTGGTTTGTTGTAGGGCAGTGAATGTTCACTTGTTGGCAATGATATAGAAATGGGGAGTAAGAGTTTAAAAGTTTTTACAGTAGATAGGCAGAGTCAGAGTATGGAATCTAAGAATAAGAAATTGGGGAATTTCCTCTTTGTTTCTTCATTTCAATCTCCTAATAATTCATGTATATTTTCCAAAAGTCTCCCAGAAAACAAGGACTAGGTCAATCCACATATCAGTGAACCATAGCAGAATGCGATACTGAATTTCATATAAACAGTCATAAAATCCAAAAGACAGGTGCTGGGGTTTTGGCTCAGCACTAGAGTGCTGGCTTCACACTTTCAAAGGTCCTGAGTAGGATCCCCAACACCATGTGTGAAAGGAATGAATGAACCAATGCATGAGTGTATGATGAATGAATTAAAGGTATCAGGAGGAGGAGGAGGAGGAGGAGGAGGAGGAGAAATAGAAGAAGATGATGAGTAATTTGACAGAAGGGAAAAAGGGGAGGAGAGTGAGTTTAAAGTGTGGTTTCCAATTCCCAAACGTTCAATTACAGAAGACTGGATAGAGAGAGAAGATGGGAGGGCAGGTGAGGGGGGATAGTAGAGGCCAGAAAAGGTAGCAGAATACAACAGTTACTAATATGGCATTTTGTAAAAACGTGGATGTGTAAACAATGAAAATGTATTTCTAGGCCTGAATTTTTCACATTTCAATTAATTGTAGTTTAAGCATCAGGCAGATTCTTCACTGGGCTTCAAATGTGATAAAGTTGCTTCTTATTTTTAAGAAGGCCGTTGCAATCCTGCATTTATTTTACACCTCAGTGCTTGTTTTACACACAAGCACACACGCCCACACACCACACACACCAACAAACACACAAACACATAATTAGAGTACATTTAACACTCAAATAAAGCTTTACATATAATTCATAACTAGGGTATTTTTTTAATAAGTATTGTGTCTTGGTCTCTACTGGGGAAACATTGTTCAATGTGAGTTCTCTGGTTTGTTGTAGGGCAGTGAATGTTCACTTGTTGGCAATGATATAGAAAGGGGGAGTAAGAGTTTAAAAGTTTTTACAGTAGGTAGGCAGAGTCAGAGTATGGAATCTAAGAATAAGAAATTGGGGAATTTCCTCTTTGTTTCTTCATTTCAATCTCCTAATAATTCATGTATATTTTCCAAAAGTCTCCCAGAAAAGAAGGACTAGGTCAATCCACATATCAGTGAACCATAGCAGAATGCGATTCTGAATTTCATATAAACAGTCATAAAATCCAAAAGACAGGTGCTGGGGTTTTGGCTCACCACTAGAGTGCTGGCTTCACACTTTCAAAGGTCCTGAGTTGGATCCCCAACACCATGTGTTAAAGGAATGACTGAACCAATGCATGAGTGTATGATGAATGAATTAAAGGTATCAGGAGGAGGAGGAGGAGGAGGAGGAGGAGGAGAAATAGAAGAAGATGATGAGTAATTTGACAGAATGGAAAAAAGGGAGGAGAGTGAGTTTAAAGTGTGGTTTCCAATTCCCAAACGTTAAATTACTGCAGACGGGATAGAGAGAGAAGATGGGAGGGCAGGAGAGGGGGGATAGTAGAGGCCAGAAAAGGTAGCAGAATACAACAGTTACTAATATGGCATTTTGTAAAAACGTGGATGTGTAAACAATGAAAATGTTTTTCTAGGCCTGAATTTTTCACATTTCAATTAATTGTAGTTTAAGCATCTGCCAGATTCTTCACTGGGCTTCAAATGTGATAAAGTTGCTTCTTATTTTTAAGAAGGCCATTGCAATCCTGCATTTATTTTACACCTCAGTGCTTGTTTTACACACAAGCACACACGCCCACACACCACACACACCAACAAACACACAAACACATAATTAGAGTACATTTAACACTCATATAAAGCTTTACCTATAATTCATAACTAGGGTATTTTTTAATAAGTATTGTGTCTTGGTCTCTACTGGGGAAACATTGTTCAATGTGAGTTCTCTGGTTTGTTGTAGGGCACTGAATGTTCACTTGTTGGCAATGATATAGAAATGGGGAGTAAGAGTTTAAAAGTTTTTACAGTAGGTAGGCAGAGTCAGAGTATGGAATCTAAGAATAAGAAATTGGGGAATTTCCTCTTTGTTTCTTCATTTCAATCTCCTAATAATTCATGTATATTTTCCAAAAGTCTCCCAGAAAACAAGGACTAGGTCAATCCACATATCAGTGAACCATAGCAGAATGCGATTCTGAATTTCATATAAACAGTCATAAAATCCAAAAGACAGGTGCTGGGGTTTTGGCTCAGCACTAGAGTGCTGGCTTCACACTTTCAAAGGTCCTGAGTTGGATCCCCAACACCATGTGTGAAAGGAATGAATGAACCAATGCATGAGTGTATGATGAATGAATTAAAGGTATCAGGAGGAGGAGGAAGAGGAGGAGGAGGAGGAGAAATAGAAGAAGATGATGAGTAATATGAAAGAAGGGAAAAAGGGGAGGAGAGTGAGTTTAAAGTGTGGTTTCCAATTGCCAAACGTTCAATTACAGCAGACGGGATAGAGAGAGAAGATGGGAGGGCAGGAGAGAGGGTATAGTAGAGGCCAGAAAAGGTAGCAGAATTCAACAGTTACTAATATGGCATTTTGTAAAAACGTGGATGTGTAAACAATGTGATTGTGCAATCTGAATATGGGGTCAAAATGGGAGTTCATAACTCACTTGAGTCTAATGTAGGAAATATGGTATCTCAAGAGCTATGTAAGGTATTAAGCAACCAATATAAAAAAGAGGTCTTCATTTTTCTTTGTAGTTGAGATCTCCTGTTTCCATGACATGATTAGTTGTGTTCTCTCCTTTAGTCCTCCCATGCTCTAGTTATTCTGATATGGAAAAACTAGCTGAAATGCCCAACCAGTCTCTAAATCAGTGACACTTTTTCATTAAGCCTAAAGTCACTTTACATTTGCTACAGTCATACTAAATACACTTCTTTGTTGGGAGTTTAAAAGATATTTCCATCAGCTAGATTACAAGTACCTAGAACTCCCATTCTTGTTTATGTAAGAGTGGCTTCATCAGATTAAATGCTGTTCTCTGGAATGACATAAAATAGGAATCATTTACTCGTAAGATTCCTATGTAAACCATCTTTATTTACAAAATAGTATCTTAAGGATTATTGTTTCATTGAGCTTCAATTGGAGCCAAAGTATAGTCAATTACTGAAGTAAAAGCAGTTACTTAAAAACTAAAAATGAGAGATAAGTCAAATTACATTTGAAGAGAGAGCAACAGCATGAGGTTTCTTGTTTGGTTCTGGATGTTGAGTAACAGGCTCATTTGCAGGTGGAAGGAACATTTCAGGGAACTCACTTGTACTTTCAGAATGGGGGTGTAGAGGGCTGAATTCCAGCTCTTGGGGGAAGATTGTGAGGAAAACCCCCTCCCTGCATAGACACTTCGCATTGGAAATGGAGTGGGTGGCGGGTCAGGTGGAACATAATCTCCAGGTTCCCAGACAAGTTTCCTGGGAGAGGTGGAGGAAAAAAAAGGTCCTCTTCTCATGAACTGACTCCTTGGGTCAACTGGAAGCAAGGCACCTCTGACTGGAGGGAAAGGTGCCAACACAGAGCCAGAGCCAGTTGCTTGGTTTTCAGCATGGAGACGTGAATCAGGCACATCAGAGTCCAAAGGAGGCATATTAGGAATTCTGTGTTCTGCTGGTCCCGATGCTCTACCACAATTTGAGTAAAACCTATCTTGCCTTTGTAGAGGAAGACGTGCATCAGAAGAATATGGTTGGCCTGGCGGAGGGATCATCAGCCTGCTGGCCTGTTCCCCTGGAGGAGAGAGGGGCCCAGTCTGAGAAGGTGCTCTCTGAAAATCAGTGAACTTATGACAGCTGGATTCTCTTCCTTTACTGCTAGTCGCATGGTCCAGAGGATTCTCCAGGGCCCCTTGACCCTCCTCCTCCTCCCACTGGAGTGAAAGGTGAGAGTGTGAGTGGACCACTCTTTTCCAAATGAGGAGGTCTCCTTTCAGATGAAGGGTGACCTATTGGTGAGGGCCCATTTGGAGAAGGCTTTCTGCCCATTGCTGAGTTGGAAACATCCAGTGCATCATAGGGATCTTTTTCTACAAGTTCAAATCTAAGCTCCTTCTCAGTTAATTTTTGTCTGTTGCGTGCATTTTGTTTCCTGAAATAACTGAGGTTTCTTTCAGCAATCCGAGCTGCCAACTCACTAGCATGTGCTTCTTTCTCAGAGGAAATAATCTTCCCCAGACAGGAATGAATGGTGCTCTGCAATTGTTCTTCAAGATATTGGGCTCTCTTTCTGTAGGTCTCCAGCTCTTTTATTGTATGGCTCATCTTTTCTTCGACTTTGGAAAGTTTCTCCTCTTGCTCCACACGGTAGTTTTCCTCCACTCTTAATTTCCTGTGCAGTTTCATCATATTTTCTTGATAGCGTTCCATCATGACTTTAAAGTTCTTCTGTAGGGTCTCATTCTCACTTTGCAGCTGTGCATTTTCTGACTGCAAGGATGCCTGTTCAGTCTGCAGACTTTTAAGGTGTTCTGTAAGGTCTTCCGTGGTTTTCTCCACTTCAGATGAGAAAGTACATTTTTGAATTCTTCCTCCTTCCAAGATTTCTAAGGAGGCCTTTAGCTTATCACCATAAACCAGGTTCCTCAAAGCTCCTTTGGACTCATCCTCCAAGTGAGCACCAATTTCAGGTTCACTCGTCTTTCGAAGTTCCAGGTGACCACGATCCCTTTGGGCTCCCAGGCTTGGAGAAGACCTATCCATCATCTTCAGCAAGCATTCACTCAGAGACTCCATGTGATTTTCTGTGTCCCTTAGAACTTGTTCTCCAGCTACTTTAGAGTCCTCTAATATGATTTTTGCTTTATATTGGACACCTCCTTGTTCCCTCTGTGCTTCAGCTTCTCCTTGTATTGTTGGTCTCTGCATTTGCGGAAGTAGGGATCCTTCATTCAAAACCTCTTTGATTGCCAGCTTCAGTTCTTCCTCATTCACTTGAAAGAGTCTCCAGTTTGTTTTAGCTTCAGCTATTTGTGATCTGAGGGATTCAGATTCACCTTGGAGGGACTGTATCCTTCTTGATAGATGCGCCATCGTTTCATCCTGTTGACCATGTTGAGCCTTCTGTGCTTTGAGCTCTTCTTCTAGAAAGAGCACTTCAACGCCATGGCTGGATTCGGACCTATGCAGCTTTTCGTCGGTTGCCTCCAGCTGTCGTGCTTCCCGTGAACCCTTCTCAAACCTGCAATCCTTTAAAGATGATTCTAAGCCTTCATGTTCTTTTTCAACAAGGCTCACTTTTTCAAGAAGTCCACATTTTGCCTCAATAAGTCCAGCAAGATTTAGAGCCAGCCTTTTTTCTCTTCCCACGTAAAGCCTGCTCCGAACCGACTGAAAACCTCTCCAGAAAAGTGAGAGAACAGCGGAAAATCCAAGAGCTGTACACATCACCAACTCCCAAGGAAAGCCATAAGGAAGATGGCCTGGCTTCATGTCTTCGGACAATGCTGCCACAACCCTGGGTGCTTCTTCCAGAACCACCCACTAGTATGGCTGAGAGGCAGCCCTTGGCTCCTCCATCACGCCAACACAGCTTTGGCTCTTGCCACCACAACCACAGCCTGCCCAGGCAGGCCAACACAGGCTGTGGACACTCAGGTGTTTGGTCAGGAACTCCAACCTGCACCAGGCAACGGAGCAGACCACTGTGATCCCCTTCAGGGGCTGGGCGTATGGTGGGTGGTGGGCGTATGGCGGTGGGAGCCATGATCAAAGGCTCCCAGGAGCCTTGTTGTGCTCAACTGCCCATCAGGGGAGTCTTGTCCGCTTCCCTACCCGGTGCATCCTCAAGTGCCACAGGTTTAGGTCCCTCCCACTCCAGCCAGAGAGAATTCCTCTCCATGCCACCCACCCCTTGATTTGGTTTAGGCCAGGCCAAGGCGGGGTTAGTAGGAAGATTCCATCCAGTCATAATAACATTCAGTTTGATGTCACTCAAATTCTAAAGCTGACTAAACTGTTCAAACAGCTATTATGGCCTATATTGGTCTTTGTGTCCCTTGCCTTTTGTTTGAGTGACTCAGTCCTTTCCCTGCCCTTGTGCTCTCCCTATTTCCTACCTTCCTTCATCCCTTCCTGGTTTTTCTCCTTTTCTTCTTCCTTCTTTTCTACCTCCCTCCATCCCTCCAACTTTGCCTTCCTCCCTTCCAACTTTCTCTCTCCCTTCCCTTCCTTCTCTTTTCTTGCAAGTGTTTGGGGTGAAAGTCCATGGCAGGCCAGCCCCAAGCTAGGCAAGGTCACTGCCACTGAGCTACAACATCCCCAGACCTGCTGCCACTTCCTATGCAAGTAATTTGAATTATCTCTAAAGAGAAAATCTCACATGAGTCTACTTTCAAAGTAATTTCAGAAGAGTTGCTAACATGGGCATAAATCAGTCATGACAAGTCATTTTTGAAAAGCACGGCACAGCTAATGTTCCTCAGAAGAAGGAGTTGAGAACTTTAGTTGGTTTTCAGGTCAGCATTTCTAGACTAGTACAAACCCTCCTAATCCTGATCTCTCCTTAGTCCTATGATTTCTTTAAGTGTCCCCTTTGCTCCTGTTCATGGAGTCATGTGTACAGAAATTATACCTGGTTCCATTGAACTCTACTTAATTCTTTCTCACCTCTGTGCTCCTTTTGCCAAGTCACTCCTCAACACTTACTGTAACCCTTTCAATTTTTTGTCCATTTTCATTTAAAAAACTCTTTCAAAAATGGAACCATTTCGCATGCAGATACAGTCTTCTTGATCTGCTATTAATCCCCCACTACTGACATTGTAAGTTATTGAAATGTACACTTCCAGACCGTTTTCAGATTTTTGATTTCTGTATATCTATCTGTCTATCTATTTACAAACATAACATGGTATTCTGAGAGTATCGTTCTGCTTTTGGAGCTCTACATTGTGTTTTTCAGAAGCAGGCCTATTACACAGAGATGAATCCATGTTACCTAGATTGAGTTCAAACCGGAATGTGCACTCAGATTCCCATTATATTGTTCTACCTACTAATGGACAGTTCAGTTATATTCAGACGTCACCACCTCCCCCATTAAGTAAAACCCTTGTGAAGAGACATGTAGATGCCTTTATGAACATATTGATAATTTTTCATGGCAGTGTTTTCCAAAAACCAGTTAGTAAAATCAATTTATTCCTTTGCAGCCTGAAATTACCTTCATTCCAGTTTACTGGTATAAGAACCGCAGTATATCAGCAACAATTCTCCAATAGTAGTTCAGGCAGAAGTCATTCTAGATAACAATCAGTGCCGGATCCTCCATGTATTTTACACAGCCCATGACAGGGTACATCCGTCCACTCGTTTAGAACAACTGATGTTTTACGCTGGCCATTTAGGTTTATTTAAAGGAGTGGTTAGAAAACAGGTGAGACAGACTGATTAGATTCATTATGTATGTTGGCGTTGTTTTTCTAGGCCTGAATTTTTCACATTTCAATTAATTATAGGTTAAGTAGCAGGCAGATTCTTCACTGGGCTTCAAATGTGATAAAGTTGCTTCTTATTTTTAAGAAGGCCGTTGCAATCCTGCATTTATTTTACACCTCAGTGCTTGTTTTACACACAAGCACACACGCCCACACACCACACACACCAACAAACACACAAACACATAATTAGAGCACATTTAACACTCAAATAAAGCTTTACCTATAATTCATAACTAGGGTATTTTTTTAATAAGTATTGTGTCTTGGTCTCTACTGGGGAAACATTGTTCAATGTGAGTTCTCTGGTTTGTTGTAGGGCAGTGAATGTTCACTTGTTGGCAATGATATAGAAATGGGGAGTAAGAGTTTAAAAGTTTTTACAGTAGGTAGGCAGAGTCAGAGTATGGAATCTAAGAATAAGAAATTGGGGAATTTCCTCTTTGTTTCTTCATTTCAATCTCCTAATAATTCATGTATATTTTCCAAAAGTCTCCCAGAAAACAAGGACTAGGTCAATCCACATATCAGTGAACCATAGCAGAATGCGATTCTGAATTTCATATAAACAGTCATAAAATCCAAAAGACAGGTGCTGGGGTTTTGGCTCAGCACTAGAGTGCTGGCTTCACACTTTCAAAGGTCCTGAGTTGGATCCCCAACACCATGTGTGAAAGGAATGAATGAACCAATGCATGAGTTTATGATGAATGAATTAAAGGTATCAGGAGGAGGAGGAAGAGGAGGAGGAGGAGGAGAAATAGAAGAAGATGATGAGTAATATGACAGAAGGGAAAAAGGGGAGGAGAGTGAGTTTAAAGTGTGGTTTCCAATTCCCAAACGTTCAATTACAGCAGACGGGATAGAGAGAGAAGATGGGAGGGCAGGAGAGGGGGGATAGTAGAGGCCAGAAAAGGTAGCAGAATACAACAGTTACTAATATGGCATGGTGGAGGCGATCCCCACTCACTCTCTTGACAGGGTCACAGTGAGAAAAAGTGTTGGCAAAGCCGCTCTCCCACTGTCTTGACAGGGTCACAGTGAGGATGAATGCTGGCCAAGCCACGCTGGTTGGTGGGTAACCGAAACCATGAGACCCTTTTTTTATGTAATTGGGACTTTGCATTTTCCTGCTTATGTTTCTCACAGGAGGCATGAGTATGTTAAATGCCAAACAAATTAAATTTCAGATGGCTAGAACAGAACAGGTAGTTCAAGCCTTGGAGGCCGTTCTACCCACCCCTCAGCATATCAAGGACAAAGTAAAAGGCTATTCTTCTATCTTAGTACATTGTGGACAAACCTAATAATGGACAACAATCATCCTCTGAAAAACAAATTCTTTGAGAACTAGTGCACCTTGACTGAGAAACAAACTCTTTGAGAACTAGTGTACCTTGACTGAGAAACAAAGAAACTCTTCGAGAAAGCAGCTCAACCAGTTTTATGAGAATAAATGTAGGAATCAATTAAAATAGGTTTATAAAACACAGTTTTAGAATAATGTTAGAAATATTATTTTATTTAGATTCTTAAGTTTAGAAATTCTTAAGTCTTTAAGTTGTATAGGTTTCTGACATGTTTTAAGGATGATTCATAAACTTTAGGATATTTTAAATATAAGATTTAAAGGGACTTTTTTAGATGGGAATTTTGAATTAGAAATAAAGTACAAGTGTACTTTAGGTTAATGATTGGCTAGGAGACTTAGAGTCTGGTTACGTAGTTTGGCATTAGTTAATAAGGAAATAACATATCTTGGGAAAAATAGTAAATCTTGGGAAAATCTGAAGGATGTAAATTGGTGACATGTTTTATTGATGATTCTGTACTTTGATGATTGTATGGCTGGGGGTCATATCCTGGAAGAATGTAGATCGGTGTGCTCTCAATCATGGTTAAGGAAATGTCATGTCTTGGCAAAGTTTTAAATTATATAATCAATGACGTATTGTGAATCTATAATGATGAGAAAAATTATAATAAAAAGGGGACCCAGAGAAAAACGTGGATGTGTAAACAATGTGATTGTGCACTCTGAATATGGGGTCAAAATGGGAGTTCATAACTCACTTGAGTCTAATGTAGGAAATAAGGTATCTCAAGAGCTATGTAAGGTTTTAAGCAACCAATATAAAAAAGAGGTCTTCATTTTTCTTTGTAGTTGAGATCTCCTGTTTCCGTGACATGTTTAGTTGTGTTCTCTCCTTTAGTCCTCCCATGCTCTAGTTATTCTGATATGGAAAAACTAGCTGAAATGCCCAACCAGTCTCTAAATCAGTGACACTTTTTCATTAAGCCTAAAGTCACTTTACATTTGCTACAGTCATACTAAATACACTTCTTTGTTGGGAGTTTAAAAGATATTTCCATCAGCTAGATTACAAGTACCTAGAACTCCCATTCTTGTTTATGTAAGAGTGGCTTCATCAGATTAAATGCTGTTCTCTGGAATGACATAAAATAGGAATCATTTACTCGTAAGATTCCTATGTAAACCATCTTTATTTTCAAAATAGTATCTTAAGGATTATTGTTTCATTGAGCTTCAATTGGAGCCAAAGTATAGTCAATTACTGAAGTAAAAGCAGTTACTTAAAAACTAAAAATGAGAGATAAGTCAAATTACATTTGAAGAGAGAGCAACAGCATGAGGTTTCTTGTTTGGTTCTGGATGTTGAGTAACAGGCTCATTTGCAGGTGGAAGGAACCCTTCAGGGAACTCACTTGTACTTTCAGAATGGGGGTGTAGAGGGCTGAATTCCAGCTCTTGGGGGAAGATTGTGAGGAAAACCCCCTCCCTGCATAGACACTTCGCATTGGAAATGGAGTGGGTGGCGGGTCAGGTGGAACATAATCTCCAGGTTCCCAGACAAGTTTCCTGGGAGAGGTGGAGGAAAAAAAAGGTCCTCTTCTCATGAACTGACTCCTTGGGTCAACTGGAAGCAAGGCACCTCTGACTGGAGGGAAAGGTGCCAACACAGAGCCAGAGCCAGTTGCTTGGTTTTCAGCATAGAGAGGTGAATCAGGCACATCAGAGTCCAAAGGAGGCATATTAGGAATTCTGTGTTCTGCTGGTCCCGATGCTCTACCACAATTTGAGTAAAACCTATCTTGCCTTTGTAGAGGAAGACGTGCATCAGAAGAATATGGTTGGCCTGGCGGAGGGATCATCAGCCTGCTGGCCTGTTCCCCTGGAGGAGAGAGGGGCCCAGTCTGAGAAGGTGCTCTCTGAAAATCAGTGAACTTATGACAGCTGGATTCTCTTCCTTTACTGCTAGTCGCATGGTCCAGAGGATTCTCCAGGGCCCCTTGACCCTCCTCCTCCTCCCACTGGAGTGAAAGGTGAGAGTGTGAGTGGACCACTCTTTTCCAAATGAGGAGGTCTCCTTTCAGATGAAGGGTGACCTATTGGTGAGGGCCCATTTGGAGAAGGCTTTCTGCCCATTGCTGAGTTGGAAACATCCAGTGCATCATAGGGATCTTTTTCTACAAGTTCAAATCTAAGCTCCTTCTCAGTTAATTTTTGTCTGTTGCGTGCATTTTGTTTCCTGAAATAACTGAGGTTTCTTTCAGCAATCCGAGCTGCCAACTCACTAGCATGTGCTTCTTTCTCAGAGGAAATAATCTTCCCCAGACAGGAATGAATGGTACTCTGCAATTGTTCTTCAAGATATTGGGCTCTCTTTCTGTAGGTCTCCAGCTCTTTTATTGTATGGCTCATCTTTTCTTCGACTTTGGAAAGTTTCTCCTCTTGCTCCACACGGTAGTTTTCCTCCACTCTTAATTTCCTGTGCAGTTTCATCATATTTTCTTGATAGCGTTCCATCATGACTTTAAAGTTCTTCTGTAGGGTCTCATTCTCACTTTGCAGCTGTGCATTTTCTGACTGCAAGGATGGGATGCCTGTTCAGTCTGCACACTTTTAAGGTGTTCTGTAAGGTCTTCCGTGGTTTTCTCCACTTCAGATGAGAAAGTACATTTTTGAATTCTTCCTCCTTCCAAGATTTCTAAGGAGGCCTTTAGCTTATCACCATAAACCAGGTTCCTCAAAGCTCCTTTGGACTCATCCTCCAAGTGAGCACCAATTTCAGGTTCACTCGTCTTTCCCAGTTCCAGGTGACCACCATCCCTTTGGACTCCCAGGCTTGGAGAAGACCTATCCATCATCTTCAGCAAGCATTCACTCAGAGACTCCATGTGATTTTCTGTGTCCCTTAGAACTTGTTCTCCAGCTACTTTAGAGTCCTCTAATATGATTTTTGCTTTATATTGGACACCTCCTTGTTCCCTCTGTGCTTCAGCTTCTCCTTGTATTGTTGGTCTCTGCGTTTGCGGAAGTAGGGATCCTTCATTCAAAACCTCTTTGATTGCCAGCTTCAGTTCTTCCTCATTCACTTGAAAGAGTCTCCAGTTTGTTTTAGCTTCAGCTATTTGTGATCTGAGGGATTCAGATTCACCTTGGAGGGACTGTATCCTTCTTGATAGATGCGCCATCGTTTCAACCTGTTGACCATGTTGAGCCTTCTGTGCTTTGAGCTCTTCTTCTAGAAAGAGCACTTGAACGCCATGGCTGGATTCGGACCTATGCAGCTTTTCGTCGGTTGCCTCCAGCTGTCGTGCTTCCCTTGAACCCTTCTCAAACCTGCAATCCTTTAAAGATGATTCTAAGCCTTCATATTCTTTTTCAACAAGGCTCACTTTTTCAAGAAGTCCACATTTTGCCTCAATAAGTCCAGCAAGATTTAGAGCCAGCCTTTTTTCTCTTCCCACGTAAAGCCTGCTACGAACCGACTGAAAACCTCTCCAGAAAAGTGAGAGAACAGCGGAAAATCCAAGAGCTGTACACATCACCAATTCCCAAGGAAAGCCATAAGGAAGATGGCCTGGCTTCATGTCTTCGGACAATGCTGCCACAACCCTGGGTGCTTCTTCCAGAACCACCCACTAGTATGGCTGAGAGGCAGCCCTTGGATCCTCCGTCACGCCAACACAGCTTTGGCTCTTGCCACCACAACCACAGCCTGCCCAGGCAGGCCAACACAGGCTGTGGACACTCAGGTGTTTGGTCAGGAACTCCAACCTGCACCAGGCAACGGAGCAGACCACTGTGATCCCCTTCAGGGGCTGGGCGTATGGTGGGTGGTGGGCGTATGGCGGTGGGAGCCATGATCAAAGGCTCCCAGGAGCCTTGTTGTGCTCAACTGCCCATCAGGGGAGTCTTGTCCACTTCCCTACCCGGTGCATGCTCAAGTGCCACAGGTTTAGGTCCCTCCCACTCCAGCCAGAGAGAATTCCTCTCCATGCCACCCACCCCTTGATTTGGTTTAGGCCAGGCCAAGGCGGGGTTAGTAGGAAGATTCCATCCAGTCATAATAACATTCAGTTTGATCTCACTCAAATTCTAAAGCTGACTAAACTGTTCAAACAGCTTTTATGGCCTATATTGGTCTTTGTGTCCCTTGCCTTTTGTTTGAGTGACTCAGTCCTTTCCCTGCCCTTGTGCTCTCCCTATTTCCTACCTTCCTTCCTCCCTTCCTGGTTTTTCTCCTTTTCTTCTTCCTTCTTTTCTACCTCCCTCCATCCCTCCAACTTTGCCTTCCTCCCTTCCAACTTTCTCTCTCCCTTCCCTTCCTTCTCTTTTCTTGCAAGTGTTTGGGGTGAAAGTCCATGGCAGGCCAGCCCCAAGCTAGGCAAGGTCACTGCCACTGAGCTACAACATCCCCAGACCTGCTGCCACTTCCTATGCAAGTAATTTGAATTATCTCTAAAGAGAAACTCTCACATGAGTCTACTTTCAAAGTAATTTCAGAAGAGTTGCTAACATGGGCATAAATCAGTCATGACAAGTCATTTTTGAAAAGCACGGTACAGCTAATGTTCCTCAGAAGAAGGAGTTGAGAACTTTAGTTGGTTTTCAGGTCAGCATTTCTAGACTAGTACAAACCCTCCTAATCCTGATCTCTCCTTAGTCCTATGATTTCTTTAAGTGTCCCCTTTGCTCCTGTTCATGGAGTCATGTGTACAGAAATTATACCTGGTTCTATTGAACTCTACTTAATTCTTTCTCACCTCTGTGCTCCTTTTGCCAAGTCACTCCTCAACACTTACTGTAACCCTTTCAATTTTTTGTCCATTTTCATTTAAAAATCTCTTTCAAAAATTGAACCATTTCACATGCAGATACAGTCTTCTTGATCTGCTATTAATCCCCCACTACTGACATTGTAAGTTATTGAAATGTACACTTCCAGACCGTTTTCAGATTTTTGATTTCTGTATATCTATCTGTCTGTCTATTTACAAACATAACATGGTATTCTGAGAGTATCGTTCTGCTTTTGGACTCTACATTGTGTTTTTCAGAAGCAGGCCTATTACACAGAGATGAATCCATGTTACCTAGATTGAGTTCAAACCGGAATGTGCACTCAGATTCCCATTATATTGTTCTACCTACTAATGGACAGTTCAGTTATATCCAGACCTCACCACCTCCC
The DNA here is from genome assembly GCF_048772815.1 of Callospermophilus lateralis. Classification (NCBI taxonomy): domain Eukaryota; kingdom Metazoa; phylum Chordata; class Mammalia; order Rodentia; family Sciuridae; genus Callospermophilus; species Callospermophilus lateralis. The sequence continues at coordinate 96,525,721 of NC_135315.1, read as the reverse complement.
CCATTAAGTAAAACCCTTGTGAAGAGACATGTAGATGCCTTTATGAACATATTGATAATTTTTCATGGCAGTGTTTTCCAAAAACCAGTTAGTAAAATCAATTTATTCTTTTGCAGCCTGAAATTACCTTCATTCCAGTTTACTGGTATAAGAACCGCAGTATATCAGCAACAATTCTCCAATAGTAGTTCAGGCAGAAGTCATTCTAGATAACAATCAGTGCCGGATCCTCCATGTATTTTACACAGCCCATGACAGGGGACATCCGTCCACTCGTTTAGAACAACTGATGTTTTACGCTGGCCATTTAGGTTTATTTAAAGGAGTGGTTAGAAAACAGGTGAGACAGACTGATTAGATTCAGTATGTATGTTGGCTTTGTTTTTCTAGGCCTGAATTTTTCACATTTCAATTAATTGTAGGTTAAGTAGCAGGCAGATTCTTCACTGGGCTTCAAATGTGATAAAGTTGCTTCTTATTTTTAAGAAGGCCGTTGCAATCCTGCATTTATTTTACACCTCAGTGCTTGTTTTACACACAAGCACACACGCCCACACACCACACACACCAACAAACACACAAACACATAATTAGAGCACATTTAACACTCAAATAAAGCTTTACCTACTAATTCATAACTAGGGTATTTTTTTAATAAGTATTGTGTCTTGGTCTCTACTGGGGAAACATTGTTCAATGTGAGTTCTCTGGTTTGTTGTAGGGCAGTGAATGTTCACTTGTTGGCAATGATATAGAAATGGGGAGTAAGAGTTTAAAAGTTTTTACAGTAGGTAGGCAGAGTCAGAGTATGGAATCTAAGAATAAGAAATTGGGGCATTTCCTCTTTGTTTCTTCATTTCAATCTCCTAATAATTCATGTATATTTTCCAAAAGTCTCCCAGAAAACAAGGACTAGGTCAATCCACATATCAGTGAACCATAGCAGAATGCGATTCTGAATTTCATATAAACAGTCATATAATCCAAACGACAGGTGCTGGGGTTTTGGCTCAGCACTAGAGTGCTGGCTTCACACTTTCAAAGCTCCTGAGTTGGATCCCCAACACCATGTGTGAAAGGAATGAATGAACCAATGCATGAGTGTGTGATGAATGAATTAAAGGTATCAGGAGGAGGAGGAAGAGGAGGAGGAGGAGGTAAATTGAAGAAGATGATGAGTAATTTGACAGAAGGGAAAAAGGGGAGGAGAGTGAGTTTAAAGTGTGGTTTCCAATTCCCAAACGTTCAATTACAGCAGACGGGATAGAGAGAGAAGATGGGAGGGCAGGAGAGGGGGGATAGTAGAGGCCAGAAAAGGTAGCAGAATACAACAGTTACTAATATGGCATTTTGTAAAAACGTGGATTGTAAACAATGAAAATGTTTTTCTAGGCCTGAATTTTTCACATTTCAATTAATTGTAGGTTAAGTAGCAGGCAGATTCTTCACTGGGCTTCAAATGTGATAAAGTTGCTTCTTATTTTTAAGAAGGCCGTTGCAATCCTGCATTTATTTTACACCTCAGTGCTTGTTTTACACACAAGCACACACGCCCACACACCACACACACCAACAAACACACAAACACATTATTAGAGCACATTTAACACTCAAATAAAGCTTTACCTACTAATTCATAACTAGGGTATTTTTTTAATAAGTATTGTGTCTTGGTCTCTACTGGGGAAACATTGTTCAATGTGAGTTCTCTGGTTTGTTGCAGGGCAGTGAATGTTCACTTGTTGGCAATGATATAGAAATGGGGAGTAAGGTTTAAAAGTTTTTACAGTACGTAGGCAGAGTCAGAGTATGGAATCTAAGAATAAGAAATTGGGGAATTTCCTCTTTGTTTCTTCATTTCAATCTCCTAATAATTCATGTATATTTTCCAAATGTCTCCCAGAAAACAAGGACTAGGTCAATCCACATATCAGAGAACCATAGCAGAATGCGATTCTGAATTTCATATAAACAGTCATAAAATCCAAAAGACAGGTGCTGGGGTTTTGGCTCAGCACTAGAGTGCTGGCTTCACACTTTCAAAGGTCCTGAGTTGGATCCCCAACACCATGTGTGAAAGGAATGAATGAACCAATGCATGAGTGTATGATGAATGAATTAAAGGTATCAGGAGGAGGAGGAAGAGGAGGAGGAGGAGGAGAAATAGAAGAAGATGATGAGTAATATGACAGAAGGGAAAAAGGGGAGGAGAGTGAGTTTAAAGTGTGGTTTCCATTTCCCAAACGTTCAATTACAGCAGACGGGATAGAGAGAGAAGATGGGAGGGCAGGAGAGGGGGGATAGTAGAGGCCAGAAAAGGTAGCAGAATACAACAGTTACTAATATGGCATTTTGTAAAAACGTGGATGTGTAAACAATGTGATTGTGCAATCTTAATATGGGGTCAAAATGGGAGTTCATAACTCACTTGAGTCTAATGTAGGAAATATGGTATCTCAAGAGCTATGTAAGGTTTTAAGCAACCAATATAAAAAAGAGGTCTTCATTTTTCTTTGTAGTTGAGATCTCCTGTTTCTGTGACATGTTTAGTTGTGTTCTCTCCTTTAGTCCTCCCATGCTCTAGTTATTCTGATATGGAAAAACTAGCTGAAATGCCCAACCAGTCTCTAAATCAGTGACACTTTTTCATTAAGCCTAAAGTCACTTTACATTTGCTACAGTCATACTAAATACACTTCTTTGTTGGGAGTTTAAAAGATATTTCCATCAGCTAGATTACAAGTACCTAGAACTCCCATTCTTGTTTATGTAAGAGTGGCTTCATCAGATTAAATGCTGTTCTCTGGAATGACATAAAATAGGAATCATTTACTCGTAAGATTCCTATGTAAACCATCTTTATTTACAAAATAGTATCTTAAGGATTATTGTTTCATTGAGCTTCAATTGGAGCCAAAGTATAGTCAATTACTGAAGTAAAAGCAGTTACTTAAAAACTAAAAATGAGAGATAAGTCAAATTACATTTGAAGAGAGAGCAACAGCATGAGGTTTCTTGTTTGGTTCTGGATGTTGAGTAACAGGCTCATTTGCAGGTGGAAGGAACCCTTCAGGGAACTCACTTGTACTTTCAGAATGGGGGTGTAGAGGGCTGAATTCCAGCTCTTGTGGGAAGATTGTGAGGAAAACCCCCTCCCTGCATAGACACTTCGCATTGGAAATGGAGTGGGTGGCGGGTCAGGTGGAACATAATCTCCAGGTTCCCAGACAAGTTTCCTGGGAGAGGTGGAGGAAAAAAAAGGTCCTCTTCTCATGAACTGACTCCTTGGGTCAACTGGAAGCAAGGCACCTCTGACTGGAGGGAAAGGTGCCAACACAGAGCCAGAGCCAGTTGCTTGGTTTTCAGCATGGAGAGGTGAATCAGGCACATCAGAGTCCAAAGGAGGCATATTAGGAATTCTGTGTTCTGCTGGTCCCGATGCTCTACCACAATTTGAGTAAAACCTATCTTGCCTTTGTAGAGGAAGACGTGCATCAGAAGAATATGGATGGCCTGGCGGAGGGATCATCAGCCTGCTGGCCTGTTCCCCTGGAGGAGAGAGGGGCCCAGTCTGAGAAGGTGCTCTCTGAAAATCAGTGAACTTATGACAGCTGGATTCTCTTCCTTTACTGCTAGTCGCATGGTCCAGAGGATTCTCCAGGGCCCCTTGACCCTCCTCCTCCTCCCACTGGAGTGAAAGGTGAGAGTGTGAGTGGACCACTCTTTTCCAAATGAGGAGGTCTCCTTTCAGATGAAGGGTGACCTATTGGTGAGGGCCCATTTGGAGAAGGCTTTCTGCCCATTGCTGAGTTGGAAACATCCAGTGCATCATAGGGATCTTTTTCTACAAGTTCAAATCTAAGCTCCTTCTCAGTTAATTTTTGTCTGTTGCGTGCATTTTGTTTCCTGAAATAACTGAGGTTTCTTTCAGCAATCCGAGCTGCCAACTCACTAGCATGTGCTTCTTTCTCAGAGGAAATAATCTTCCCCAGACAGGAATGAATGGTACTCTGCAATTGTTCTTCAAGATATTGGGCTCTCTTTCTGTAGGTCTCCAGCTCTTTTATTGTATGGCTCATCTTTTCTTTGACTTTGGAAAGTTTCTCCTCTTGCTCCACACGGTAGTTTTCCTCCACTCTTAATTTCCTGTGCAGTTTCATCATATTTTCTTGATAGCGTTCCATCATGACTTTAAAGTTCTTCTGTAGGGTCTCATTCTCACTTTGCAGCTGTGCATTTTCTGACTGCAAGGGTGGGATGCCTGTTCAGTCTGCAGACTTTTAAGGTGTTCTGTAAGGTCTTCCGTGGTTTTCTCCACTTCAGATGAGAAAGTACATTTTTGAATTCTTCCTCCTTCCAAGATTTCTAAGGAGGCCTTTAGCTTATCACCATAAACCAGGTTCCTCAAAGCTCCTTTGGACTCATCCTCCAAGTGAGCACCAATTTCAGGTTCACTCGTCTTTCCCAGTTCCAGGTGACCACCATCCCTTTGGGCTCCCAGGCTTGGAGAAGACCTATCCATCATCTTCAGCAAGCATTCACTCAGAGACTCCATGTGATTTTCTGTGTCCCTTAGAACTTGTTCTCCAGCTACTTTAGAGTCCTCTAATATGATTTTTGCTTTATATTGGACACCTCCTTGTTCCCTCTGTGCTTCAGCTTCTCCTTGTATTGTTGGTCTCTGCGTTTGCGGAAGTAGGGATCCTTCATTCAAAACCTCTTTGATTGCCAGCTTCAGTTCTTCCTCATTCACTTGAAAGAGTCTCCAGTTTGTTTTAGCTTCAGCTATTTGTGATCTGAGGGATTCAGATTCACATTGGAGGGACTGTATCCTTCTTGATAGATGCGCCATCGTTTCATCCTGTTGACCATGTTGAGCCTTCTGTGCTTTGAGCTCTTCTTCTAGAAAGAGCACTTCAACGCCATGGCTGGATTCGGACCTATGCAGCTTTTCGTCGGTTGCCTCCAGCTGTCGTGCTTCCCTTGAACCCTTCTCAAACCTGCAATCCTTTAAAGATGATTCTAAGCCTTCATGTTCTTTTTTAACAAGGCTCACTTTTTCAAGAAGTCCACATTTTGCCTCAATAAGTCCAGCAAGATTTAGAGCCAGCCTTTTTTCTCTTCCCACGTAAAGCCTGCTACAAACCGACTGAAAACCTCTCCAGAAAAGTGAGAGAACAGCGGAAAATCCAAGAGCTGTACACATCACCAACTCCCAAGGAAAGCCATAAGGAAGATGGCCTGGCTTCATGTCTTCGGACAATGCTGCCACAACCCTGGGTGCTTCTTCCAGAACCACCCACTAGTATGGCTGAGAGGCAGCCCTTGGCTCCTCCATCACGCCAACACAGCTTTGGCTCTTGCCACCACAACCACAGCCTGCCCAGGCAGGCCAACACAGGCTGTGGACACTCAGGTGTTTGGTCAGGAACTCCAACCTGCACCAGGCAACGGAGCAGACCACTGTGATACCCTTCAGGGGCTGGGCGTATGGTGGGTGGTGGGCGTATGGCGGTGGGAGCCATGATCAAAGGCTCCCAGGAGCCTTGTTGTGCTCAACTGCCCATCAGGGGAGTCTTGTCCGCTTCCCTACCCGGTGCATCCTCAAGTGCCACAGGTTTAGGTCCCTCCCACTCCAGCCAGAGAGAATTCCTCTCCATGCCACCCACCCCTTGATTTGGTTTAGGCCAGGCCAAGGCGGGGTTAGTAGGAAGATTCCATCCAGTCATAATAACATTCAGTTTGATGTCACTCAAATTCTAAAGCTGACTAAACTGTTCAAACAGCTTTTATGGCCTATATTGGTCTTTGTGTCCCTTGCCTTTTGTTTGAGTGACTCAGTCCTTTCCCTGCCCTTGTGCTCTCCCTATTTCCTACCTTCCTTCCTCCCTTCCTGGTTTTTCTCCTTTTCTTCTTCCTTCTTTTCTACCTCCCTCCATCCCTCCAACTTTGCCTTCCTCCCTTCCAACTTTCTCTCTCCCTTCCCTTCCTTCTCTTTTCTTGCAAGTGTTTGGGGTGAAAGTCCATGGCAGGCCAGCCCCAAGCTAGGCAAGGTCACTGCCACTGAGCTACAACATCCCCAGACCTGCTGCCACTTCCTATGCAAGTAATTTGAATTATCTCTAAAGAGAAACTCTCACATGAGTCTACTTTCAAAGTAATTTCAGAAGAGTTGCTAACATGGGCATAAATCAGTCATGACAAGTCATTTTTGAAAAGCACGGCACAGCTAATGTTCCTCAGAAGAAGGAGTTGAGAACTTTAGTTGGTTTTCAGGTCAGCATTTCTAGACTAGTACAAACCCTCCTAATCCTGATCTCTCCTTAGTCCTATGATTTCTTTAAGTGTCCCCTTTGCTCCTGTTCATGGAGTCATGTGTACAGAAATTATACCTGGTTCTATTGAACTCTACTTAATTCTTTCTCACCTCTGTGCTCCTTTTGCCAAGTCACTCCTCAACACTTACTGTAACCCTTTCAATTTTTTGTCCATTTTCATTTAAAAAACTCTTTCAAAAATTGAACCATTTCGCATGCAGATACAGTCTTCTTGATCTGCTATTAATCCCCCACTACTGACATTGTAAGTTATTGAAATGTACACTTCCAGACCGTTTTCAGATTTTTGATTTCTGTATATCTATCTGTCTATCTATTTACAAACATAACATGGTATTCTGAGAGTATCGTTCTGCTTTTGGAGCTCTACATTGTGTTTTTCAGAAGCAGGCCTATTACACAGAGATGAATCCATGTTACCTAGATTGAGTTCAAACCGGAATGTGCACTCAGATTCCCATTATATTGTTCTACCTACTAATGGACAGTTCAGTTATATCCAGACCTCACCACCTCCCCCATTAAGTAAAACCCTTGTGAAAAGACATGTATGCCTTTATGAACATATTGATAATTTTTCATGGCAGTGTTTTCCAAAAACCAGTTAGTAAAATCAATTTATTCCTTTGCAGCCTGAAATTACCTTCATTCCAGTTTACTGGTATAAGAACCGCAGTATATCAGCAACAATTCTCCAATAGTAGTTCAGGCAGAAGTCATTCTAGATAACAATCAGTGCCGGGTCCTCCATGTATTTTACACAGCCCATGACAGGGGACATCCGTCCACTCGTTTAGAACAACTGATGTTTTACGCTGGCCATTTAGGTTTATTTAAAGGAGTGGTTAGAAAACAGGTGAGACAGACTGATTAGATTCAGTATGTATGTTGGCTTTGTTTTTCTAGGCCTGAATTTTTCACATTTCAATTAATTGTAGGTTAAGTAGCAGGCAGATTCTTCACTGGGCTTCAAATGTGATAAAGTTGCTTCTTATTTTTAAGAAGGCCGTTGCAATCCTGCATTTATTTTACACCTCAGTGCTTGTTTTACACACAAGCACACACGCCCACACACCACACACACCAACAAACACACAAACACATAATTAGAGCACATTTAACACTCAAATAAAGCTTTACCTACTAATTCATAACTAGGGTATTTTTTTAATAAGTATTGTGTCTTGGTCTCTACTGGGGAAACATTGTTCAATGTGAGTTCTCTGGTTTGTTGCAGGGCAGTGAATGTTCACTTGTTGGCAATGATATAGAAATGGGGAGTAAGGGTTTAAAAGTTTTTACAGTACGTAGGCAGAGTCAGAGTATGGAATCTAAGAATAAGAAATTGGGGAATTTCCTCTTTGTTTCTTCATTTCAATCTCCTAATAATTCATGTATATTTTCCAAATGTCTCCCAGAAAACAAGGACTAGGTCAATCCACATATCAGAGAACCATAACAGAATGCGATTCTGAATTTCATATAAACAGTCATAAAATCCAAAAGACAGGTGCTGGGGTTTTGGCTCAGCACTAGAGTGCTAGCTTCACACTTTCAAAGGTCCTGAGTTGGATCCCCAACACCATGTGTGAAAGGAATGAATGAACCAATGCATGACTGTATGATGAATGAATTAAAGGTATCAGGAGGAGGAGGAAGAGGAGGAGGAGGAGGAGAAATAGAAGAAGATGATGAGTAATATGACAGAAGGGAAAAAGGGGAGGAGAGTGAGTTTAAAGTGTGGTTTCCAATTCCCAAACGTTCAATTACAGCAGACGGGATAGAGAGAGAAGATGGGAGGGCAGGAGAGGGGGGATAGTAGAGGCCAGAAAAGGTAGCAGAATACAACAGTTACTAATATGGCATTTTGTAAAAACGTGGATGTGTAAACAATGTGATTGTGCAATCTGAATATGGGGTAAAAATGGGAGTTCATAACTCACTTGAGTCTAATGTAGGAAATATGGTATCTCAAGAGCTATGTAAGGTTTTAAGCAACCAATATAAAAAAGAGGTCTTCATTTTTCTTTGTAGTTGAGATCTCCTGTTTCCGTGACATGTTTAGTTGTGTTCTCTCCTTTAGTCCTCCCATGCTCTAGTTATTCTGATATGGAAAAACTAGCTGAAATGCCCAACCAGTCTCTAAATCAGTGACACTTTTTCATTAAGCCTAAAGTCACTTTACATTTGCTACAGTCATACTAAATACACTTCTTTGTTGGGAGTTTAAAAGATATTTCCATCAGCTAGATTACAAGTACCTAGAACTCCCATTCTTGTTTATGTAAGAGTGGCTTCATCAGATTAAATGCTGTTCTCTGGAATGACATAAAATAGGAATCATTTACTCGTAAGATTCCTATGTAAACCATCTTTATTTACAAAATAGTATCTTAAGGATTATTGTTTCATTGAGCTTCAATTGGAGCCAAAGTATAGTCAATTACTGAAGTAAAAGCAGTTACTTAAAAACTAAAAATGAGAGATAAGTCAAATTACATTTGAAGAGAGAGCAACAGCATGAGGTTTCTTGTTTGGTTCTGGATGTTGAGTAACAGGCTCATTTGCAGGTGGAAGGAACCCTTCAGGGAACTCACTTGTACTTTCAGAATGGGGGTGTAGAGGGCTGAATTCCAGCTCTTGTGGGAAGATTGTGAGGAAAACCCCCTCCCTGCATAGACACTTCACATTGGAAATGGAGTGGGTGGCGGGTCAGGTGGAACATAATCTCCAGGTTCCCAGACAAGTTTCCTGGGAGAGGTGGAGGAAATAAAAGGTCCTCTTCTCATGAACTGACTCCTTGGGTCAACTGGAAGCAAGGCACCTCTGACTGGAGGGAAAGGTGCCAACACAGAGCCAGAGCCAGTTGCTTGGTTTTCAGCATGGAGAGGTGAATCAGGCACATCAGAGTCCAAAGGAGGCATATTAGGAATTCTGTGTTCTGCTGGTCCCGATGCTCTACCACAATTTGAGTAAAACCTATCTTGCCTTTGTAGAGGAAGACGTGCATCAGAAGAATATGGATGGCCTGGCGGAGGGATCATCAGCCTGCTGGCCTGTTCCCCTGGAGGAGAGAGGGGCCCAGTCTGAGAAGGTGCTCTCTGAAAATCAGTGAACTTATGACAGCTGGATTCTCTTCCTTTACTGCTAGTCGCATGGTCCAGAGGATTCTCCAGGGCCCCTTGACCCTCCTCCTCCTCCCACTGGAGTGAAAGGTGAGAGTGTGAGTGGACCACTCTTTTCCAAATGAGGAGGTCTCCTTTCAGATGAAGGGTGACCTATTGGTGAGGGCCCATTTGGAGAAGGCTTTCTGCCCATTGCTGAGTTGGAAACATCCAGTGCATCATAGGGATCTTTTTCTACAAGTTCAAATCTAAGCTCCTTCTCAGTTAATTTTTGTCTGTTGCGTGCATTTTGTTTCCTGAAATAACTGAGGTTTCTTTCAGCAATCCGAGCTGCCAACTCACTAGCATGTGCTTCTTTCTCAGAGGAAATAATCTTCCCCAGACAGGAATGAATGGTACTCTGCAATTGTTCTTCAAGATATTGGGCTCTCTTTCTGTAGGTCTCCAGCTCTTTTATTGTATGGCTCATCTTTTCTTTGACTTTGGAAAGTTTCTCCTCTTGCTCCACACGGTAGTTTTCCTCCACTCTTAATTTCCTGTGCAGTTTCATCATATTTTCTTGATAGCGTTCCATCATGACTTTAAAGTTCTTCTGTAGGGTCTCATTCTCACTTTGCAGCTGTGCATTTTCTGACTGCAAGGGTGGGATGCCTGTTCAGTCTGCAGACTTTTAAGGTGTTCTGTAAGGTCTTCCGTGGTTTTCTCCACTTCAGATGAGAAAGTACATTTTTGAATTCTTCCTCCTTCCAAGATTTCTAAGGAGGCCTTTAGCTTATCACCATAAACCAGGTTCCTCAAAGCTCCTTTGGACTCATCCTCCAAGTGAGCACCAATTTCAGGTTCACTCGTCTTTCCCAGTTCCAGGTGACCACCATCCCTTTGGGCTCCCAGGCTTGGAGAAGACCTATCCATCATCTTCAGCAAGCATTCACTCAGAGACTCCATGTGATTTTCTGTGTCCCTTAGAACTTGTTCTCCAGCTACTTTAGAGTCCTCTAATATGATTTTTGCTTTATATTGGACACCTCCTTGTTCCCTCTGTGCTTCAGCTTCTCCTTGTATTGTTGGTCTCTGCGTTTGCGGAAGTAGGGATCCTTCATTCAAAACCTCTTTGATTGCCAGCTTCAGTTCTTCCTCATTCACTTGAAAGAGTCTCCAGTTTGTTTTAGCTTCAGCTATTTGTGATCTGAGGGATTCAGATTCACATTGGAGGGACTGTATCCTTCTTGATAGATGCGCCATCGTTTCATCCTGTTGACCATGTTGAGCCTTCTGTGCTTTGAGCTCTTCTTCTAGAAAGAGCACTTCAACGCCATGGCTGGATTCGGACCTATGCAGCTTTTCGTTGGTTGCCTCCAGCTGTCGTGCTTCCCTTGAACCCTTCTCAAACCTGCAATCCTTTAAAGATGATTCTAAGCCTTCATGTTCTTTTTTAACAAGGCTCACTTTTTCAAGAAGTCCACATTTTGCCTCAATAAGTCCAGCAAGATTTAGAGCCAGCCTTTTTTCTCTTCCCACGTAAAGCCTGCTACAAACCGACTGAAAACCTCTCCAGAAAAGTGAGAGAACAGCGGAAAATCCAAGAGCTGTACACATCACCAACTCCCAAGGAAAGCCATAAGGAAGATGGCCTGGCTTCATGTCTTCGGACAATGCTGCCACAACCCTGGGTGCTTCTTCCAGAACCACCCACTAGTATGGCTGAGAGGCAGCCCTTGGCTCCTCCATCACGCCAACACAGCTTTGGCTCTTGCCACCACAACCACAGCCTGCCCAGGCAGGCCAACACAGGCTGTGGACACTCAGGTGTTTGGTCAGGAACTCCAACCTGCACCAGGCAACGGAGCAGACCACTGTGATACCCTTCAGGGGCTGGGCGTATGGTGGGTGGTGGGCGTATGGCGGTGGGAGCCATGATCAAAGGCTCCCAGGAGCCTTGTTGTGCTCAACTGCCCATCAGGGGAGTCTTGTCCGCTTCCCTACCCGGTGCATCCTCAAGTGCCACAGGTTTAGGTCCCTCCCACTCCAGCCAGAGAGAATTCCTCTCCATGCCACCCACCCCTTGATTTGGTTTAGGCCAGGCCAAGGCGGGGTTAGTAGGAAGATTCCATCCAGTCATAATAACATTCAGTTTGATGTCACTCAAATTCTAAAGCTGACTAAACTGTTCAAACAGCTTTTATGGCCTATATTGGTCTTTGTGTCCCTTGCCTTTTGTTTGAGTGACTCAGTCCTTTCCCTGCCCTTGTGCTCTCCCTATTTCCTACCTTCCTTCCTCCCTTCCTGGTTTTTCTCCTTTTCTTCTTCCTTCTTTTCTACCTCCCTCCATCCCTCCAACTTTGCCTTCCTCCCTTCCAACTTTCTCTCTCCCTTCCCTTCCTTCTCTTTTCTTGCAAGTGTTTGGGGTGAAAGTCCATGGCAGGCCAGCCCCAAGCTAGGCAAGGTCACTGCCACTGAGCTACAACATCCCCAGACCTGCTGCCACTTCCTATGCAAGTAATTTGAATTATCTCTAAAGAGAAACTCTCACATGAGTCTACTTTCAAAGTAATTTCAGAAGAGTTGCTAACATGGGCATAAATCAGTCATGACAAGTCATTTTTGAAAAGCACGGCACAGCTAATGTTCCTCAGAAGAAGGAGTTGAGAACTTTAGTTGGTTTTCAGGTCAGCATTTCTAGACTAGTACAAACCCTCCTAATCCTGATCTCTCCTTAGTCCTATGATTTCTTTAAGTGTCCCCTTTGCTCCTGTTCATGGAGTCATGTGTACAGAAATTATACCTGGTTCTATTGAACTCTACTTAATTCTTTCTCACCTCTGTGCTCCTTTTGCCAAGTCACTCCTCAACACTTACTGTAACCCTTTCAATTTTTTGTCCATTTCCATTTAAAAAACTCTTTCAAAAATTGAACCATTTCGCATGCAGATACAGTCTTCTTGATCTGCTATTAATCCCCCACTACTGACATTGTAAGTTATTGAAATGTACACTTCCAGACCGTTTTCAGATTTTTGATTTCTGTATATCTATCTGTCTGTCTATTTACAAACATAACATGGTATTCTGAGAGTATCGTTCTGCTTTTGGAGCTCTACATTGTGTTTTTCAGAAGCAGGCCTATTACACAGAGATGAATCCATGTTACCTAGATTGAGTTCAAACCGGAATGTGCACTCAGATTCCCATTATATTGTTCTACCTACTAATGGACAGTTCAGTTATATCCAGACCTCACCACCTCCCCCATTAAGTAAAACCTTTGTGAAGAGACATGTAGATGCCTTTATGAACATATTGATAATTTTTCATGGCAGTGTTTTCCAAAAACCAGTTAGTAAAATCAATTTATTCCTTTGCAGCCTGAAATTACCTTCATTCCAGTTTACTGGTATAAGAACCGCAGTATATCAGCAACAATTCTCCAATAGTAGTTCAGGCAGAAGTCATTCTAGATAACAATCAGTGCCGGATCCTCCATGTATTTTACACAGCCCATGACAGGGGATATCCGTCCACTCGTTTAGAACAACTGATGTTTTACGCTGGCCATTTAGGTTTATTTAAAGGAGTGGTTAGAAAACAGGTGAGACAGACTGATTAGATTCAGTATGTATGTTGGCGTTGTTTTTCTAGGCCTGAGTTTTTCACTTTTCAATTAATTGTAGGTTAAGTAGCAGGCAGATTCTTCACTGGGCTTCAAATGTGATAAAGTTGCTTCTTATTTTTAAGAAGGCCGTTGCAATCCTGCATTTATTTTACACCTCAGTGCTTGTTTTACACACAAGCACACACGCCCACACACCACACACACCAACAAACACACAAACACATAATTAGAGCACATTTAACACTCAAATAAAGCTTTAACTACTAATTCATAACTAGGGTATTTTTTTAATAAGTATTGTGTCTTGGTCTCTACTGGGGAAACATTGTTCAATGTGAGTTCTCTTGTTTGTTGCAGGGCAGTGAATGTTCACTTGTTGGCAATGATATAGAAATGGGGAGTAAGGGTTTAAAAGTTTTTACAGTACGTAGGCAGAGTCAGAGTATGGAATCTAAGAATAAGAAATTGGGGAATTTCCTCTTTGTTTCTTCATTTCAATCTCCTAATAATTCATGTATATTTTCCAAATGTCTCCCAGAAAACAAGGACTAGGTCAATCCACATATCAGAGAACCATAGCAGAATGCGATTCTGAATTTCATATAAACAGTCATAAAATCCAAAAGACAGGTGCTGGGGTTTTGGCTCAGCACTAGAGTGCTAGCTTCACACTTTCAAAGGTCCTGAGTTGGATCCCCAACACCATGTGTGAAAGGAATGAATGAACCAATGCATGAGTGTATGATGAATGAATTAAAGGTATCAGGAGGAGGAGGAAGAAGAGGAGGAGGAGGAGAAATAGAAGAAGATGATGAGTAATATGACAGAAGGGAAAAAGAGGAGGAGAGTGAGTTTAAAGTGTGGTTTCCAATTCCCAAACGTTCAATTACAGCAGACGGGATAGAGACAGAAGATGGGAGGGCAGGAGAGGGGGGATAGTAGAGGCCAGAAAAGGTAGCAGAATACAACAGTTACTAATATGGCATTTTGTAAAAACGTGGATGTGTAAACAATGTGATTGTGCAATCTTAATATGGGGTCAAAATGGGAGTTCATAACTCACTTGATCTAATGTAGGAAATATGGTATCTCAAGAGCTATGTAAGGTTTTAAGCAACCAATATAAAAAAGAGGTCTTCATTTTTCTTTGTAGTTGAGATCTCCTGTTTCCGTGACATGTTTAGTTGTGTTCTCTCCTTTAGTCCTCCCATGCTCTAGTTATTCTGATATGGAAAAACTAGCTGAAATGCCCAACCAGTCTCTAAATCAGTGACACTTTTTCATTAAGCCTAAAGTCACTTTACATTTGCTACAGTCATACTAAATACACTTCTTTGTTGGGAGTTTAAAAGATATTTCCATCAGCTAGATTACAAGTACCTAGAACTCCCATTCTTGTTTATGTAAGAGTGGCTTCATCAGATTAAATGCTGTTCTCTGGAATGACATAAAATAGGAATCATTTACTCGTAAGATTCCTATGTAAACCATCTTTATTTACAAAATAGTATCTTAAGGATTATTGTTTCATTGAGCTTCAATTGGAGCCAAAGTATAGTCAATTACTGAAGTAAAAGCAGTTACTTAAAAACTAAAAATGAGAGATAAGTCAAATTACATTTGAAGAGAGAGCAACAGCATGAGGTTTCTTGTTTGGTTTTGGATGTTGAGTAACAGGCTCATTTGCAGGTGGAAGGAACCCTTCAGGGAACTCACTTGTACTTTCAGAATGGGGGTGTAGAGGGCTGAATTCCAGCTCTTGGGGGAAGATTGTGAGGAAAACCCCCTCCCTGCATAGACACTTCGCATTGGAAATGGAGTGGGTGGCGGGTCAGGTGGAACATAATCTCCAGGTTCCCAGACAAGTTTCCTGGGAGAGGTGGAGGAAAAAAAAGGTCCTCTTCTCATGAACTGACTCCTTGGGTCAACTGGAAGCAAGGCACCTCTGACTGGAGGGAAAGGTGCCAACAC
Source organism: Callospermophilus lateralis (assembly GCF_048772815.1). NCBI lineage: Eukaryota > Metazoa > Chordata > Mammalia > Rodentia > Sciuridae > Callospermophilus > Callospermophilus lateralis. The sequence goes on along the minus strand of NC_135315.1, from coordinate 96,510,677 downwards.
AGAGCCAGAGCCAGTTGCTTGGTTTTCTGCATGGAGAGGTGAATCAGGCACATCAGAGTCCAAAGGAGGCATATTAGGAATTCTGTGTTCTGCTGGTCCCGATGCTCTACCACAATTTGAGTAAAACCTATCTTGCCTTTGTAGAGGACGACGTGCATCAGAAGAATATGGTTGGCCTGGCGGAGGGATCATCAGCCTGCTGGCCTGTTCCCCTGGAGGAGAGAGGGGCCCAGTCTGAGAAGGTGCTCTCTGAAAATCAGTGAACTTATGACAGCTGGATTCTCTTCCTTTACTGCTAGTCGCATGGTCCAGAGGATTCTCCAGGGCCCCTTGACCCTCCTCCTCCTCCCACTGGAGTGAAAGGTGAGAGTGTGAGTGGACCACTCTTTTCCAAATGAGGAGGTCTCCTTTCAGATGAAGGGTGACCAATTGGTGAGGGCCCATTTGGAGAAGGCTTTCTGCCCATTGCTGAGTTGGAAACATCCAGTGCATCATAGGGATCTTTTTCTACAAGTTCAAATCTAAGCTCCTTCTCAGTTAATTTTTGTCTGTTGCGTGCATTTTGTTTCCTGAAATAACTGAGGTTTCTTTCAGCAATCCGAGCTGCCAACTCACTAGCATGTGCTTCTTTCTCAGAGGAAATAATCTTCCCCAGACAGGAATGAATGGTACTCTGCAATTGTTCTTCAAGATATTGGGCTCTCTTTCTGTAGGTCTCCAGCTCTTTTATTGTATGGCTCATCTTTTCTTTGACTTTGGAAAGTTTCTCCTCTTGCTCCACACGGTAGTTTTCCTCCACTCTTAATTTCCTGTGCAGTTTCATCATATTTTCTTGATAGCGTTCCATCATGACTTTAAAGTTCTTCTGTAGGGTCTCATTCTCACTTTGCAGCTGTGCATTTTCTGACTGCAAGGATGGGATGCCTGTTCAGTCTGCAGACTTTTAAGGTGTTCTGTAAGGTCTTCCGTGGTTTTCTCCACTTCAGATGAGAAAGTACATTTTTGAATTCTTCCTCCTTCCAAGATTTCTAAGGAGGCCTTTAGCTTATCACCATAAACCAGGTTCCTCAAAGCTCCTTTGGACTCATCCTCCAAGTGAGCACCAATTTCAGGTTCAGTCGTCTTTCCCAGTTCCAGGTGACCACCATCCCTTTGGGCTCCCAGGCTTGGAGAAGACCTATCCATCATCTTCAGCAAGCATTCACTCAGAGACTCCATGTGATTTTCTGTGTCCCCTAGAACTTGTTCTCCAGCTACTTTAGAGTCCTCTAATATGATTTTTGCTTTATATTGGACACCTCCTTGTTCCCTCTGTGCTTCAGCTTCTCCTTGTATTGTTGGTCTCTGCGTTTGCGGAAGTAGGGATCCTTCATTCAAAACCTCTTTGATTGCCAGCTTCAGTTCTTCCTCATTCACTTGAAAGAGTCTCCAGTTTGTTTTAGCTTCAGCTATTTGTGATCTGAGGGATTCAGATTCACCTTGGAGGGACTGTATCCTTCTTGATAGATGCGCCATCGTTTCATCCTGTTGACCATGTTGAGCCTTCTGTGCTTTGAGCTCTTCTTCTAGAAAGAGCACTTCAACGCCATGGCTGGATTCGGACCTATGCAGCTTTTCGTCGGTTGCCTCCAGCTGTCGTGCTTCCCTTGAACTCTTCTCAAACCTGCAATCCTTTAAAGATGATTCTAAGCCTTCATGTTCTTTTTCAACAAGGCTCACTTTTTCAAGAAGTCCACATTTTGCCTCAATAAGTCCAGCAAGATTTAGAGCCAGCCTTTTTTCTCTTCCCACGTAAAGCCTGCTCCGAACCGACTGAAAACCTCTCCAGAAAAGTGAGAGAACAGCGGAAAATCCAAGAGCTGTACACATCACCAACTCCCAAGGAAAGCCATAAGGAAGATGGCCTGGCTTCATGTCTTCGGACAATGCTGCCACAATCCTGGGTGCTTCTTCCAGAACCACCCACTAGTATGGCTGAGAGGCAGCCCTTGGCTCCTCCATCACGCCAACACAGCTTTGGCTCTTGCCACCACAACCACAGCCTGCCCAGGCAGGCCAACACAGGCTGTGGACACTCAGGTGTTTGGTCAGGAACTCCAACCTGCACCAGGCAACGGAGCAGACCACTGTGATCCCCTTCAGGGGCTGGGCGTATGGTGGGTGGTGGGCGTATGGCGGTGGGAGCCATGATCAAAGGCTCCCAGGAGCCTTGTTGTGCTCAACTGCCCATCAGGGGAGTCTTGTCCGCTTCCCTACCCGGTGCATCCTCAAGTGCCACAGGTTTAGGTCCCTCCCACTCCAGCCAGAGAGAATTCCTCTCCATGCCACCCACCCCTTGATTTGGTTTAGGCCAGGCCAAGGCGGGGTTAGTAGAAAGATTCCATCCAGTCATAATAACATTCAGTTTGATGTCACTCAAATTCTAAAGCTGACTAAACTGTTCAAACAGCTTTTATGGCCTATATTGGTCTTTGTGTCCCTTGCCTTTTGTTTGAGTGACTCAGTCCTTTCCCTGCCCTTGTGCTCTCCCTATTTCCTACCTTCCTTCCTCCCTTCCTGGTTTTTCTCCTTTTCTTCTTCCTTCTTTTCTACCTCCCTCCATCCCTCCAACTTTGCCTTCCTCCCTTCCAACTTTCTCTCTCCCTTCCCTTCCTTCTCTTTGCTTGCAAGTGTTTGGGGTGAAAGTCCATGGCAGGCCAGCCCCAAGCTAGGCAAGGTCACTGCCACTGAGCTACAACATCCCCAGACCTGCTGCCACTTCCTATGCAAGTAATTTGAATTATCTCTAAAGAGAAACTCTCACATGAGTCTACTTTCAAAGTAATTTCAGAAGAGTTGCTAACATGGGCATAAATCAGTCATGACAATTCATTTTTGAAAAGCACGGCACAGCTAATGTTCCTCAGAAGAAGGAGTTGAGAACTTTAGTTGGTTTTCAGGTCAGCATTTCTAGACTAGTACAAACCCTCCTAATCCTGATCTCTCCTTAGTCCTATGATTTCTTTAAGTGTCCCCTTTGCTCCTGTTCATGGAGTCATGTGTACAGAAATTATACCTGGTTCTATTGAACTCTACTTAATTCTTTCTCACCTCTGTGCTCCTTTTGCCAAGTCACTCCTCAACACTTACTGTAACCCTTTCAATTTTTTGTCCATTTTCATTTAAAAAACTCTTTCAAAAATTGAACCATTTCGCATGCAGATACAGTCTTCTTGATCTGCTATTAATCCCCCACTACTGACATTGTAAGTTATTGAAATGTACACTTCCAGACCGTTTTCAGATTTTTGATTTCTGTATATCTATCTGTCTGTCTATTTACAAACATAACATGGTATTCTGAGAGTATCGTTCTGCTTTTGGAGCTCTACATTGTGTTTTTCAGAAGCAGGCCTATTACACAGAGATGAATCCATGTTACCTAGATTGAGTTCAAACCGGAATGTGCACTCAGATTCCCATTATATTGTTCTACCTACTAATGGACAGTTCAGTTATATCCAGACCTCACCACCTCCCCCATTAAGTAAAACCCTTGTGAAGAGACATGTATGCCTTTATGAACATATTGATAATTTTTCATGGCAGTGTTTCCCAAAAACCAGTTAGTAAAATCAATTTATTCCTTTGCAGCCTGAAATTACATTCATTCCAGTTTACTGGTATAAGAACCGCAGTATATCAGCAACAATTCTCCAATAGTAGTTCAGGCAGAAGTCATTCTAGATAACAATCAGTGCCGGGTCCTCCATGTATTTTACACAGCCCATGACAGGGGACATCCGTCCACTCGTTTAGAACAACTGATGTTTTACGCTGGCCATTTAGGTTTATTTAAAGGAGTGGTTAGAAAACAGGTGAGACAGACTGATTAGATTCAGTATGTATGTTGGCTTTGTTTTTCTAGGCCTGAATTTTTCACATTTCAATTAATTGTAGGTTAAGTAGCAGGCAGATTCTTCACTGGGCTTCAAATGTGATAAAGTTGCTTCTTATTTTTAAGAAGGCCGTTGCAATCCTGCATTTATTTTACACCTCAGTGCTTGTTTTACACACAAGCACACACGCCCACACACCACACACACCAACAAACACACAAACACATTATTAGAGCACATTTAACACTCAAATAAAGCTTTACCTATAATTCATAACTAGGGTATTTTTTTAATAAGTATTGTGTCTTGGTCTCTACTGGGGAAACATTGTTCAATGTGAGTTCTCTGGTTTGTTGTAGGGCAGTGAATGTTCACTTGTTGGCAATGATATAGAAATGGGGAGTAAGAGTTTAAAAGTTTTTACAGTAGGTAGGCAGAGTCAGAGTATGGAATCTAAGAATAAGAAATTGGGGAATTTTATCTTTGTTTCTTCATTTCAATCTCCTAATTATTCATGTATATTTTCCAAAAGTCTCCCAGAAAACAAGGACTAGGTCCATCCACATATCAGTGAACCATAGCAGAATGCGATTCTGAATTTCATATAAACAGTCATAAAATCCAAAGACAGGTGCTGGGGTTTTGGCTCAGCACTAGAGTGCTGGCTTCACACTTTCAAAGGTCCTGAGTTGGATCCCCAACACCATGTGTGAAAGGAATGAATGAACCAATGCATGAGTGTATGATGAATGAATTAAAGGTATCAGGAGGAGGAGGAAGAGGAGGAGGAGGAGGAGAAATAGAAGAAGATGATGAGTAATATGACAGAAGGGAAAAAGGGGAGGAGAGTGAGTTTAAAGTGTGGTTTCCAATTTCCAAACGTTCAATTACAGCAGACGGGATAGAGAGAGAAGATGGGAGGGCAGGAGAGGGGGGATAGTAGAGGCCAGAAAAGGTGGCAGAATACAACAGTTACTAATATGGCATTTTGTAAAAACGTGGATGTGTAAACAATGTGATTGTGCAATCTGAATATGGGGTCAAAATGGGAGTTCATAACTCACTTGAGTCTAATGTAGGAAATATGGTATCTCAAGAGCTATGTAAGGTTTTAAGCAACCAATATAAAAAAGAGGTCTTCATTTTTCTTTGTAGTTGAGATCTCCTGTTTCCGTGACATGTTTAGTTGTGTTCTCTCCATTAGTCCTCCCATGCTCTAGTTATTCTGATATGGAAAAACTAGCTGAAATGCCCAACCAGTCTCTAAATCAGTGACACTTTTTCATTAAGCCTAAAGTCACTTTACATTTGCTACAGTCATACTAAATACACTTCTTTGTTGGGAGTTTAAAAGATATTTCCATCAGCTAGATTACAAGTACCTAGAACTCCCATTCTTGTTTATGTAAGAGTGGCTTCATCAGGTTAAATGCTGTTCTCTGGAATGACATAAAATAGGAATCATTTACTCGTAAGATTCCTATGTAAACCATCTTTATTTACAAAATAGTATCTTAAGGATTATTGTTTCATTGAGCTTCAATTGGAGCGAAAGTATAGTCAATTACTGAAGTAAAAGCAGTTACTTAAAAACTAAAAATGAGAGATAAGTCAAATTACATTTGAAGAGAGAGCAACAGCATGAGGTTTCTTGTTTGGTTCTGGATGTTGAGTAACAGGCTCATTTGCAGGTGGAAGGAACCCTTCAGGGAACTCACTTGTACTTTCAGAATGGGGGTGTAGAGGGCTGAATTCCAGCTCTTGGGGGAAGATTCTGAGGAAAACCCCCTCCCTGCATAGACACTTCGCATTGGAAATGGAGTGGGTGGCGGGTCAGGTGGAACATAATCTCCAGGTTCCCAGACAAGTTTCCTGGGAGAGGTGGAGGAAAAAAAAGGTCCTCTTCTCATGAACTGACTCCTTGGGTCAACTGGAAGCAAGGCACCTCTGACTGGAGGGAAAGGTGCCAACACAGAGCCAGAGCCAGTTGCTTGGTTTTCAGCATGGAGAGGTGAATCAGGCACATCAGAGTCCAAAGGAGGCATATTAGGAATTCTGTGTTCTGCTGGTCCCGATGCTCTACCACAATTTGAGTAAAACCTATCTTGCCTTTGTAGAGGAAGACGTGCATCAGAAGAATATGGTTGGCCTGGCGGAGGGATCATCAGCCTGCTGGCCTGTTCCCCTGGAGGAGAGAGGGGCCCAGTCTGAGAAGGTGCTCTCTGAAAATCAGTGAACTTATGACAGCTGGATTCTCTTCCTTTACTGCTAGTCGCATGGTCCAGAGGATTCTCCAGGGCCCCTTGACCCTCCTCCTCCTCCCACTGGAGTGAAAGGTGAGAGTGTGAGTGGACCACTCTTTTCCAAATGAGGAGGTCTCCTTTCAGATGAAGGGTGACCTATTGGTGAGGGCCCATTTGGAGAAGGCTTTCTGCCCATTGCTGAGTTGGAAACATCCAGTGCATCATAGGGATCTTTTTCTACAAGTTCAAATCTAAGCTCCTTCTCAGTTAATTTTTGTCTGTTGCGTGCATTTTGTTTCCTGAAATAACTGAGGTTTCTTTCAGCAATCCGAGCTGCCAACGCACTAGCATGTGCTTCTTTCTCAGAGGAAATAATCTTCCCCAGACAGGAATGAATGGTACTCTGCAATTGTTCTTCAAGATATTGGGCTCTCTTTCTGTAGGTCTCCAGCTCTTTTATTGTATGGCTCATCTTTTCTTTGACTTTGGAAAGTTTCTCCTCTTGCTCCACACGGTAGTTTTCCTCCACTCTTAATTTCCTGTGCAGTTTCATCATATTTTCTTGATAGCGTTCCATCATGACTTTAAAGTTCTTCTGTAGGGTCTCATTCTCACTTTGCAGCTGTGCATTTTCTGACTGCAAGGATGGGATGCCTGTTCAGTCTGCAGACTTTTAAGGTGTTCTGTAAGGTCTTCCGTGGTTTTCTCCACTTCAGATGAGAAAGTACATTTTTGAATTCTTCCTCCTTCCAAGATTTCTAAGGAGGCCTTTAGCTTATCACCATAAACCAGGTGCCTCAAAGCTCCTTTGGACTCATCCTCCAAGTGAGCACCAATTTCAGGTTCACTCGTCTTTCCCAGTTCCAGGTGACCACCATCCCTTTGGGCTCCCAGGCTTGGAGAAGACCTATCCATCATCTTCAGCAAGCATTCACTCAGAGACTCCATGTGATTTTCTGTGTCCCTTAGAACTTGTTCTCCAGCTACTTTAGAGTCCTCTAATATGATTTTTGCTTTATATTGGACACCTCCTTGTTCCCTCTGTGCTTCAGCTTCTCCTTGTATTGTTGGTCTCTGCGTTTGCGGAAGTAGGGATCCTTCATTCAAAACCTCTTTGATTGCCAGCTTCAGTTCTTCCTCATTCACTTGAAAGAGTCTCCAGTTTGTTTTAGCTTCAGCTATTTGTGATCTGAGGGATTCAGATTCACCTTGGAGGGACTGTATCCTTCTTGATAGATGCGCCATCGTTTCATCCTGTTGACCATGTTGAGCCTTCTGTGCTTTGAGCTCTTCTTCTAGAAAGAGCACTTCAACGCCATGGCTGGATTCGGACCTATGCAGCTTTTCGTCAGTTGCCTCCAGCTGTCGTGCTTCCCTTGAACCCTTCTCAAACCTGCAATCCTTTAAAGATGATTGTAAGCCTTCATGTTCTTTTTCAACAAGGCTCACTTTTTCAAGAAGTCCACATTTTGCCTCAATAAGTCCAGCAAGATTTAGAGCCAGCCTTTTTTCTCTTCCCTCGTAAAGCCTGCTACGAACCGACTGAAAACCTCTCCAGAAAAGTGAGAGAACAGCGGAAAATCCAAGAGCTGTACACATCTCCAACTCCCAAGGAAAGCCATAAGGAAGATGGCCTGGCTTCATGTCTTCGGACAATGCTGCCACAACCCTAAGTGCTTCTTCCAGAACCACCCACTAGTATGGCTGAGAGGCAGCCCTTGGCTCCTCCATCACGCCAACACAGCTTTGGCTCTTGCCACCACAACCACAGCCTGCCCAGGCAGGCCAACACAGGCTGTGGACACTCAGGTGTTTGGTCAGGAACTCCAACCTGCACCAGGCAACGGAGCAGACCACTGTGATCCCCTTCAGGGGCTGGGCATATGGTGGGTTGTGGGCGTATGGCGGTGGGAGCCATGATCAAAGGCTCCCAGGAGCCTTGTTGTGCTCAACTGCCCATCAGGGGTGTCTTGTCCGCTTCCCTACCCGGTGCATCCTCAAGTGCCACAGGTTTAGGTCCCTCCCACTCCAGCCAGAGAGAATTCCTCTCCATGCCACCCACCCCTTGATTTGGTTTAGGCCAGGCCAAGGCGGGGTTAGTAGAAAGATTCCATCCAGTCATAATAACATTCAGTTTGATGTCACTCAAATTCTAAAGCTGACTAAACTGTTCAAACAGCTTTTATGGCCTATATTGGTCTTTGTGTCCCTTGCCTTTTGTTTGAGTGACTCAGTCCTTTCCCTGCCCTTGTGCTCTCCCTATTTCCTACCTTCCTTCCTCCCTTCCTGGTTTTTCTCCTTTTCTTCTTCCTTCTTTTCTACCTCCCTCCATCCCTCCAACTTTGCCTTCCTCCCTTCCAACTTTCTCTCTCCCTTCCCTTCCTTCTCTTTTCTTGCAAGTGTTTGGGGTGAAAGTCCATGGCAGGCCAGCCCCAAGCTAGGCAAGGTCACTGCCACTGAGCTACAACATCCCCAGACCTGCTGCCACTTCCTATGCAAGTAATTTGAATTATCTCTAAAGAGAAACTCTCACATGAGTCTACTTTCAAAGTAATTAAGAAGAGTTGCTAACATGGGCATAAATCAGTCATGACAAGTCATTTTTTTAAAGCACGGCACAGCTAATGTTCCTCAGAAGAAGGAGTTGAGAACTTTAGTTGGTTTTCAGGTCAGCATTTCTAGACTAGTACAAACCCTCCTAATCCTGATCTCTCCTTAGTCCTATGATTTCTTTAAGTGTCCCCTTTGCTCCTGTTCATGGAGTCATGTGTACAGAAATTATACCTGGTTCTATTGAACTCTACTTAATTCTTTCTCACCTCTGTGCTCCTTTTGCCAAGTCACTCCTCAACACTTACTGTAACCCTTTCAATTTTTTGTCCATTTTCATTTAAAAAACTCTTTCAAAAATTGAACCATTTCGCATGCAGATACAGTCTTCTTGATCTGCTATTAATCCCCCACTACTGACATTGTAAGTTATTGAAATGTACACTTCCAGACCGTTTTCAGATTTTTGATTTCTGTATATCTATCTGTCTGTCTATTTACAAACATAACATGGTATTCTGAGAGTATCGTTCTGCTTTTGGAGCTCTACATTGTGTTTTTCAGGAGCAGGCCTATTACACAGAGATGAATCCATGTTACCTAGATTGAGTTCAAACCGGAATGTGCACTCAGATTCCCATTATATTGTTCTACCTACTAATGGACAGTTCAGTTATATCCAGATCTCACCACCTCCCCCATTAAGTAAAACCCTTGTGAAGAGACATGTAGATGCCTTTATGAACATATTGATAATTTTTCATGGCAGTGTTTTCCAAAAACCAGTTTGTAAAATCAATTTATTCCTTTGCAGCCTGAAATTACCTTCATTCCAGTTTACTGGTATAAGAACCGCAGTATATCAGCAACAATTCTCCAATAGTAGTTCAGGCAGAAGTCATTCTAGATAACAATCAGTGCCGGATCGTCCATGTATTTTACACAGCCCATGACAGGGGACATCCGTCCACTCGTTTAGAACAACTGATGTTTTACGCTGGCCATTTAGGTTTATTTAAAGGAGTGGTTAGAAAACAGGTGAGACAGACTGATTAGATTCAGTATGTATGTTGGCTTTGTTTTTCTAGGCCTGAATTTTTCACATTTCAATTAATTGTAGGTTAAGTAGCAGGCAGATTCTTCACTGGGCTTCAAATGTGATAAAGTTGCTTCTTATTTTTAAGAAGGCCGTTGCAATCCTGCATTTATTTTACACCTCAGTACTTGTTTTACACACAAGCACACACGCCCACACACCACACACACCAACAAACACACAAACACATAATTAGAGCACATTTAACACTCAAATAAAGCTTTACCTACTAATTCATAACTAGGGTATTTTTTTAATAAGTATTGTGTCTTGGTCTCTACTGGGGAAACATTGTTCAATGTGAGTTCTCTGGTTTGTTGTAGGGCAGTGAATGTTCACTTGTTGGCAATGATATAGAAATGGGGAGTAAGAGTTTAAAAGTTTTTACAGTAGGTAGGCAGAGTCAGAGTATGGAATCTAAGAATAAGAGATTGGGGAATTTCCTCTTTGTTTCTTCATTTCAATCTCCTAATAATTCATGTATATTTTCCAAAAGTCTCCCAGAAAACAAGGACTAGGTCAATCCACATATCAGTGAACCATAGCAGAATGCGATTCTGAATTTCATATAAACAGTGATAAAATCCAAAAGACAGGTGCTGGGGTTTTGGCTCAGCACTAGAGTGCTGGCTTCACACTTTCAAAGGTCCTGAGTAGGATCCCCAACACCATGTGTGAAAGGAATGAATGAACCAATGCATGAGTGTATGATGAATGAATTAAAGGTATCAGGAGGAGGAGGAGGAGAAGGAGGAGGAGGAGAAATAGAAGAAGATGATGAGTAATTTGACAGAAGGGAAAAAGGGAAGGAGAGTGAGTTTAAAGTGTGGTTTCCAATTCCCAAACGTTCAATTACAGCAGACGGGATAGAGAGAGAAGATGGGAGGGCAGGAGAGGGGGGATAGTAGAGGCCAGAAAAGGTAGCAGAATACAACAGTTACTAATATGGCATTTTGTAAAAACGTGGATGTGTAAACAATGAAAATGTTTTCCTAGGCCTGATTTTTTCACATTTCAATTAATTGTAGTTTAAGCATCAGGCAGATTCTTCACTGGGCTTCAAATGTGATAAAGTTGCTTCTTATTTTTAAGAAGGCCGTTGCAATCCTGCATTTATTTTACACCTCAGTGCTTGTTTTACACACAAGCACACACGCCCACACACCACACACACCAACAAACACACAAACACATAATTAGAGTACATTTAACACTCAAATAAAGCTTTACCTATAATTCATAACTAGGGTATCTTTTAATAAGTATTGTGTCTTGGTCTCTAATGGGGAAACATTGTTCAATGTGAGTTCTCTGGTTTGTTGTAGGGCAGTGAATGTTCACTTGTTGGCAATGATATAGAAATGGGGAGTAAGAGTTTAAAAGTTTTTACAGTAGGTAGGCAGAGTCAGAGTATGGAATCTAAGAATAAGAAATTGGGGAATTTCCTCTTTGTTTCTTCATTTCAATCTCCTAATAATTCATGTATATTTTCCAAAAGTCTCCCAGAAAACAAGGACTAGGTCAATCCACATATCAGTGAACCATAGCAGAATGCGATTCTGAATTTCATATAAACAGTCATAAAATCCAAAAGACAGGTGCTGGGGTTTTGGCTCAGCACGAGAGTGCTGGCTTCACACTTTCAAAGGTCCTGAGTTGGATCCCCAACACCATGTGTGAAAGGAATGAATGAACCAATGCATGAGTGTATGATGAATGAATTAAAGGTATCAGGGGGAGGAGGAAGAGGAGGAGGAGGAGGAGAAATAGAAGAAGATGATGAGTAATATGACAAAAGGGAAAAAGGGGAGGAGAGTGAGTTTAAAGTGTGGTTTCCAATTCCCAAACGTTCAATTACAGCAGACGGGATAGAGAGAGAAGATGGGAGGGCAGGAGAGGGGGGATAGTAGAGGCCAGAAAAGGTAGCAGAATACAACAGTTACTAATATGGCATTTTGTAAAAACGTGGATGTGTAAACAATGTGATTGTGCAATCTGAATATGGGGTCAAAATGGGAGTTCATAACTCACTTGAGTCTAATGTAGGAAATATGGTATCTCAAGAGCTATGTAAGGTTTTAAGCAACCAATATAAAAAAGAGGTCTTCATTTTTCTTTGTAGTTGAGATCTCCTGTTTCCGTGACATGTTTAGTTGTGTTCTCTCCTTTAGTCCTCCCATGCTCTAGTTATTCTGATATGGAAAAACTAGCTGAAATGCCCAACCAGTCTCTAAATCAGTGACACTTTTTCATTAAGCCTAAAGTCACTTTACATTTGCTACAGTCATACTAAATACACTTCTTTGTTGGGAGTTTAAAAGATATTTCCATCAGCTAGATTACAAGTACCTAGAACTCCCATTCTTGTTTATGTAAGAGTGGCTTCATCAGGTTAAATGCTGTTCTCTGGAATGACATAAAATAGGAATCATTTACTCGTAAGATTCCTATGTAAACCATCTTTATTTACAAAATAGTATCTTAAGGATTATTGTTTCATTGAGCTTCAATTGGAGCCAAAGTATAGTCAATTACTGAAGTAAAAGCAGTTACTTAAAAACTAAAAATGAGAGATAAGTCAAATTACATTTGAAGAGAGAGCAACAGCATGAGGTTTCTTGTTTGGTTCTGGATGTTGAGTAACAGGCTCATTTGCAGGTGGAAGGAACCCTTCAGGGAACTCACTTGTACTTTCAGAATGGGGGTGTAGAGGGCTGAATTCCAGCTCTTGGGGGAAGATTGTGAGGAAAACCCCCTCCCTGCATAGACACTTCGCATTGGAAATGGAGTGGGTAGCGGGTCAGGTGGAACATAATCTCCAGGTTCCCAGACAAGTTTCCTGGGAGAGGTGGAGGAAAAAAAAGGTCCTCTTCTCATGAACTGACTCCTTGGGTCAACTGGAAGCAAGGCACCTCTGACTGGAGGGAAAGGTGCCAACACAGAGCCAGAGCCAGTTGCTTGGTTTTCAGCATGGAGAGGTGAATCAGGCACATCAGAGTCCAAAGGAGGCATATTAGGAATTCTGTGTTCTGCTGGTCCCGATGCTCTACCACAATTTGAGTAAAACCTATCTTGCCTTTGTAGAGGAAGACGTGCATCAGAAGAATATGGTTGGCCTGGCGGATGGATCATCAGCCTGCTGGCCTGTTCCCCTGGAGGAGAGAGGGGCCCAGTCTGAGAAGGTGCTCTCTGAAAATCAGTGAACTTATGACAGCTGGATTCTCTTCCTTTACTGCTAGTCGCATGGTCCAGAGGATTCTCCAGGGCCCCTTGACCCTCCTCCTCCTCCCACTGGAGTGAAAGGTGAGAGTGTGAGTGTACCACTCTTTTCCAAATGAGGAGGTCTCCTTTCAGATGAAGGGTGACCTATTGGTGAGGGCCCATTTGGAGAAGGCTTTCTGCCCATTGCTGAGTTGGAAACATCCAGTGCATCATAGGGATCTTTTTCTACAAGTTCAAATCTAAGCTCCTTCTCAGTTAATTTTTGTCTGTTGCGTGCATTTTGTTTCCTGAAATAACTGAGGTTTCTTTCAGCAATCCGAGCTGCCAACTCACTAGCATGTGCTTCTTTCTCAGAGGAAATAATCTTCCCCAGACAGGAATGAATGGTACTCTGCAATTGTTCTTCAAGATATTGGGCTCTCTTTCTGTAGGTCTCCAGCTCTTTTATTGTATGGCTCATCTTTTCTTCGACTTTGGAAAGTTTCTCCTCTTGCTCCACACGGTAGTTTTCCTCCACTCTTAATTTCCTGTGCAGTTTTATCATATTTTCTTGATAGCGTTCCATCATGACTTTAAAGTTCTTCTGTAGGGTCTCATTCTCACTTTGCAGCTGTGCATTTTCTGACTGCAAGGATGCCTGTTCAGTCTGCAGACATTTAAGGTGTTCTGTAAGGTCTTCCGTGGTTTTCTCCACTTCAGATGAGAAAGTACATTTTTGAATTCTTCCTCCTTCCAAGATTTCTAAGGAGGCCTTTAGCTTATCACCATAAACCAGGTTCCTCAAAGCTCCTTTGGACTCATCCTCCAAGTGAGCACCAATTTTGGGTTCACTCGTCTTTCCCAGTTCCAGGTGACCACCATCCCTTTGGGCTCCCAGGCTTGGAGAAGACCTATCCATCATCTTCAGCAAGCATTCACTCAGAGACTCCATGTGATTTTCTGTGTCCCTTAGAACTTGTTCTCCAGCTACTTTAGAGTCCTCTAATATGATTTTTGCTTTATATTGGACACCTCCTTGTTCCCTCTGTGCTTCAGCTTCTCCTTGTATGGTTGGTCTCTGTGTTTGCGGAAGTAGGGATCCTTCATTCAAAACCTCTTTGATTGCCAGCTTCAGTTCTTCCTCATTCACTTGAAAGAGTCTCCAGTTTGTTTTAGCTTCAGCTATTTGTGATCTGAGGGATTCAGATTCACCTTGGAGGGACTGTATCCTTCTTGATAGATGCGCCATCGTTTCATCCTGTTGACCATGTTGAGCCTTCTGTGCTTTGAGCTCTTCTTCTAGAAAGAGCACTTCAACGCCATGGCTGGATTCGGACCTATGCAGCTTTTCGTCGGTTGCCTCCAGCTGTCGTGCTTCCCTGGAACCCTTCTCAAACCTGCAATCCTTTAAAGATGATTCTAAGCCTTCATGTTCTTGTTCAACAAGGCTCACTTTTTCAAGAAGTCCACATTTTGCCTCAATAAGTCCAGCAAGATTTAGAGCCAGCCTTTTTTCTCTTCCCACGTAAAGCCTGCTACGAACCGACTGAAAACTTCTCCAGAAAAGTGAGAGAACAGCGGAAAATCCAAGAGCTGTACACATCACCAACTCCCAAGGAAAGCCATAAGGAAGATGGCCTGGCTTCATGTCTTCGGACAATGCTGCCACAACCCTGGGTGCTTCTTCCAGAACCACCCACTAGTATGGCTGAGAGGCAGCCCTTGGCTCCTCCATCACGCCAACACAGCTTTGGCTCTTGCCACCACAACCACAGCCTGCCCAGGCAGGCCAACACAGGCTGTGGACACTCAGGTGTTTGGTCAGGAACTCCAACCTGCACCAGGCAACGGGGCAGACCACTGTGATCCCCTTCAGGGGCTGGGCGTATGGTGGGTGGTGGGCGTATGGCGGTGGGAGCCATGATCAAAGGCTCCCAGGAGCCTTGTTGTCCTCAACTGCCCATCAGGGGAGTCTTGTCCGCTTCCCTACCCGGTGCATCCTCAAGTGCCACAGGTTTAGGTCCCTCCCACTCCAGCCAGAGAGAATTCCTCTCCATGCCACCCACCCCTTGATTTGGTTTAGGCCAGGCCAAGGCGGGGTTAGTAGGAAGATTCCATCCAGTCATAATAACATTCAGTTTGATGTCACTCAAATTCTAAAGCTGACTAAACTGTTCAAACAGCTTTTATGGCCTATATTGGTCTTTGTGTCCCTTGCCTTTTGTTTGAGTGACTCAGTCCTTTCCCTGCCCTTGTGCTCTCCCTATTTCCTACCTTCCTTCCTCCCTTCCTGGTTTTTCTCCTTTTCTTCTTCCTTCTTTTCTACCTCCCTCCATCCCTCCAACTTTGCCTTCCTCTCTTCTAACTTTCTCTCTCCCTTCCCTTCCTTCTCTTTTCTTGCAAGTGTTTGGGGTGAAAGTCCATGGCAGGCCAGCCCCAAGCTAGGCAAGGTCACTGCCACTGAGCTACAACATCCCCAGACCTGCTGCCACTTCCTATGCAAGTAATTTGAATTATCTCTAAAGAGAAACTCTCACATGAGTCTACTTTCAAAGTAATTTCAGAAGAGTTGCTAACATGGGCATAAATCAGTCATGACAAGTCATTTTTGAAAAGCACGGCACAGCTAATGTTCCTCAGAAGAAGGAGTTGAGAACTTTAGTTGGTTTTCAGGTCAGCATTTCTAGACTAGTACAAACCCTCCTAATCCTGATCTCTCCTTAGTCCTATGATTTCTTTAAGTGTCCCCTTTGCTCCTGTTCATGGAGTCATGTGTACAGAAATAATGCCTTTTTCTATTGAACTCTACTTAATTCTTTCTCACCTCTGTGCTCCTTTTGCCAAGTCACTCCTCAACACTTACTGTAACCCTTTCAATTTTTTGTCCATTTTCATTTAAAAAACTCTTTCAAAAATTGAACCATTTCGCATGCAGATACAGTCTTCTTGATCTGCTATTAATCCCCCCTACTGACATTGTAAGTTATTGAAATGTACACTTCCAGACCGTTTTCAGATTTTTGATTTCTGTATATCTATCTGTCTATCTATTTACAAACATAACATGGTATTCTGAGAGTATCGTTCTGCTTTTGGAGCTCTACATTGTGTTTTTCAGAAGCAGGCCTATTACACAGAGATGAATCCATGTTACCTAGATTGAGTTCAAACCGGAATGTGCACTCAGATTCCCATTATATTGTTCTACCTACTAATGGACAGTTCAGTTATATCCAGACCTCACCACCTCCCCCATTAAGTAATACCCTTGTGAAGACACATGTAGATGCCTTTATGAACATATTGATAATTTTTCATGGCAGTGTTTTCCAAAAACCAGTTAGTAAAATCAATTTATTCCTTTGCAGCCTGAAATTACCTTCATTCCAGTTTACTGGTATAAGAACCGCAGTTTATCAGCAACAATTCTCCAATAGTAGTTCAGGCAGAAGTCATTCTAGATAACAATCAGTGCCGGATCCTCCATGTATTTTACACAGCCCATGACAGGGGACATCCGTCCACTCGTTTAGAACAACTGATGTTTTACGCTGGCCATTTAGGTTTATTTAAAGGAGTGGTTAGAAAACAGGGGAGACAGCCTGATTAGATTCAGTATGTATGTTGGCTTTGTTTTTCTAGGCCTGAATTTTTCACATTTCAATTATTTGTAGGTTAAGTAGCAGGCAGATTCTTCACTGGGCTTCAAATGTGATAAAGTTGCTTCTTATTTTTAAGAAGGCCGTTGCAATCCTGCATTTATTTTATACCTCAGTGCTTGTTTTACACACAAGCACACACGCCCACACACCACACACACCAACAAACACACAAACACATAATTAGAGCACATTTAACACTCAAATAAAGCTTTACCTACTAATTCATAACTAGGGTATTTTTTTAATAAGTATTGTGTCTTGGTCTCTACTGGGGAAACATTGTTCAATGTGAGTTCTCTGGTTTGTTGTAGGGCAGTGAATGTTCACTTGTTGGTAATGATATAGAAATGGGGAGTAAGAGTTTAAAAGTTTTTACAGTAGGTAGGCAGAGTCAGAGTGTGGAATCTAAGAATAAGAATTTGGGGAATTTCCTCTTTGTTTCTTCATTTCAATCTCCTAATAATTCATGTATATTTTCCAAAAGTCTCCCAGAAAACAAGGACTAGGTCAATCCACATATCAGTGAACCAATTGCAGAATGCCATTCTGAATTTCATATAAACAGTCATAAAATCCAAAAGACAGGTGCTGGGGTTTTGGCTCAGCACTAGAGTGCTGGCTTCACACTTTCAAAGGTCCTGAGTTGGATCCCCAACACCATGTGTGAAAGGAATGAATGAACCAATGCATGAGTGTATGATGAATGAATTAAAGGTATCAGGAGGAGGAGGAAGAGGAGGAGGAGGAGGAGAAATAGAAGAAGATGATGAGTAATTTGACAGAAGGGAAAAAGGGGAGGAGAGTGAGTTTAAAGTGTGGTTTCCAATTCCCAAACGTTCAATTACAGCAGACGGGATAGAGAGAGAAGATGGGAGGGCAGGAGAGGGGGGATAGTAGAGGCCAGAAAAGGTAGCAGAATACAACAGTTACTAATATGGCATGGTGGAGGCGATCCCCCACTCACTGTCTTGACAGGGTCACAGTGAGAAAAAGTGTTGGCAAAGCCGCTCTCCCACTGTCTTGACAGGGTCACAGTGAGGATGAATGCTGGCAAAGCCACGCTGGTTGGTGGGTAACCGAAACCATGAGACCCTTTTTTATGTAATTGGGACTTTGCATTTTCCTGCTTATGTTTCTCACAAGAGGCATGAGTATGTTAAATGCCAAACAAATTAAATTTCAGATGGCTAGAACAGAACAGGTAGTTCAAGCCTTGGAGGCCGTTCTACCCACCCCTCAGCATATCAAGGACAAAGTAAAAGGCTATTCTTCTATCTTAGTACATTGTGGACAAACCTAATAATGGACAACAATCATCCTCTGAAAAACAAATTCTTTGAGAACTAGTGCAACTTGACTGAGAAACAAACTCTTTGAGAACTAGTGTACCTTGACTGAGAAACAAAGAAACTCTTCGAGAAAGCAGCTCAACCAGTTTTATGAGAATAAATGTAGGAATCAATTAAAATAGGTTTATAAAACACAGTTTTAGAATAATGTTAGAAATATTATTTTATTTAGATTCTTAAGTTTAGAAATTCTTAAGTCTTTAAGTTGTATAGGTTTCTGACATGTTTTAAGGATGATTCATAAACTTTAGGATATTTTAAATATAAGATTTAAAGGGACTTTTTTAGATGGGAATTTTGAATTAGAAATAAAGTACAAGTGTACTTTAGGTTAATGATTGGCTAGGAGACTTAGAGTCTGGTTACGTAGTTTGGCATTAGTTAATAAGGAAATAACATATCTTGGGAAAAATAGTAAATCTTGGGAAAATCTGAAGGATGTAAATTGGTGACATGTTTTATTGATGATTCTGTACTTTGATGATTGTATGGCTGGGGGTCATATCCTGGAAGAATGTAGATCGGTGTGCTCTCAATCATGGTTAAGGAAATGTCATGTCTTGGCAAAGTTTTAAATTATATAATCAATGACGTATTGTGAATCTATAATGATGAGAAAAATTATAATAAAAAGGGGACCCAGAGAAAAACGTGAATGTGTAAACAATGTGATTGTGCACTCTGAATATGGGGTCAAAATGGGAGTTCATAACTCACTTGAGTCTAATGTAGGAAATATGGTATCTCAAGAGCTATGTAAGGTTTTAAGCAACCAATATAAAAAAGAGGTCTTCATTTTTCTTTGTAGTTGAGATCTCCTGTTTCCGTGACATGTTTAGTTGTGTTCTCTCCTTTAGTCCTCCCATGCTCTAGTTATTCTGATATGGAAAAACTAGCTGAAATGCCCAACCAGTCTCTAAATCAGTGACACTTTTTCATTAAGCCTAAAGTCACTTTACATTTGCTACAGTCATACTAAATACACTTCTTTGTTGGGAGTTTAAAAGATATTTCCATCAGCTAGATTACAAGTACCTAGAACTCCCATTCTTGTTTATGTAAGAGTGGCTTCATCAGATTAAATGCTGTTCTCTGGAATGACATAAAATAGGAATCATTTACTCGTAAGATTCCTACGTAAACCATCTTTATTTACAAAATAGTATCTTAAGGATTATTGTTTCATTGAGCTTCAATTGGAGCCAAAGTATAGTCAATTACTGAAGTAAAAGCAGTTACTTAAAAACTAAAAATGAGAGATAAGTCAAATTACATTTGAAGAGAGAGTAACAGCATGAGGTTTCTTGTTTGGTTCTGGATGTTGAGTAACAGGCTCATTTGCAGGTGGAAGGAACCCTTCAGGGAACTCACTTGTACTTTCAGAATGGGGGTGTAGAGGGCTGAATTCCAGCTCTTGGGGGAAGATTGTGAGGAAAACCCCCTCCCTGCATAGACACTTCGCATTGGAAATGGAGTGGGTGGCGGGTCAGGTGGAACATAATCTCCAGGTTCCCAGACAAGTTTCCTGGGAGAGGTGGAGGAAAAAAAAGGTCCTCTTCTCATGAACTGACTCCTTGGGTCAACTGGAAGCAAGGCACCTCTGACTGGAGGGAAAGGTGCCAACACAGAGCCAGAGCCAGTTGCTTGGTTTTCAGCATGGAGAGGTGAATCAGGCACATCAGAGTCCAAAGGAGGCATATTAGGAATTCTGTGTTCTGCTGGTCCCGATGCTCTACCACAATTTGAGTAAAACCTATCTTGCCTTTGTAGAGGAAGACGTGCATCAGAAGAATATGGTTGGCCTGGCGGAGGGATCATCAGCCTGCTGGCCTGTTCCCCTGGAGGAGAGAGGGGCCCAGTCTGAGAAGGTGCTCTCTGAAAATCAGTGAACTTATGACAGCTGGATTCTCTTCCTTTACTGCTAGTCGCATGGTCCAGAGGATTCTCCAGGGCCCCTTGACCCTCCTCCTCCTCCCACTGGAGTGAAAGGTGAGAGTGTGAGTGGACCACTCTTTTCCAAATGAGGAGGTCTCCTTTCAGATGAAGGGTGACCTATTGGTGAGGGCCCATTTGGAGAAGGCTTCCTGCCCATTGCTGAGTTGGAAACATCCAGTGCATCATAGGGATCTTTTTCTACAAGTTCAAATCTAAGCTCCTTCTCAGTTAATTTTTGTCTGTTGCGTGCATTTTGTTTCCTGAAATAACTGAGGTTTCTTTCAGCAATCCGAGCTGCCAACTCACTAGCATGTGCTTCTTTCTCAGAGGAAATAATCTTCCCCAGACAGGAATGAATGGTACTCTGCAATTGTTCTTCAAGATATTGGGCTCTCTTTCTGTAGGTCTCCAGCTCTTTTATTGTATGGCTCATCTTTTCTTTGACTTTGGAAAGTTTCTCCTCTTGCTCCACACGGTAGTTTTCCTCCACTCTTAATTTCCTGTGCAGTTTCATCATATTTTCTTGATAGCGTTCCATCATGACTTTAAAGTTCTTCTGTAGGGTCTCATTCTCACTTTGCAGCTGTGCATTTTCTGACTGCAAGGGTGGGATGCCTGTTCAGTCTGCAGACTTTTAAGGTGTTCTGTAAGGTCTTCCGTGGTTTTCTCCACTTCAGATGAGAAAGTACATTTTTGAATTCTTCCTCCTTCCAAGATTTCTAAGGAGGCCTTTAGCTTATCACCATAAACCAGGTTCCTCAAAGCTCCTTTGGACTCATCCTCCAAGTGAGCACCAATTTCAGGTTCACTCGTCTTTCCCATTTCCAGGTGACCACCATCCATTTGGGCCCCCAGGCTTGGAGAAGACCTATCCATCATCTTCAGCAAGCATTCACTCAGAGACTCCATGTGATTTTCTGTGTCCCTTAGAACTTGTTCTCCAGCTACTTTAGAGTCCTCTAATATGATTTTTGCTTTATATTGGACACCTCCTTGTTCCCTCTGTGCTTCAGCTTCTCCTTGTATTGTTGGTCTCTGCGTTTGCGGAAGTAGGGATCCTTCATTCAAAACCTCTTTGATTGCCAGCTTCAGTTCTTCCTCATTCACTTGAAAGAGTCTCCAGTTTGTTTTAGCTTCAGCTATTTGTGATCTGAGGGATTCAGATTCACCTTGGAGGGACTGTATCCTTCTTGATAGATGCGCCATCGTTTCATCCTGTTGACCATGTTGAGCCTTCTGTGCTTTGAGCTCTTCTTCTAGAAAGAGCACTTCAACGCCATGGCTGGATTCGGACCTATGCAGCTTTTCGTCGGTTGCCTCCAGCTGTCGTGCTTCCCTTGAACCCTTCTCAAACCTGCAATCATTTAAAGATGATTCTAAGCCTTCATGTTCTTTTTCAACAAGGCTCACTTTTTCAAGAAATCCATATTTTGCCCCAATAAGTCCAGCAAGATTTAGAGCCAGCCTTTTTTCTCTTCCCACGTAAAGCCTGCTACGAACCGACTGAAAACCTCTCCAGAAAAGTGAGAGAACAGCGGAAAATCCAAGAGCTATACACATCACCAACTCCCAAGGAAAGCCATAAGGAAGATGGCCTGGCTTCATGTCTTCGGACAATGCTGCCACAACCCTGGGTGCTTCTTCCAGAACCACCCACTAGTATGGCTGAGAGGCAGCCCTTGTCTCCTCCATCACGCCAACACAGCTTTGGCTCTTGCCACCACAACCACAGCCTGCCCAGGCAGGCCAACACAGGCTGTGGACACTCAGGTGTTTGGTCAGGAACTCCAACCTGCACCAGGCAACGGAGCAGACCACTGTGATCCCCTTCAGGGGCTGGGCGTATGGTGGGTGGTGGGCGTATGGCGGTGGGAGCCATGATCAAAGGCTCCCAGGAGCCTTGTTGTGCTCAATTGCCCATCAGGGGAGTCTTGTCCGCTTCCCTACCCGGTGCATCCTCAAGTGCCACAGGTTTAGGTCCCTCCCACTCCAGCCAGAGAGAATTCCTCTCCATGCCACCCACCCCTTGATTTGATTTAGGCCAGGCCAAGGCGGGGTTAGTAGGAAGATTCCATCCAGTCATAATAACATTCAGTTTGATGTCACTCAAATTCTAAAGCTGACTAAACTGTTCAAACAGCTTTTATGGCCTATATTGGTCTTTGTGTCCCTTGCCTTTTGTTTGAGTGACTCAGTCCTTTCCCTGCCCTTGTGCTCTCCCTATATCCTACCTTCCTTCCTCCCTTCCTGGATTTTCTCCTTTTCTTCTTCCTTCATTTCTACCTCCCTCCATCCCTCCAACTTTGCCTTCCTCCCTTCCAACTTTCTCTCTCCCTTCCCTTCCTTCTCTTTTCTTGCAAGTGTTTGGGGTGAAAGTCCATGGCAGGCCAGCCCCAAGCTAGGCAAGGTCATTGCCACTGAGCTACAACATCCCCAGACCTGCTGCCACTTCCTATGCAAGTAATTTGAATTATCTCTAGAGAGAAACTCTCACATGAGTCTACTTTCAAAGTAATTTCAGAAGAGTTGCTAACATGGGCATAAATCAGTCATGACAAGTCATTTTTGAAAAGCACGGCACAGCTCATGTTCCTCAGAAGAAGGAGTTGAGAACTTTAGTTGGTTTTCAGGTCAGCATTTCTAGACTAGTACAAACCCTCCTAATCCTGATCTCTCCTTAGTCCTATGATTTCTTTAAGTGTCCCCTTTGCTCCTGTTCATGGAGTCATGTGTACCGAAATTATACCTGGTTCTATTGAACTCTACTTAATTCTTTCTCACCTCTGTGCTCCTTTTGCCAAGTCACTCCTCAACACTTACTGTAACCCTTTCAATTTTTTGTCCATTTTCATTTAAAAAACTCTTTCAAAAATTGAACCATTACGCATGCAGATACAGTCTTCTTGATCTGCTATTAATCCCCCACTACTGACATTGTAAGTTATTGAAATGTACACTTCCAGACCGTTTTCAGATTTTTGATTTCTGTATATCTATCTGTCTGTCTATTTACAAACATAACATGGTATTCTGAGAGTATCGTTCTGCTTTTGGAGCTCTACATTGTGTTTTTCAGAAGCAGGCCTATTACACAGAGATGAATCCATGTTACCTAGATTGAGTTCAATCCGGAATGTGCACTCAGATTCCCATTATATTGTTCTACCTACTAATGGACAGTTCAGTTATATCCAGACCTCACCACCTCCCCCATTAAGTAAAACCCTTGTGAAGAGACATGTAGATGCCTTTATGAACATATTGATAATTTTTCATGGCAGTGTTTTCCAAAAACCAGTTAGTAAAATCAATTTATTCCTTTGCAGCCTGAAATTACCTTCATTCCAGTTTACTGGTATAAGAACCGCAGTATATCAGCAACAATTCTCCAATAGTATTTCAGGCAGAAGTCATTCTAGATAACAATCAGTGCCGGATCCTCCATGTATTTTACACAGCCCATGACAGGGGACATCCGTCCACTCGTTTAGAACAACTGATGTTTTACGCTGGCCATTTAGGTTTATTTAAAGGAGTGGTTAGAAAACAGGTGAGACAGACTGATTAGATTCAGTATGTATGTTGGCTTTGTTTTTCTAGGCCTGAATTTTTCACATTTCAATTAATTGTAGGTTAAGTAGCAGGCAGATTCTTCACTGGGCTTCAAATGTGATAAAGTTGCTTCTTATTTTTAAGAAGGCCGTTGCAATCCTGCATTTATTTTACACCTCAGTGCTTGTTTTACACACAAGCACACATGCCCACACACCACACACACCAACAAACACACAAACACATAATTAGAGCACATTTAACACTCAAATAAAGCTTTACCTACTAATTCATAACTAGGGTATTTTTTTAATAAGTATTGTGTCTTGGTCTCTACTGGGGAAACATTGTTCAATGTGAGTTCTCTGGTTTGTTGCAGGGCAGTGAATGTTCACTTGTTGGCAATGATATAGAAATGGGGAGTAAGAGTTTAAAAGTTTTTACAGTAGGTAGGCAGAGTCAGAGTATGGAATCTAAGAATAAGAAATTGGGGAATTTCCTCTTTGTTTCTTCATTTCAATCTCCTATAATTCATGTATAGTTTCCAAAAGTCTCCCAGAAAACAAGGACTACGTCAATCCACATATCAGTGAACCATAGCAGAATGCGATTCTGAATTTCATATAAACAGTCATAAAATCCAAAAGACAGGTGCTGGGGTTTTGGCTCAGCACTAGAGTGCTGGCTTCACACTTTCAAAGGTCCTGAGTTGGATCCCCAACACCATGTGTGAAAGGAAGGAATGAACCAATGCATGAGTGTATGATGAATGAATTGAAGGTATCAGGAGGAGGAGGAAGAGGAGGAGGAGGAGGAGAAATAGAAGAAGATGATGAGTAATTTGACAGAAGGGAAAAAGGGGAGGAGAGTGAGATTAAAGTGTGGTTTCCAATTCCCAAACGTTCAATTACAGCAGACGGGATAGAGAGAGAAGATGGGAGGGCAGGAGAGGGGGGATAGTAGAGGCCAGAAAAGGTAGCAGAATACAACAGTTACTAATATGGCATTTTGTAAAAACGTGGATGTGTAAACAATGAAAATGTTTTTCTAGGCCTGAATTTTTCACATTTCAATTAATTGTAGGTTAAGCATCAGGAAGATTCTTCACTGGGCTTCAAATGTGATAAAGTTGCTTCTTATTTTTAAGAAGGCCGTTGCAATCCTGCATTTATTTTATACCTCAGTGCTTGTTTTACACACAAGCACACACGCCCACAAACCACACACACCCACAAACACACAAACACATAATTAGAGCACATTTAACACTCAAATAAAGCTTTACCTATAATTCATAACTAGGGTATTTTTTTAATAAGTATTGTGTCTTGGTCTCTACTGGGGAAACATTGTTCAATGTGAGTTCTCTTGTTTGTTGCAGGGCAGTGAATGTTCACTTGTTGGCAATGATATAGAAATGGGGAGTAAGAGTTTAAAAGTTTTTACAGTAGGTAGGCAGAGTCAGAGTATGGAATCTAAGAATAAGAAATTGGGGAATTTCCTCTTTGTTTCTTCATTTCAATCTCCTAATAATTCATGTATATTTTCCAAAAGTCTCCCAGAAAACAAGGACTAGGTCAATCCACATATCAGTGAACCATAGCAGAATGCGATTCTGAATTTCATATAAACAGTCATAAAATCCAAAAGACAGGTGCTGGGGTTTTGGCTCAGCACTAGAGTGCTGGCTTCACACTTTCAAAGGTCCTGAGTTGGATCCACAACACCATGTGTGAAAGGAATGAATGAACCAATGCATGAGTGTATGATGAATGAATTAAAGGTATCAGGAGGAGGAGGAAGAGGAGGAGGAGGAGGAGAAATAGAAGAAGATGATGAGTAATTTGACAGAAGGGAAAATGGGGAGGAGAGTGAGTTTAAAGTGTGGTTTCCAATTCCCAAACGTTCAATTACAGCAGACGGGATAGAGAGAGAAGATGGGAGGGCAGGAGAGGGGGGATAGTAGAGGCCAGAAAAGGTAGCAGAATACAACAGTTACTAATATGGCATTTTGTAAAAACGTGGATGTGTAAACAATGTGATTGTGCAATCTGAATATGGGGTCAAAATGGGAGTTCATAACTCACTTGAGTCTAATGTAGGAAATATGGTATCTCAAGAGCTATGTAAGGTTTTAAGCAACCAATATAAAAAAGAGGTCTTCATTTTTCTTTGTAGTTGAGATCTCCTGTTTCCGTGACATGTTTAGTTGTGTTCTCTCCTTTAGTCCTCCCATGCTCTAGTTATTCTGATATGGAAAAACTAGCTGAAATGCCCAACCAGTCTCTAAATCAGTGACACTTTTTCATTAAGCCTAAAGTCACTTTACATTTGCTACAGTCATACTAAATACACTTCTTTGTTGGGAGTTTAAAAGATATTTCCATCAGCTAGATTACAAGTACCTAGAACTCCCATTCTTGTTTATGTAAGAGTGGCTTCATCAGATTAAATGCTGTTCTCTGGAATGACATAAAATAGGAATCATTTACTCGTAAGATTCCTATGTAAACCATCTTTATTTACAAAATAGTATCTTAAGGATTATTGTTTCATTGAGTTCAATTGGAGCCAAAGTATAGTCAATTACTGAAGTAAAAGCAGTTACTTAAAAACTAAAAATGAGAGATAAGTCAAATTACATTTGAAGAGAGAGCAACAGCATGAGGTTTCTTGTTTGGTTCTGGATGTTGAGTAACAGGCTCATTTGCAGGTGGAAGGAACCCTTCAGGGAACTCACTTGTACTTTCAGAATGGGGGTGTAGAGGGCTGAATTCCAGCTCTTGGGGGAAGATTGTGAGGAAAACCCCCTCCCTGCATAGACACTTCGCATTGGAAATGGAGTGGGTGGCGGGTCAGGTGGAACATAATCTCCTGGTTCCCAGACAAGTTTCCTGGGAGAGGTGGAGGAAAAAAAAGGTCCTCTTCTCATGAACTGACTCCTTGGGTCAACTGGAAGCAAGGCACCTCTGACTGGAGGGAAAGGTGCCAACACAGAGCCAGAGCCAGTTGCTTGGTTTTCAGCATGGAGAGGTGAATCAGGCACATCAGAGTCCAAAGGAGGCATATTAGGAATTCTGTGTTCTGCTGGTCCCGATGCTCTACCACAATTTGAGTAAAACCTATCTTGCCTTTGTAGAGGAAGACGTGCATCAGAAGAATATGGTTGGCCTGGCGGAGGGATCATCAGCCTGCTGGCCTGTTCCCCTGGAGGAGAGAGGGGCCCAGTCTGAGAAGGTGCTCTCTGAAAATCAGTGAACTTATGACAGCTGGATTCTCTTCCTTTACTGCTAGTCGCATGGTCCAGAGGATTCTCCAGGGCCCCTTGACCCTCCTCCTCCTCCCACTGGAGTGAAAGGTGAGAGTGTGAGTGTACCACTCTTTTCCAAATGAGGAGGTCTCCTTTCAGATGAAGGGTGACCTATTGGTGAGGGCCCATTTGGAGAAGGCTTTCTGCCCATTGCTGAGTTGGAAACATCCAGTGCATCATAGGGATCTTTTTCTACAAGTTCAAATCTAAGCTCCTTCTCAGTTAATTTTTGTCTGTTGCGTGCATTTTGTTTCCTGAAATAACTGAGGTTTCTTTCAGCAATCCGAGCTGCCAACTCACTAGCATGTGCTTCTTTCTCAGAGGAAATAATCTTCCCCAGACAGGAATGAATGGTACTCTGCAATTGTTCTTCAAGATATTGGGCTCTCTTTCTGTAGGTCTCCAGCTCTTTTATTGTATGGCTCATCTTTTCTTCGACTTTGGAAAGTTTCTCCTCTTGCTCCACACGGTAGTTTTCCTCCACTCTTAATTTCCTGTGCAGTTTCATCATATTTTCTTGATAGCGTTCCATCATGACTTTAAAGTTCTTCTGTAGGGTCTCATTCTCACTTTGCAGCTGTGCATTTTCTGACTGCAAGGATGCCTGTTCAGTCTGCAGACTTTTAAGGTGTTCTGTAAGGTCTTCCGTGGTTTTCTCCACTTCAGATGAGAAAGTACATTTTTGAATTCTTCCTCCTTCCAAGATTTCTAAGGAGGCCTTTAGCTTATCACCATAAACCAGGTTCCTCAAAGCTCCTTTGGACTCATCCTCCAAGTGAGCACCAATTTCGGGTTCACTCGTCTTTCCCAGTTCCAGGTGACCATGATCCCTTTGGGCTCCCAGGCTTGGAGAAGACCTATCCATCATCTTCAGCAAGCATTCACTCAGAGACTCCATGTGATTTTCTGTGTCCCTTAGAACTTGTTCTCCAGCTACTTTAGAGTCCTCTAATATGATTTTTGCTTTATATTGGACACCTCCTTGTTCCCTCTGTGCTTCAGCTTCTCCTTGTATTGTTGGTCTCTGCGTTTGCGGAAGTAGGGATCCTTCATTCAAAACCTCTTTGATTGCCAGTTTCAGTTCTTCCTCATTCACTTGAAAGAGTCTCCAGTTTGTTTTAGCTTCAGCTATTTGTGATCTGAGGGATTCAGATTCACCTTGGAGGGACTGTATCCTTCTTGATAGATGCGCCATCGTTTCATCCTGTTGACCATGTTGAGCCTTCTGTGCTTTGAGCTCTTCTTCTAGAAAGAGCACTTCAACGCCATGGCTGGATTCGGACCTATGCAGCTTTTCGTCGGTTGCCTCCAGCTGTCGTGATTCCCTGGAACCCTTCTCAAACCTGCAATCCTTTAAAGATGATTCTAAGCCTTCATGTTCTTGTTCAACAAGGCTCACTTTTTCAAGAAGTCCACATTTTGCCTCAATAAGTCCAGCAAGATTTAGAGCCAGCCTTTTTTCTCTTCCCACGTAAAGCCTGCTACGAACCGACTGAAAACCTCTCCAGAAAAGTGAGAGAACAGCGGAAAATCCAAGAGCTGTACACATCACCAACTCCCAAGGAAAGCCATAAGGAAGATGGCCTGGCTTCATGTCTTCGGACAATGCTGCCACAACCCTGGGTGCTTCTTCCAGAACCACCCACTAGTATGGCTGAGAGGCAGCCCTTGGCTCCTCCATCACGCCAACACAGCTTTGGCTCTTGCCACCACAACCACAGCCTGCCCAGGCAGGCCAACACAGGCTGTGGACACTCAGGTGTTTGGTCAGGAACTCCAACCTGCACCAGGCAACGGAGCAGACCACTGTGATCCCCTTCAGGGGCTGGGCGTATGGTGGGTGGTGGGCGTATGGTGGTGGGATCCATGATCAAAGGCTCCCAGGAGCCTTGTTGTTCTCAACTGCCCATCAGGTGAGTCTTGTCCGCTTCCCTACCCGGTGCATCCTCAAGTGCCACAGGTTTAGGTCCCTCCCACTCCAGCCAGAGAGAATTCCTCTCCATGCCACCCACCCCTTGATTTGGTTTAGGCCAGGCCAAGGCGGGTTTAGTAGGAAGATTCCATCCAGTCATAATAACATTCAGTTTGATGTCACTCAAATTCTAAAGCTGACTAAACTGTTCAAACAGCTTTTATGGCCTATATTGGTCTTTGTGTCCCTTGCCTTTTGTTTGAGTGACTCAGTCCTTTCCCTGCCCTTGTGCTCTCCCTATTTCCTAACTTCCTTCCTCCCTTCCTGGTTTTTCTCCTTTTCTTCTTCCTTCTTTTCTACCTCCCTCCATCCCTCCAACTTTGCCTTCCTCCCTTCCAACTTTCTCTCTCCCTTCCCTTCCTTCTCTTTTCTTGCAAGTGTTTGGCGTGAAAGTCCATGGCAGGCCAGCCCCAAGCTAGGCAAGGTCACTGCCACTGAGCTACAACATCCCCAGACCTGCTGCCACTTCCTATGCAAGTAATTTGAATTATCTCTAAAGAGAAACTCTCACATGAGTCTACTTTCAAAGTAATTTCAGAAGAGTTGCTAACATGGGCATAAATCAGTCATGACAAGTCATTTTTGAAAAGCACGGCACAGCTAATGTTCCTCAGAAGAAGGAGTTGAGAACTTTAGTTGGTTTTCAGGTCAGCATTTCTAGACTAGTACAAACCCTCCTAATCCTGATCTCTCCTTAGTCCTATGATTTCTTTAAGTGTCCCCTTTGCTCCTGTTCATGGAGTCATGTGTACAGAAATTATACCTGGTTCTATTGAACTCTACTTAATTCTTTCTCACCTCTGTGCTCCTTTTGCCAAGTCACTCCTCAACACTTACTGTAACCCTTTCAATTTTTTGTCCATTTTCATTTAAAAAACTCTTTCAAAAATTGAACCATTTCGCATGCAGATACAGTCTTCTTGATCTGCTATTAATCCCCCACTACTGACATTGTAAGTTATTGAAATGTACACTTCCAGACCGTTTTCAGATTTTTGATTTCTGTATATCTATCTGTCTGTCTATTTACAAACATAACATGGTATTCTGAGAGTATCGTTCTGCTTTTGGAGCTCTACATTGTGTTTTTCAGAAGCAGGCCTATTACACAGAGATGAATCCATGTTACCTAGATTGAGTTCAAACCGGAATGTGCACTCAGATTCCCATTATATTGTTCTACCTACTAATGGACAGTTCAGTTATATCCAGACCTCACCACCTCCCCCATTAAGTAAAACCCTTGTGAAGAGACATGTAGATGCCTTTATGAACATATTGATAATTTTTCATGGCAGTGTTTTCCAAAAACCAGTTAGTAAAATCAATTTATTCCTTTGCAGCCTGAAATTACCTTCATTCCAGTTTACTGGTATAAGAACCGCAGTATATCAGCAACAATTCTCCAATAGTAGTTCAGGCAGAAGTCATTCTAGATAACAATCAGTGCCGGATCCTCCATGTATTTTACACAGCCCATGACAGGGGACATCCGTCCACTCGTTTAGAACAACTGATGTTTTACGCTGGCCATTTAGGTTTATTTAAAGGAGTGGTTAGAAAACAGGTGAGACAGACTGATTAGATTCAGTATGTATGTTGGTGTTGATTTTCTAGGCCTGAATTTTTCACATTTCAATTAATTGTAGGTTAAGTAGCAGGCAGATTCTTCACTGGGCTTCAAATGTGATAAAGTTGCTTCTTATTTTTAAGAAGGCCGTTGCAATCCTGCATTTATTTTACACCTCAGTGCTTGTTTTACACACAAGCACACACGCCCACACACCACACACACCAACAAACACACAAACACAAAATTAGAGCACATTTAACACTCAAATAAAGCTTTACCTACTAATTCATAACTAGGGTATTTTTTTAATAAGTATTGTGTCTTGGTCTCTACTGGGGAAACATTGTTCAATGTGAGTTCTCTGGTTTGTTGCAGGGCAGTGAATGTTCACTTGTTGGCAATGATATAGAAATGGGGAGTAAGAGTTTAAAAGTTTTTACAGTAGGTAGGCAGAGTCAGAGTATGAAATCTAAGAATAAGAAATTGGGGAATTTCCTCTTTGTTTCTTCATTTCAATCTCCTAATAATTCATGTATATTTTCCAAAAGTCTCCCAGAAAACAAGGACTAGGTCAATCCACATATCAGTGAACCATAGCAGAATGCGATTCTGAATTTCATATAAACAGTCATAAAATCCAAAGACAGGTGCTGGGGTTTTGGCTCAGCACTAGAGTGCTGGCTTCACACTTTCAAAGGTCCTGAGTTGGATCCCCAACACCATGTGTGAAAGGAATGAATGAACCAATGCATGAGTGTATGATGAATGAATTAAAGGTATCAGGAGGAGGAGGAAGAGGAGGAGGAGGAGGAGAAATAGAAGAAGATGATGAGTAATTTGGCAGAAGGGAAAAAGGGGAGGAGAGTGAGTTTAAAGTGTGGTTTCCAATTCCCAAACGTTCAATTACAGCAGACGGGATAGAGAGAGAAGATGGGAGGGCAGGAGAGGGGGGATAGTAGAGGCCAGAAAAGGTAGCAGAATACAACAGTTACTAATATGGCATTGTGTAAAAACGTGGATGTGTAAACAATGTGATTGTGCAATCTGAATATGGGGTCAAAATGGGAGTTCATAACTCACTTGAGTCTAATGTAGGAAATATGGTATCTCAAGAGCTATGTAAGGTTTTAAGCAACCAATATAAAAAAGAGGTCTTCATTTTTCTTTGTAGTTGAGATCTCCTGTTTCCGTGACATGTTTAGTTGTGTTCTCTCCTTTAGTCCTCCCATGCTCTAGTTATTCTGATATGGAAAAACTAGCTGAAATGCCCAACCAGTCTCTAAATCAGTGACACTTTTTCATTAAGCCTAAAGTCACTTTACATTTGCTACAGTCATACTAAATACACTTCTTTGTTGGGAGTTTAAAAGATATTTCCATCAGCTAGATTACAAGTACCTAGAACTCCCATTCTTGTTTATGTAAGAGTGGCTTCATCAGATTAAATGCTGTTCTCTGGAATGACATAAAATAGGAATCATTTACTCGTAAGATTCCTATGTAAACCATCTTTATTTACAAAATAGTATCTTAAGGATTATTGTTTCATTGAGCTTCAATTGGAGCCAAAGTATAGTCAATTACTGAAGTAAAAGCAGTTACTTAAAAACTAAAAATGAGAGATAAGTCAAATTACATTTGAAGAGAGAGCAACAGCATGAGGTTTCTTGTTTGGTTCTGGATGTTGAGTAACAGGCTCATTTGCAGGTGGAAGGAACCCTTCAGGGAACTCACTTGTACTTTCAGAATGGGGGTGTAGAGGGCTGAATTCCAGCTCTTGGGGGAAGATTGTGAGGAAAACCCCCTCCCTGCATAGACACTTCGCATTGGAAATGGAGTGGGTGGCGGGTCAGGTGGAACATAATCTCCTGGTTCCCAGACAAGTTTCCTGGGAGAGGTGGAGGAAAAAAAAGGTCCTCTTCTCATGAACTGACTCCTTGGGTCAACTGGAAGCAAGGCACCTCTGACTGGAGGGAAAGGTGCCAACACAGAGCCAGAGCCAGTTGCTTGGTTTTCAGCATGGAGAGGTGAATCAGGCACATCAGAGTCCAAAGGAGGCATATTAGGAATTCTGTGTTCTGCTGGTCCCGATGCTCTACCACAATTTGAGTAAAACCTATCTTGCCTTTGTAGAGGAAGACGTGCATCAGAAGAATATGGTTGGCCTGGCGGAGGGATCATCAGCCTGCTGGCCTGTTCCCCTGGAGGAGAGAGGGGCCCAGTCTGAGAAGGTGCTCTCTGAAAATCAGTGAACTTATGACAGCTGGATTCTCTTCCTTTACTGCTAGTCGCATGGTCCAGAGGATTCTCCAGGGCCCCTTGACCCTCCTCCTCCTCCCACTGGAGTGAAAGGTGAGAGTGTGAGTGGACCACTCTTTTCCAAATGAGGAGGTCTCCTTTCAGATGAAGGGTGACCTATTGGTGAGGGCCCATTTGGAGAAGGCTTTCTGCC
This sequence comes from Callospermophilus lateralis, assembly GCF_048772815.1. Taxonomy (NCBI): domain Eukaryota; kingdom Metazoa; phylum Chordata; class Mammalia; order Rodentia; family Sciuridae; genus Callospermophilus; species Callospermophilus lateralis. The sequence continues at coordinate 96,477,904 of NC_135315.1, read as the reverse complement.
CATTGCTGAGTTGGAAACATCCAGTGCATCATAGGGATCTTTTTCTACAAGTTCAAATCTAAGCTCCTTCTCAGTTAATTTTTGTCTGTTGCGTGCATTTTGTTTCCTGAAATAACTGAGGTTTCTTTCAGCAATCCGAGCTGCCAACTCACTAGCATGTGCTTCTTTCTCAGAGGAAATAATCTTCCCCAGACAGGAATGAATGGTACTCTGCAATTGTTCTTCAAGATATTGGGCTCTCTTTCTGTAGGTCTCCAGCTCTTTTATTGTATGGCTCATCTTTTCTTCGACTTTGGAAAGTTTCTCCTCTTGCTCCACACGGTAGTTTTCCTCCACTCTTAATTTCCTGTGCAGTTTCATCATATTTTCTTGATAGCGTTCCATCATGACTTTAAAGTTCTTCTGTAGGGTCTCATTCTCACTTTGCAGCTGTGCATTTTCTGACTGCAAGGATGGGATGCCTGTTCAGTCTGCAGACTTTTAAGGTGTTCTGTAAGGTCTTCCGTGGTTTTCTCCACTTCAGATGAGAAAGTACATTTTTGAATTCTTCCTCCTTCCAAGATTTCTAAGGAGGCCTTTAGCTTATCACCATAAACCAGGTTCCTCAAAGCTCCTTTGGACTCATCCTCCAAGTGAGCACCAATTTCGGGTTCACTCGTCTTTCCCAGTTCCAGGTGACCACCATCCCTTTGGACTCCCAGGCTTGGAGAAGACCTATCCATCATCTTCAGCAAGCATTCACTCAGAGACTCCATGTGATTTTCTGTGTACCTTAGAACTTGTTCTCCAGCTACTTTAGAGTCCTCTAATATGATTTTTGCTTTATATTGGACACCTCCTTATTCCCTCTGTGCTTCAGCTTCTCCTTGTATTGTTGGTCTCTGCGTTTGCGGAAGTAGGGATCCTTCATTCAATACCTCTTTGATTTCCAGCTTCAGTTCTTCCTCATTCACTTGAAAGAGTCTCCAGTTTGTTTTAGCTTCAGCTATTTGTGATCTGAGGGATTCAGATTCACCTTGGAGGGACTGTATCCTTCTTGATAGATGCGCCATCGTTTCATCCTGTTGACCATGTTGAGCCTTCTGTGCTTTGAGCTCTTCTTCTAGAAAGAGCACTTCAACGCCATGGCTGGATTCGGACCTATGCAGCTTTTCGTCGGTTGCCTCCAGCTGTCGTGCTTCCCTGGAACCCTTCTCAAACCTGCAATCCTTTAAAGATGATTCTAAGCCTTCATGTTCTTGTTCAACAAGGCTCACTTTTTCAAGAAGTCCACATTTTGCCTCAATAAGTCCAGCAAGATTTAGAGCCAGCCTTTTTTCTCTTCCCACGTAAAGCCTGCTACGAACCGACTGAAAACCTCTCCAGAAAAGTGAGAGAACAGCGGAAAATCCAAGAGCTGTACACATCACCAACTCCCAAGGAAAGCCATAAGGAAGATGGCCTGGCTTCATGTCTTCGGACAATGCTGCCACAACCCTGGGTGCTTCTTCCAGAACCACCCACTAGTATGGCTGAGAGGCAGCCCTTGGCTCCTCCATCACGCCAACACAGCTTTGGCTCTTGCCACCACAACCACAGCCTGCCCAGGCAGGCCAACACAGGCTGTGGACACTCAGGTGTTTGGTCAGGAACTCCAACCTGCACCAGGCAACGGAGCAGACCACTGTGATCCCCTTCAGGTGCTGGGCGTAAGGTGGGTGGTGGGCGTATGGCGGTGGGAGCCATGATCAAAGGCTCCCAGGAGCCTTGTTGTGCTCAACTGCCCATCAGGTGAGTCTTGTCCGCTTCCCTACCCGGTGCATCCTCAAGTGCCACAGGTTTAGGTCCCTCCCACTTTAGCCAGAGAGAATTCCTCTCCATGCCACCCACCCCTTGATTTGGTTTAGGCCAGGCCAAGGCGGGGTTAGTAGGAAGATTCCATCCAGTCATAATAACATTCAGTTTGATGTCACTCAAATTCTAAAGCTGACTAAACTGTTCAAACAGCTTTTATGGCCTATATTGGTCTTTGTGTCCCTTGCCTTTTGTTTGAGTGACTCAGTCCTTTCCCTGCCCTTGTGCTCTCCCTATTTCCTACCTTCCTTCCTCCCTTCCTGGTTTTTCTCCTTTTCTTCTTCCTTCTTTTCTACCTCCCTCCATCCCTCCAACTTTGCCTTCCTCCCTTCCAACTTTCTCTCTCCCTTCCCTTCCTTCTCTTTTCTTGCAAGTGTTTGGGGTGAAAGTCCATGGCAGGCCAGCCCCAAGCTAGGCAAGGTCACTGCCACTGAGCTACAACATCCCCAGACCTGCTGCCACTTCCTATGCAAGTAATTTGAATTATCTCTAAAGAGAAACTCTCACATGAGTCTACTTTCAAAGTAATTTCAGAAGAGTTGCTAACATGGGCATAAATCAGTCATGACAAGTCATTTTTGAAAAGCACGGCACAGCTAATGTTCCTCAGAAGAAGGAGTTGAGAACTTTAGTTGGTTTTCAGGTCAGCATTTCTAGACTAGTACAAACCCTCCTAATCCTGATCTCTCCTTAGTCCTATGATTTCTTTAAGTGTCCCCTTTGCTCCTGTTCATGGAGTCATGTGTACAGAAATTATACCTGGTTCTATTGAACTCTACTTAATTCTTTCTCACCTCTGTGCTCCTTTTGCCAAGTCACTCCTCAACACTTACTGTAACCCTTTCAATTTTTTGTCCATTTTCATTTAAAAAACTCTTTCAAAAATTGAACCATTTCGCATGCAGATACAGTCTTCTTGATCTGCTATGAATCCCCCACTACTGACATTGTAAGTTATTGAAATGTACACTTCCAGACCGTTTTCAGATTTTTGATTTCTGTATATCTATCTGTCTGTCTATTTACAAACATAACATGGTATTCTGAGAGTATCGTTCTGCTTTTGGAGCTCTACATTGTGTTTTTCAGAAGCAGGCCTATTACACAGAGATGAATCCATGTTACCTAGATTGAGTTCAAACCGGAATGTGCACTCAGATTCCCATTATATTGTTCTACCTACTAATGGACAGTTCAGTTATATCCAGACCTCACCACCTCCCCCATTAAGTAAAACCCTTGTGAAGAGACATGTAGATGCCTTTATGAACATATTGATAATTTTTCATGGCAGTGTTTTCCAAAAACCAGTTAGTAAAATCAATTTATTCCTTTGCAGCCTGAAATTACCTTCATTCCAGTTTACTGGTATAAGAACCGCAGTATATCAGCAACAATTCTCCAATAGTAGTTCAGGCAGAAGTCATTCTAGATAACAATCAGTGCCGGATCCTCCATGTATTTTACACAGCCCATGACAGGGGACATCCGTCCACTCGTTTAGAACAACTGATGTTTTACGCTGGCCATTTAGGTTTATTTAAAGGAGTGGTTAGAAAACAGGTGAGACAGACTGATTAGATTCAGTATGTATGTTGGCGTTGATTTTCTAGGCCTGAATTTTTCACATTTCAATTAATTGTAGGTTAAGTAGCAGGCAGATTCTTCACTGGGCTTCAAATGTGATAAAGTTGCTTCTTATTTTTAAGAAGGCCGTTGCAATCCTGCATTTATTTTACACCTCAGTGCTTGTTTTACACACAAGCACACACGCCCACACACCACACACACCAACAAACACACAAACACATAATTAGAGCACATTTAACACTCAAATAAAGCTTTACCTACTAATTCATAACTAGGGTATTTTTTTAATAAGTATTGTGTCTTGGTCTCTACTGGGGAAACTTTGTTCAATGTGAGTTCTCTGGTTTGTTGCAGGGCAGTGAATGTTCACTTGTTGGCAATGATATAGAAATGGGGAGTAAGAGTTTAAAAGTTTTTACAGTAGGTAGGCAGAGTCAGAGTATGGAATCTAAGAATAAGAAATTGGGGAATTTCCTCTTTGTTTCTTCATTTCAATCTCCTAATAATTCATGTATATTTTCCAAAAGTCTCCCAGAAAACAAGGACTAGGTCAATCCACATATCAGTGAACCATAGCAGAATGCGATTCTGAATTTCATATAAACAGTCATAAAATCCAAAAGACAGGTGCTGGGGTTTTGGCTCAGCACTAGAGTGCTGGCTTCACACTTTCAAAGGTCCTGAGTTGGATCCCCAACACCATGTGTGAAAGGAATGAATGAACCAATGCATGAGTGTATGATGAATGAATTAAAGGTATCAGGAGGAGGAGGAAGAGGAGGAGGAGGAGGAGAAATAGAAGAAGATGATGAGTAATTTGACAGAAGGGAAAAAGGGGAGGAGAGTGAGTTTAAAGTGTGGTTTCCAATTCCCAAACGTTCAATTACAGCAGACGGGATAGAGAGAGAAGATGGGAGGGCAGGAGAGGGGGGATAGTAGAGGCCAGAAAATTTAGCAGAATACAACAGTTACTAATATGGCATTTTGTAAAAACGTGGATGTGTAAACAATGTGATTGTGCAATCTGAATATGGGGTCAAAATGGGAGTTCATAACTCACTTGAGTCTAATGTAGGAAATATGGTATCTCAAGAGCTATGTAAGGTTTTAAGCAACCAATATAAAAAAGAGGTCTTCATTTTTCTTTGTAGTTGAGATCTCCTGTTTCCGTGACATGTTTTGTTGTGTTCTCTCCTTTAGTCCTCCCATGCTCTAGTTATTCTGATATGGAAAAACTAGCTGAAATGCCCAACCAGTCTCTAAATCAGTGACACTTTTTCATTAAGCCTAAAGTCACTTTACATTTGCTACAGTCATACTAAATACACTTCTTTGTTGGGAGTTTAAAAGATATTTCCATCAGCTAGATTACAAGTACCTAGAACTCCCATTCTTGTTTATGTAAGAGTGGCTTCATCAGATTAAATGCTGTTCTCTGGAATGACATAAAATAGGAATCATTTACTCGTAAGATTCCTATGTAAACCATCTTTATTTACAAAATAGTATCTTAAGGATTATTGTTTCATTGAGCTTCAATTGGAGCCAAAGTATAGTCAATTACTGAAGTTAAAGCAGTTACTTAAAAACTAAAAATGAGAGATAAGTCAAATTACATTTGAAGAGAGAGCAAGAGCATGAGGTTTCTTGTTTGGTTCTGGATGTTGAGTAACAGGCTCATTTGCAGGTGGAAGGAACCCTTCAGGGAACTCACTTGTACTTTCAGAACGGGGGTGTAGAGGGCTGAATTCCAGCTCTTGGGGGAAGATTGTGAGGAAAACCCCCTCCCTGCATAGACACTTCGCATTGGAAATGGAGTGGGTGGCGGGTCAGGTGGAACATAATCTCCAGGTTCCCAGACAAGTTTCCTGGGAGAGGTGGAGGAAAAAAAAGGTCCTCTTCTCATGAACTGACTCCTTGGGTCAACTGGAAGCAAGGCACCTCTGACTGGAGGGAAAGGTGCCAACACAGAGCCAGAGCCAGTTGCTTGGTTTTCAGCATGGAGAGGTGAATCAGGCACATCAGAGTCCAAAGGAGGCATATTAGGAATTCTGTGTTCTGCTGGTCCCGATGCTCTACCACAATTTGAGTAAAACCTATCTTGCCTTTGTAGAGGAAGACGTGCATCAGAAGAATATGGTTGGCCTGGCGGAGGGATCATCAGCCTGCTGGCCTGTTCCCCTGGAGGAGAGAGGGGCCCAGTCTGAGAAGGTGCTCTCTGAAAATCAGTGAACTTATGACAGCTGGATTCTCTTCCTTTACTGCTAGTCGCATGGTCCAGAGGATTCTCCAGGGCCCCTTGACCCTTCTCCTCCTCCCACTGGATTGAAAGGTGAGAGTGTGAGTGGACCACTCTTTTCCAAATGAGGAGGTCTCCTTTCAGATGAAGGGTGACCTATTGGTGAGGGCCCATTTGGAGAAGGCTTTCTGCCCATTGCTGAGTTGGAAACATCCAGTGCATCATAGGGATCTTTTTCTACAAGTTCAAATCTAAGCTCCTTCTCAGTTAATTTTTGTCTGTTGCGTGCATTTTGTTTCCTGAAATAACTGAGGTTTCTTTCAGCAATCCGAGCTGCCAACTCACTAGCATGTGCTTCTTTCTCAGAGGAAATAATCTTCCCCAGACAGGAATGAATGGTACTCTGCAATTGTTCTTCAAGATATTGGGCTCTCTTTCTGTAGGTCTCCAGCTCTTTTATTGTATGGCTCATCTTTTCTTCGACTTTGGAAAGTTTCTCCTCTTGCTCCACACGGTAGTTTTCCTCCACTCTTAATTTCCTGTGCAGTTTCATCATATTTTCTTGATAGCGTTCCATCATGACTTTAAAGTTCTTCTGTAGGGTCTCATTCTCACTTTGCAGCTGTGCATTTTCTGACTGCAAGGATGCCTGTTCAGTCTGCAGACTTTTAAGGTGTTCTGTAAGGTCTTCCGTGGTTTTCTCCACTTCAGATGAGAAAGTACATTTTTGAATTCTTCCTCCTTCCAAGATTTCTAAGGAGGCCTTTAGCTTATCACCATAAACCAGGTTCCTCAAAGCTCCTTTGGACTCATCCTCCAAGTGAGCACCAATTTCAGGTTCACTCGTCTTTCCCAGTTCCAGGTGACCACCATGCCTTTGGGCTCCCAGGCTTGGAGAAGACCTATCCATCATCTTCAGCAAGCATTCACTCAGAGACTCCATGTGATTTTCTGTGTCCCTTAGAACTTGTTCTCCAGCTACTTTAGAGTCCTCTAATATGATTTTTGCTTTATATTGGACACCTCCTTGTTCCCTCTGTGCTTCAGCTTCTCCTTGTATTGTTGGTCTCTGCGTTTGCGGAAGTAGGGATCCTTCATTCAAAACCTCTTTGATTGCCAGCTTCAGTTCTTCCTCATTCACTTGAAAGAGTCTCCAGTTTGTTTTAGCTTCAGCTATTTGTGATCTGAGGGATTCAGATTCACCTTGGAGGGACTGTATCCTTCTTGATAGATGCGCCATCGTTTCATCCTGTTGACCATGTTGAGCCTTCTGTGCTTTGAGCTCTTCTTCTAGAAAGAGCACTTCAACGCCATGGCTGGATTCGGACCTATGCAGCTTTTCGTCGGTTGCCTCCAGCTGTCGTGCTTCCCTGGAACCCTTCTCAAACCTGCAATCCTTTAAAGATGATTCTAAGCCTTCATGTTCTTGTTCAACAAGGCTCACTTTTTCAAGAAGTCCACATTTTGCCTCAATAAGTCCAGCAAGATTTAGAGCCAGCCTTTTTTCTCTTCCCACGTAAAGCCTGCTACGAACTGAATGAAAACCTCTCCAGAAAAGTGAGAGAACAGCGGAAAATCCAAGAGCTGTACACATCACCAACTCCCAAGGAAAGCCATAAGGAAGATGGCCTGGCTTCATGTCTTCGGACAATGCTGCCACAACCCTGGGTGCTTCTTCCAGAACCACCCACTAGTATGGCTGAGAGGCAGCCCTTGGCTCCTCCATCACGCCAACACAGCTTTGGCTCTTGCCACCACAACCACAGCCTGCCCAGGCAGGCCAACACAGGCTGTGGACACTCAGGTGTTTGGTCAGGAACTCCAACCTGCACCAGGCAACGGAGCAGACCACTGTGATCCCCTTCAGGGGCTGGGCGTATGGTGGGTGGTGGGCGTATGGCGGTGGGAGCCATGATCAAAGGCTCCCAGGAGCCTTGTTGTGCTCAACTGCCCATCAGGTGAGTCTTCTCCGCTTCCCTACCCAGTGCATCCTCAAGTGCCACAGGTTTAGGTCCCTCCCACTCCAGCCAGAGAGAATTCCTCTCCATGCCACCCACCCCTTGATTTGGTTTAGGCCAGGCCAAGGCGGGGTTAGTAGGAAGATTCCATCCAGTCATAATAACATTCAGTTTGATATCACTCAAATTCTAAAGCTGACTAAACTGTTCAAACAGCTTTTATGGCCTATATTGGTCTTTGTGTCCCTTGCCTTTTGTTTGAGTGACTCAGTCCTTTCCCTGCCCTTGTGCTCTCCCTATTTCCTACCTTCCTTCCTCCCTTCCTGGTTTTTCTCCTTTTCTTCTTCCTTCTTTTCTACCTCCCTCCATCCCTCCAACTTTGCCTTCCTCCCTTCCAACTTTCTCTCTCCCTTCCCTTCCTTCTCTTTTCTTGCAAGTGTTTGGGGTGAAAGTCCATGGCAGGCCAGCCCCAAGCTAGGCAAGGTCACTGCCACTGAGCTACAACATCCCCAGACCTGCTGCCACTTCCTATGCAAGTAATTTGAATTATCTCTAAAGAGAAACTCTCACATGAGTCTACTTTCAAAGTAATTTCAGAAGAGTTGCTAACATGGGCATAAATCAGTCATGACAAGTCATTTTTGAAAAGCACGGCACAGCTAATGTTCCTCAGAAGAAGGAGTTGAGAACTTTAGTTGGTTTTCAGGTCAGCATTTCTAGACTAGTACAAACCCTCCTAATCCTGATCTCTCCTTAGTCCTATGATTTCTTTAAGTGTCCCCTTTGCTCCTGTTCATGGAGTCATGTGTACAGAAATTATACCTGGTTCTATTGAACTCTACTTAATTCTTTCTCACCTCTGTGCTCCTTTTGCCAAGTCACTCCTCAACACTTACTGTAACCCTTTCAATTTTTTGTCCATTTTCATTTAAAAAACTCTTTCAAAAATTGAACCATTTCGCATGCAGATACAGTCTTCTTGATCTGCTATTAATCCCCCACTACTGACATTGTAAGTTATTGAAATGTACACTTCCAGACCGTTTTCAGATTTTTGATTTCTGTATATCTATCTGTCTGTCTATTTACAAACATAACATGGTATTCTCAGAGTATCGTTCTGCTTTTGGAGCTCTACATTGTGTTTTTCAGAAGCAGGCCTATTACACAGAGATGAATCCATGTTACCTAGATTGAGTTCAAACCGGAATGTGCACTCAGATTCCCATTATATTGTTCTACCTACTAATGGACAGTTCAGTTATATCCAGACCTCACCACCTCCCCCATTAAGTAAAACCCTTGTGAAGAGACATGTAGATGCCTTTATGAACATATTGATAATTTTTCATGGCAGTGTTTTCCAAAAACCAGTTAGTAAAATCAATTTATTCCTTTGCAGCCTGAAATTACCTTCATTCCAGTTTACTGGTATAAGAACCGCAGTATATCAGCAACAATTCTCCAATAGTAGTTCAGGCAGAAGTCATTCTAGATAACAATCAGTGCCGGATCCTCCATGTATTTTACACAGCCCATGACAGGGGACATCCGTCCACTCGTTTAGAACAACTGATGTTTTACGCTGGCCATTTAGGTTTATTTAAAGGAGTGGTTAGAAAACAGGTGAGACAGACTGATTAGATTCAGTATGTATGTTGGCGTTGATTTTCTAGGCCTGAATTTTTCACATTTCAATTAATTGTAGGTTAAGTAGCAGGCAGATTCTTCACTGGGCTTCAAATGTGATAAAGTTGCTTCTTATTTTTAAGAAGGCCGTTGCAATCCTGCATTTATTTTACACCTCAGTGCTTGTTTTACACACAAGCACACACGCCCACACACCACACACACCAACAAACACACAAACACATAATTAGAGCCCATTTAACACTCAAATAAAGCTTTACCTACTAATTCATAACTAGGGTATTTTTTTAATAAGTATTGTGTCTTGGTCTCTACTGGGGAAACATTGTTCAATGTGAGTTCTCTGGTTTGTTGCAGGGCAGTGAATGTTCACTTGTTGGCAATGATATAGAAATGGGGAGTAAGAGTTTAAAAGTTTTTACAGTAGGTAGGCAGAGTCAGAGTATGGAATCTAAGAATAAGAAATTGGGGAATTTCCTCTTTGTTTCTTCATTTCAATCTCCTAATAATTCATGTATATTTTCCAAAAGTCTCCCAGAAAACAAGGACTAGGTCAATCCACATATCAGTGAACCATAGCAGAATGCGATTCTGAATTTCATATAAACAGTCATAAAATCCAAAAGACAGGTGCTGGGGTTTTGGCTCAGCACTAGAGTGCTGGCTTCACACTTTCAAAGGTCCTGAGTTGGATCCCCAACACCATGTGTGAAAGGAATGAATGAACCAATGCATGAGTGTATGATGAATGAATTAAAGGTATCAGGAGGAGGAGGAAGAGGAGGAGGAGGAGGAGAAATAGAAGAAGATGATGAGTAATTTGACAGAAGGGAAAAAGGGGAGGAGAGTGAGTTTAAAGTGTGGTTTCCAATTCCCAAACGTTCAATTACAGCAGACGGGATAGAGAGAGAAGATGGGAGGGCAGGAGAGGGGGGATAGTAGAGGCCAGAAAATTTAGCAGAATACAACAGTTACTAATATGGCATTTTGTAAAAACGTGGATGTGTAAACAATGTGATGGTGCAATCTGAATATGGGGTCAAAATGGGAGTTCATAACTCACTTGAGTCTAATGTAGGAAATATGGTATCTCAAGAGCTATGTAAGGTTTTAAGCAACCAATATAAAAAAGAGGTCTTCATTTTTCTTTGTAGTTGAGATCTCCTGTTTCCGTGACATGTTTTGTTGTGTTCTCTCCTTTAGTCCTCCCATGCTCTAGTTATTCTGATATGGAAAAACTAGCTGAAATGCCCAACCAGTCTCTAAATCAGTGACACTTTTTCATTAAGCCTAAAGTCACTTTACATTTGCTACAGTCATACTAAATACACTTCTTTGTTGGGAGTTTAAAAGATATTTCCATCAGCTAGATTACAAGTACCTAGAACTCCCATTCTTGTTTATGTAAAAGTGGCTTCATCAGATTAAATGCTGTTCTCTGGAATGACATAAAATAGGAATAATTTACTCGTAAGATTCCTATGTAAACCATCTTTATTTACAAAATAGTATCTTAAGGATTATTGTTTCATTGAGCTTCAATTGGAGCCAAAGTATAGTCAATTACTGAAGTAAAAGCAGTTACTTAAAAACTAAAAATGAGAGATAAGTCAAATTACATTTGAAGAGAGAGCAACAGCATGAGGTTTCTTGTTTGGTTCTGGATGTTGAGTAACAGGCTCATTTGCAGGTGGAAGGAACCCTTCAGGGAACTCACTTGTACTTTCAGAACGGGGGTGTAGAGGGCTGAATTCCAGCTCTTGGGGGAAGATTGTGAGGAAAACCCCCTCCCTGCATAGACACTTCGCATTGGAAATGGAGTGGGTGGCGGGTCAGGTGGAACATAATCTCCAGGTTCCCAGACAAGTTTCCTGGGAGAGGTGGAGGAAAAAAAAGGTCCTCTTCTCATGAACTGACTCCTTGGGTCAACTGGAAGCAAGGCACCTCTGACTGGAGGGAAAGGTGCCAACACAGAGCCAGAGCCAGTTGCTTGGTTTTCAGCATGGAGAGGTGAATCAGGCACATCAGAGTCCAAAGGAGGCATATTAGGAATTCTGTGTTCTGCTGGTCCCGATGCTCTACCACAATTTGAGTAAAACCTATCTTGCCTTTGTAGAGGACGACGTGCATCAGAAGAATATGGTTGGCCTGGCGGAGGGATCATCAGCCTGCTGGCCTGTTCCCCTGGAGGAGAGAGGGGCCCAGTCTGAGAAGGTGCTCTCTGAAAATCAGTGAACTTATGACAGCTGGATTCTCTTCCTTTACTGCTAGTCGCATGGTCCAGAGGATTCTCCAGGGCCCCTTGACCCTTCTCCTCCTCCCACTGGATTGAAAGGTGAGAGTGTGAGTGGACCACTCTTTTCCAAATGAGGAGGTCTCCTTTCAGATGAAGGGTGACCTATTGGTGAGGGCCCATTTGGAGAAGGCTTTCTGCCCATTGCTGAGTTGGAAACATCCAGTGCATCATAGGGATCTTTTTCTACAAGTTCAAATCTAAGCTCCTTCTCAGTTAATTTTTGTCTGTTGCGTGCATTTTGTTTCCTGAAATAACTGAGGTTTCTTTCAGCAATCCGAGCTGCCAACTCACTAGCATGTGCTTCTTTCTCAGAGGAAATAATCTTCCCCAGACAGGAATGAATGGTACTCTGCAATTGTTCTTCAAGATATTGGGCTCTCTTTCTGTAGGTCTCCAGCTCTTTTATTGTATGGCTCATCTTTTCTTCGACTTTGGAAAGTTTCTCCTCTTGCTCCACACGGTAGTTTTCCTCCACTCTTAATTTCCTGTGCAGTTTCATCATATTTTCTTGATAGCGTTCCATCATGACTTTAAAGTTCTTCTGTAGGGTCTCATTCTCACTTTGCAGCTGTGCATTTTCTGACTGCAAGGATGCCTGTTCAGTCTGCAGACTTTTAAGGTGTTCTGTAAGGTCTTCCGTGGTTTTCTCCACTTCAGATGAGAAAGTACATTTTTGAATTCTTCCTCCTTCCAAGATTTCTAAGGAGGCCTTTAGCTTATCACCATAAACCAGGTTCCTCAAAGCTCCTTTGGACTCATCCTCCAAGTGAGCACCAATTTCAGGTTCACTCGTCTTTCCCAGTTCCAGGTGACCACCATGCCTTTGGGCTCCCAGGCTTGGAGAAGACCTATCCATCATCTTCAGCAAGCATTCACTCAGAGACTCCATGTGATTTTCTGTGTCCCTTAGAACTTGTTCTCCAGCTACTTTAGAGTCCTCTAATATGATTTTTGCTTTATATTGGACACCTCCTTGTTCCCTCTGTGCTTCAGCTTCTCCTTGTATTGTTGGTCTCTGCGTTTGCGGAAGTAGGGATCCTTCATTCAAAACCTCTTTGATTGCCAGCTTCAGTTCTTCCTCATTCACTTGAAAGAGTCTCCAGTTTGTTTTAGCTTCAGCTATTTGTGATCTGAGGGATTCAGATTCACCTTGGAGGGACTGTATCCTTCTTGATAGATGCGCCATCGTTTCATCCTGTTGACCATGTTGAGCCTTCTGTGCTTTGAGCTCTTCTTCTAGAAAGAGCACTTCAACGCCATGGCTGGATTCGGACCTATGCAGCTTTTCGTCGGTTGCCTCCAGCTGTCGTGCTTCCCTGGAACCCTTCTCAAACCTGCAATCCTTTAAAGATGATTCTAAGCCTTCATGTTCTTGTTCAACAAGGCTCACTTTTTCAAGAAGTCCACATTTTGCCTCAATAAGTCCAGCAAGATTTAGAGCCAGCCTTTTTTCTCTTCCCACGTAAAGCCTGCTACGAACTGAATGAAAACCTCTCCAGAAAAGTGAGAGAACAGCGGAAAATCCAAGAGCTGTACACATCACCAACTCCCAAGGAAAGCCATAAGGAAGATGGCCTGGCTTCATGTCTTCGGACAATGCTGCCACAACCCTGGGTGCTTCTTCCAGAACCACCCACTAGTATGGCTGAGAGGCAGCCCTTGGCTCCTCCATCACGCCAACACAGCTTTGGCTCTTGCCACCACAACCACAGCCTGCCCAGGCAGGCCAACACAGGCTGTGGACACTCAGGTGTTTGGTCAGGAACTCCAACCTGCACCAGGCAACGGAGCAGACCACTGTGATCCCCTTCAGGGGCTGGGCGTATGGTGGGTGGTGGGCGTATGGCGGTGGGAGCCATGATCAAAGGCTCCCAGGAGCCTTGTTGTGCTCAACTGCCCATCAGGTGAGTCTTCTCCGCTTCCCTACCCAGTGCATCCTCAAGTGCCACAGGTTTAGGTCCCTCCCACTCCAGCCAGAGAGAATTCCTCTCCATGCCACCCACCCCTTGATTTGGTTTAGGCCAGGCCAAGGCGGGGTTAGTAGGAAGATTCCATCCAGTCATAATAACATTCAGTTTGATATCACTCAAATTCTAAAGCTGACTAAACTGTTCAAACAGCTTTTATGGCCTATATTGGTCTTTGTGTCCCTTGCCTTTTGTTTGAGTGACTCAGTCCTTTCCCTGCCCTTGTGCTCTCCCTATTTCCTACCTTCCTTCCTCCCTTCCTGGTTTTTCTCCTTTTCTTCTTCCTTCTTTTCTACCTCCCTCCATCCCTCCAACTTTGCCTTCCTCCCTTCCAACTTTCTCTCTCCCTTCCCTTCCTTCTCTTTTCTTGCAAGTGTTTGGGGTGAAAGTCCATGGCAGGCCAGCCCCAAGCTAGGCAAGGTCACTGCCACTGAGCTACAACATCCCCAGACCTGCTGCCACTTCCTATGCAAGTAATTTGAATTATCTCTAAAGAGAAACTCTCACATGAGTCTACTTTCAAAGTAATTTCAGAAGAGTTGCTAACATGGGCATAAATCAGTCATGACAAGTCATTTTTGAAAAGCACGGCACAGCTAATGTTCCTCAGAAGAAGGAGTTGAGAACTTTAGTTGGTTTTCAGGTCAGCATTTCTAGACTAGTACAAACCCTCCTAATCCTGATCTCTCCTTAGTCCTATGATTTCTTTAAGTGTCCCCTTTGCTCCTGTTCATGGAGTCATGTGTACAGAAATTATACCTGGTTCTATTGAACTCTACTTAATTCTTTCTCACCTCTGTGCTCCTTTTGCCAAGTCACTCCTCAACACTTACTGTAACCCTTTCAATTTTTTGTCCATTTTCATTTAAAAAACTCTTTCAAAAATTGAACCATTTCGCATGCAGATACAGTCTTCTTGATCTGCTATTAATCCCCCACTACTGACATTGTAAGTTATTGAAATGTACACTTCCAGACCGTTTTCAGATTTTTGATTTCTGTATATCTATCTGTCTGTCTATTTACAAACATAACATGGTATTCTGAGAGTATCGTTCTGCTTTTGGAGCTCTACATTGTGTTTTTCAGAAGCAGGCCTATTACACAGAGATGAATCCATGTTACCTAGATTGAGTTCAAACCGGAATGTGCACTCAGATTCCCATTATATTGTTCTACCTACTAATGGACAGTTCAGTTATATCCAGACCTCACCACCTCCCCCATTAAGTAAAACCCTTGTGAAGAGACATGTAGATGCCTTTATGAACATATTGATAATTTTTCATGGCAGTGTTTTCCAAAAACCAGTTAGTAAAATCAATTTATTCCTTTGCAGCCTGAAATTACCTTCATTCCAGTTTACTGGTATAAGAACCGCAGTATATCAGCAACAATTCTCCAATAGTAGTTCAGGCAGAAGTCATTCTAGATAACAATCAGTGCCGGATCCTCCATGTATTTTACACAGCCCATGACAGGGGACATCCGTCCACTCGTTTAGAACAACTGATGTTTTACGCTGGCCATTTAGGTTTATTTAAAGGAGTGGTTAGAAAACAGGTGAGACAGACTGATTAGATTCAGTATGTATGTTGGTGTTGATTTTCTAGGCCTGAATTTTTCACATTTCAATTAATTGTAGGTTAAGTAGCAGGCAGATTCTTCACTGGGCTTCAAATGTGATAAAGTTGCTTCTTATTTTTAAGAAGGCCGTTGCAATCCTGCATTTATTTTACACCTCAGTGCTTGTTTTACACACAAGCACACACGCCCACACACCACACACACCAA